>NC_133461.1:42913800-43222900 GCF_048565385.1 Saimiri boliviensis | reverse complement strand
TCAAAGCAATGCTGATAAGAGAAGAAAAAGACAAGCCACGAAAGGGAGAAAATATTTGCAAATCATATAACTGATATAGAACTTCATTCAAAACATATCAAGAATTATAAACTCTGGAGAAAAAAAAAACAGCAATCCAATTTGAAAATGGACAAAAAACTCGAACAGTGTATGAATGGCAAATGAGCATCCTCAGTATCTTTAGCCATCAGGGAAATGTGAATTAAAGCTACAAGGAGATACTAGTTCATACCTGTGACAATGGCTAATATAAAAAATGCAGATAATACCAAGTTTTGGGAGGATACAGAGCAACTCTGTACTATTTTTGCTGCTTTTTATGTGAGTCTTAAATGATTTCAAAATATAGCTGGGCACAATGGCTCATGCCTGTACTCCCAGCACTTTGGGAGGTTGAAGCAGGCAGATCATTTCAGGTCAGAAGTTAGAGACCAGCCTAGCCAACATGGTGAAACCCTGTCTCTACTAAAAATGCAAGCAATATAGCTGGGTATGGTGGCAGATGCATGCAATCCCAGCTACTAGGGAAGGCTGAGGCAGGAGAATCTCTTGAATCCAAGTTACAGAGGTTGCAGTGAGCCAAGATCATGTAACTGCACTCCAGCCTGGTCAACAGAGCAAGATTCAGTTTCAAAAAAAAAAAAAGATATTTCGAAATAAAACATTATTTTATAAAATGTAGTCAGAGTGGAAGCTTGATTGCAGGACTGATTAGGGAAAGGGAGATGAAGAAGTGGAGTCAATGAATGAAGATCATGCTGGAAAATCATCTGATCAGCAACGTTATACCACATGACCCTGAGCTGTGGACTCTTGGCAGGCAAACCCTGAGGTGGAGCACAGTAGCCAGGTTCTGCATAGTACAAGGTTAAAGAGCATGAGCTGCTGAGCTAAATTCTTAGGTTCGATGCTACTTAAACACTTAAACTAGTACAACCTAACTCTGTGCCTCAGTTTCCTCATTTGAAAATAGGCAAAACAGCATCAATCTTAAAGGGTCATTTTGAAGATTAAATGGAAAAAAATTGCATATATAACATTATACTCAATACATTTTAACTTTATTATTATTCACCTAGATTTTAGCAGTTCTCAAAATGGCTCAATTTATTTTATATTCTCTTACTCTCCGCTTTCAAAAACTCTCTCTCATTACACCCCAATTCCTGCTCCTCTCTGTATCTTCTCTATGTAGAATATTATTCTGTGTAATTTAGACTTTTTAGTGATTTTTAGTTTTATTCTAAACGTAGATATTTTAATTTTTAAATGAAATTATCTAAAATGGTTCTTTTAAAAATAAATGCAGGCCAGGTGCATGGCTTATACTTGTAGTTGGGGAGGCTGAGGCAGGAGGATCGCTTGAACCCAGGAATTGGAGACCAGCCTGAGAAACATAGGAAAACCCCACCTCTACAAAATATTTAAAAATTACCCAGGAGTGGTGGCATGTGCCTATAGTCCCAGCTACTTGGGAAGCTGAGGCGGGAGAATCGCTTGAGCTTAGGAGGTCAAGGCTGCAGAGAGCTGTGACGTCACTGCACTCCAGACTAGGCAACAGAGACCTTTTCTCTAAACATAAATAAATAAATAAATAAATAAATAAATAAATAAATAAATATAAGTAAAAATAAATGTATTTTAAAATATTATTTTCATATATATATATATATATATATCTGTGGGTAAATCCATACAGATTATAATTAAAACCAGTTACAAATATAATGTGTGAAGAAATAATTTACCCAAGATGATCACACTATGAGGAAATAGATTAGATAATTGTGTGCTGACTTTTTTTTTTCTCTAGAAGGTAAAATTATTTGCTCTGTCCTTCAAGGAGTCACTCTTCTTATTAACAAAAAGCATGCCTTTTCCTGCCAGAGCCCCACACCCTTAGGAGCTCTTATGTATGATTTAAGTGGTCAGCAGATTAATTTAAACTTTTCCCCAATAAATTATTCACATTTTTTTCTTCCAGTAGTGACTAATGGAATACGTAGGAAGTGTGAAATATATTCACATTTTGACAGTCGTTTTTATCAGAGTACTAAAAGCACATATTCTTCAGCATGTATCACTGGACTACATTAAAATTAGTAGCACAAAAAAGAAACAAGAGATAATCATTATCTAAATTCCTGAAGTACATAATGATGCGGTTATGCCCTTTAATTAACAGAATGCGGCCGGGCACAGTAGCTCACGCCTGTAATCCCAGCACTTTGGGAGGCCGAGGTGGGCAGATCACCTGAGGTCAGGAGTTTGAGACCAGCCTGGCCAACATGGAGAAACCTCATCTCTATTAAAAAAGAGAGAAAGAGAGAGAGAGAGAGAGAGAGAGAGAGAGAGAACAGAATGTTTTATACACAAGAAGGTCTCATGTATATGCCTTATGTTATATATACCACAGCTAAGTGTTGATGCGATCAACATTAAAAGCCCTGAGTTTATAAAGTGCTGGGCCACACATATTTAAATCTCATGACCCTTAGCCAGAGGAAGGCCACATTCCAAACGACAAATGCATTGAAATATATGCAGAATATGAAAAGATGGCATCATATTGCCATGGTGTACTTTTTCTCATACTTTGCCATATTTTTTCATTGCTTGCTTCTCTGAAGCAAAAATAACCAGCTGTTGCAAAACATGGCCTGGTTTTATAAAGTGTTCTTTTGTCACTTCTGGGAAGATTGCCCATGATCTCCACCGGCCTAAAGCAGGCTACCATAGAGCTACCAAGTGTGGGAGCTGACCATTCAAACAGGCCAGCTTTGGGGAGTATAAAGAAGATGTTTGGATAAAAGTTTTTATTTTCCTTTAAAAAATGAATTCAGTACACTTCAAAGTTTGGAGGTTGGATGAAAAAGCCAAGGGCAGCTACTGACATCCAGCAGGCAAGTAAAGTATGTTAAAGAATGTCTATCAGGTTATCTTGCAAATCAGATCTTATTCCAATCTAAAAATGTGGTATTAAGCAAATAAAGGGCTAGATGGAAGAACCTCATGTTTAAATAAAAGTTTTTCCTAAAAACAGGGTCATTTAAGACAAAATACTTTAAAATACAAATATTTATTGATTCTTTTTTTCAGTTACTCTTGCCCTACATTTAGGTTTCAATCTGTATTTCCTGAGTTCTTTGACCTTTTCATTGATATGGCATTTTAGAAGACAGGGCATAAGTACTTTTATTTATTTCAAAATGATTGGTAGGAGTAAATATTTTAATAATCCAGGAATAAGTCTGAGTATACTGATCACATTGTTTAAGATTGTTCTAAAAGGGAAACTGAATACTAATCAGAAAAAAAATACCCAAAAAAGTATGGAGAAATAGTATTTTTATACCTAATAGCAGTGTTCCTCAAGCTTTATTGTGTTTAGGCATCAAATGGGGATCTTTTTAAAATTTAGATTCTGATTCTACAGGCCTAGGGTGGAATCTGAGGTCCTGCGCTTCTAACAGACCCCCAGGTGGTATTGATGCTGCTGGTCTAAGTACCTCTCTGCGGATAGCAAGCTTTCATCCCTCATACCACTGGAAGCTGATCATCAATAGGGAAAATAAAAGAGCAATCTATCTATAAGAAAGAGTCTTTGAAAGGTCTTTTTCTCAGTCAATGCACTAGCACTGTCTTCTAGCAATTTCCTTAGCCTTCAGACCCTGACTACTACTTGACACACGATGTGAAAACAAGGCAAACAATTCTATGGGAATAAAAATTAATGATGGCATTTTTCACTTTTTAGCCGGTAAATGTGTTTGTTTAATATGCACTGACTAGAAAAAGCTTTTGCATGACAAATATACCTATTTTTTAAAGATGAAGTTAGAGCAGAAATGAAGTTTAAGCTTCATTTCTGAATTAATCAAGTATCAGTGAAATCCCTTTACTCTTTATTGAGCCAAGGAAATGTAGTGGTTGATTAGATCTTTTTCAAAGTCAGGAAGTAATTTCAAGAATAAACACCATTAAGTACACACATCTGCTTATTTGAAATAAAGGTGTGGAAGAGACATTGGCCCTTGACAGATTTTCATCTTGTTCATAGAAAAGAGGGTGTGTTGGCTCTGTTAACTCTATTGTTGACCAACAGTGAGTTTCTCTGCAGTTTCATGAATATCGCTAGAACTATTTATAGAAGTTAAATCTCTATGCTTTAGAAATAAATGTTTATGAACTCTCTGAATCTTCAAAGTGCAGCATCTGAGTATTAAACACAGCTTACATCTAATGCAACACATAAGTCAAAAATACTTATCACGGAGAATCTAAATAGAAACGTATCCTCTAGTAATTATTTTAGTCTCAGGGGCTCTTTATAATTTATATTTATGTAGGTTATATCTATTGATATTATCACATTAGAAATTAAAACTGAGAAATGTCTTAACTATTTATTTGTTTAAAAACAACAATAGGCCAGGCGCAGTGGCTCGTGCCTGTAATCCCAGAACTTTGGGAAGCTGAGGCAGGTGGATCACCTGAGGTCAGGAGATTGAGACCAGCCTGGACAACATGCTGAAACCCGATCTCTACTAAAAATACAAAAATAGGTGGGCATGGTAGTGGGCACCTGTAATCCCAGCTATTTGGGAAGCTGAGGCTGGAGAATTGCTTGAACCTGGGAGATGGAAGTTGCAACAAACCAAGATCATGCCACTTCACTCTAGCCTGGGAAACAAGAGCAAAAGCTCTGTCTCAAGAAATAAAAAATTAAAAAATACTTAAATAAAACAGTAAACCTATCATATATTAAAATAAATAATATATTCCTGTGAAAAAATGATGTTTAGCAAAACAGAAATATTTAAAGAGTAGCATTGTCTTATAATTTTACAAATCTCCTTAAGGTCTATATTAATAGAGATGGTACTTGGATTCTCATAGCTGCTTCTGCATTCAATCTTTTACAATATATTGTTTTAGTTGATGTATTTTAAGAAAATTTAACTTCTCACAGATATATAATTGGAAAGTGAAGGGCTATTTGAAAAGTCCTTTCAGATAATTGTGAATATTCTTCTTTGATACTATATCAAAACTCAGCAGGTGGTGTTTCTTAAAGATTAGTCACCACATGGAATCTGAAATCATATTAATGAACTTTCCTGCTCTGTTATATCAAAATCCATTGGTACATCTTGCCTTTTGAATGCAAAATATAATTTTGTATCATATACTGGTCATTTGAAAAATATTGGTTCACTGAATAATTCGGATCTTCCAAACATAGATATAGTTCATTATATAATATTTTCAAAGCACATTTGTTAATATCACTACAGATCTCATTAGAAAAGTATTGGAAAGCTGTCGTACTCATAGCAGCCAATTCAAGTTTCCCAAAATTCTAATTTGCACTTGAGATATTGTTTTGTTGTTGCCAACAAATTCTGAGGACTGCTGTCACTTAGAGTGACAGTAGATTCAGTTCATTCATTTTCTAAAATTGTATATGCTGAATACTTAAGTCTAAATAATTACATTTGTCTCATAGTCATTCTCTGAAGTAAAATGGTGTACCATGAAAAAAGAAGTTTAGTTTAGCTCACAGTGCAATCACAGGAGTGCTTTTCCCTAACACAACCAACATATTTCAGTATAAAATGAAAATGTTTATAGGTACTTATTATTCCGTCACACAAATGTGTTCTCAAGGGTCAATATTTGATACGATTAATAATTCTACTTCTTCATTTAGAACATTCTTAAATGAAACTGACTTTTTTTAACTACGAGCATTTTTTTACACTCTCAGTGCAAATGTCTGCACAGTGATAGAGGTAAATAATGTCTTAATATTATTATGAAAAGCATTTTGCCCTCATAGACTTTCTGAAAGAGTCTCAGGAAATCACCACTATATACAACTGCAGGAGTAAATGGAATATTTAAAACAGATCAAATATATTTTCATAATCTATACTCTAGGAAAGGTTTTTATATAAATGGGTCAATTGGAAGACAGAAAATTAGGCGAGATTGATGATTTGGTGTCCTGGCTGAATGTCAACTATTGCCTGTATTCCCCAGTTCCAGACCTGAAGTCTCCAGGCTTGAATGAACAAGCCTCTCCCAGCCTGCTTGTTCCCAGGTGCACAGCCATAGTGCCTATAAAGGGAATGAGTTTTCTAGGCAGGTCTGTGTTTGAGTGCTAGCTCTACCCTCAACTATGTGTGAACTTTAGTTACAAGCTTCAACTTTCTCATCCATAATATAAAGACAATACTGGGTTATACAAACCTTCATAGGGTTGTTGTAAAAATAAAATGAGTTAGGATTCGTAAAATGCTTGGCACAGTGCCTGGCACATAATAAGCACTAAATAAAGGTTAGATATTACTATTGTCTGAGTTCTAGTTTTTTGTTTATTGTTTTGTTTTGTTTTGTTTTTGAGACAGGGTCTCACTCTGTCACCCAGGTTGGAGTGCAGTGGCACAATCACAGCTCATTGCAACTTATACCTTCTGGGCTCAAGCAATCCTCCCACCACAGCCTCCTGAGTATCTGGGATGCTGGTGCGTGCCACCACACCTGACTAATTTGTGTATTTTTTGTAGAGGTGAGGTTTTGCTATTTTGCCTAGGCTGATCTTGAACTTCTGAACTCAAGCAATCAGTCACCATGGCCTCCTAAAGTTCTGGGATTACAGGTGTGAGCCATCGTGCCCAACCTTGTCTCGGAGTTCTTTATGACCAATAAGTTAATGGCAAATATAACCCCACTCTTTTTCCTGAAGCAGCGAGAGCAGTTGTCTTCTCTCTCTAATCATTTCCTGCATAGCTTTGGATCTCATCATTTGGCCAACAATGCTGAACTGCTACTATTTCCTCAACTAAACCAAACCATCTCTCTCCACTGCGTGTTTGTCTCCTCTGCCTATATTCCACTACCTTCTCTAAGAAACTTTCTCTCACCAGCCTCTAGTCCATGTTGGACAGGTGTCATTCTCTTCTGTGTTGCCATGTTGCTGTAATTAACTGTATGTGCTTATTTGAAGAATGTGCTTGGAGCCCCAGGACCAGTAATGGTGTATGTGTATAATAGTCACTCAATAAATGTGTGTTGCACGAGGGAATTAATAATTGTATAACAGCTGGATGGTAAATAAGTTACTATTCTTCACATGAAAGGCAACGCCTCTTGTTTTCACCACAGATGTATTTGTAAGGTGATCAGGCCACTTACTAAGTCATCTTTCTCCCCACATCTTCCACACTTTTCATGCACCAAACCTGGAGGAAAGTACTCTTGAATCTGATTCCAGCATTCAGTCTACCAAGTCTGCCATTTCCGCTGTGTTCACTGCCTCCAGCCACTTTCTGTCCCTCCTCCGACTGACTGGCGAGCTACTTGCCACCCAGCTCCAGCCCACCCTATTTTCCAAGGGCAGATCCCTGCCCTCATTCACCCCTGCTTTGCTTCAAGCAGGTTCCTTGGAGCATCCAAAACTCAGATCTGAGCTCTCTCACCATTTCATCTCTTTACTTCCAAAGCTGAGTTTTAGCCACATATCCTACCTAATCTGATGTTCCTTCCTTCTAAACAATAGACACTGTAGCTATTGGTCATGGGCTTTACTTTGGGTGTAGAATAATTATGTTCTCAGTTTGCAGGGCCACTGCTAAGCTTATTTCCTGTAGGATGTAGTTGGGGATGCTTTACTCTCACCAGCTGTCAAGGAGGACCAGATATTCTAACCTTCTGCCAAGGCCAAATCCTTGCATGTGCCAGTACTGGTGAAGCACAAGGCACTTGCTTAGGCCCATGTGTACCAGCTTGAGGCAAAAGCACGTCAGCAATGTCAGCACAGTATGAATACAGTGTAAGCATATTTGGAGGCCACTCATCTCAAGCCAGTGAACCCACATCAGTGGGCATGAAAATATACATAGGGCCCAGGGTTTGATTCCAAATGAAAATTAAAATTGATTGGTACTATCACTCCAATTTATTCTAGTCTGAATAACACTCATCAATTTAATAACTTTGGCCTCTCCTATCCTGCATGTGTTCACTGACTGACCCATACTCATCTGATAGATAGTCAAGACACAGATACAGACTAAGTTTTGCAGTTTGGTTTTGCCTTTTAAAAAATTCATACTCAGAGACATAAGTGAAGAAATGTTAGCTTTTCCTTAGAACCAGATCAAGCTTTGTTTCTTGTTCTTTGGGAAGCATGTTAAGTATGGCATTTGCTCTCCCTTCTAAGTAGTTCTATGGGAGCTAACAGAGAGGGTAAGCCTCAGACCTGGATTCTGCTCAGGGGAGTGTTTGGGGAGGATGCAAGAAAATACAGATAACTTCCTCCAAGCACACAGCCCACCTACTTAATATCATTACACAGAGATGTAGACGGACTACTGACTCCTCAATGATTTTACTAATCTGAGAAAGTGAATAAGCAGATTTGTTTACCTACCATCACGCAATTGAGCCAAGGCAATCAACTATAATCACAGCCAAAGGTTTAAATAAATTGGTTTCATGCAGAACAAGGATCTAGTACAGACTCAACTCATTTCATAGAGTTCATTTTAGCCAAAATACACTCAGTGCCACTGAGTATTTGTAGGCATCTCCATCCACTTCATCCACATCTGCAGCCACTTAGAGATGCTGTAAAGGGTAAACTAGCTCCTTTGCAAATAGAAAACATTGATTGCCTAAGAGAATTTCCATTTGGGAAATATCTATCTAGCAACCTTTGTGTTATAAAAAGTCACCCAGAAATTTTTCTCTAAATATTTACCATTTACTTTTCTAACCATGCATAAACAATCATTTATTTCAGCAGCCACTGAAGTTTCTGTTCAGCATCTAATTTTATGGTGGAATCACTAGCCCTTCCTTTGTCATAGTTAACAGTTCTCTACAAAGGTTCAAAAAGTCATCATTGTTCTTTTACTTAGGATTGCTTTGGTTAACTCGGTTCTTTTTTGACATGCTATCCAAAATTAGAAAAAAACTATTCTAAAGTGCATATGAAATTTTAATTTAATTTTAATTAAAATTTTAATTAAAATTTCATATGCACTTTAGAATAGTTTTTTTCTAATTTTGGATAGCACGTCATTGCTAGTTTGACAGCAATAGCATTGAATCTGTACATTGCTTTGGGCAGTGTGGCCATTTTAACAATACTGATTCTTCTAATCCATGAGCATGGAATGTTTTTCCATTTGTTTGTATCATGTCTGGTTTCTTTCAGCAGTGTTGTGTAATTCTCAGCACAGAGATCTTTCACCTTCTTTGTTAGCTGTATTCCTGAGTATTTCATCTTTTTTGTGGCTATTTTGAATGGGATTGAGTTATTGATTTGGGGCTCAGCTTGTGTGTTATTGGTGTATAGAAATGCTATGGGTTTTTGTACATTGATTTTGTATCCAGAAATGTTGGAGAAGTTGTTTATCAGATTTAGGTGGTTTTGGGCAAAGACTATGAAGTTTCTAGGTACAGAATCATATCATCTGCAAACAGAGATAGTTTGACTTCCTCTCTTCCTAGTTGCATGCCTTTTCTTTCCCTTGCCTGATTGCTCTCACCAAGACTTCCAATACTCTGTTGAATAGGAATGGTGAAAGTGGGCAATTTTGTCTTGCACCAGTTCTCAAGGGGAACACTTCCAGCTTTTGTCCATTCAGTACCGTGTTTACTGCAGGTTTCTCATAGACAGCTTTTACTTTGAGGAATATTCCTTCAATGCCCAGGTTCTTTAGGGTTTTTATCATGAAGTGGTGTTGGATTTTATCAAAAGCTTTTTCTATGTCTACTAAGATGATCACGTGATTTTTGATTTTAATTCTGTTTATGTGGTGAATCACATTTATTGATTTGCGTATGTTGAACTAACCTTGCATCCCAGGGATAGAGCTGACTTGATCATAGTTGATTAGCTTTTTGATGTGCTGTTGGATTCAGTTTGCGAGTATTTTGTTGAGGATTTTTGCATCTATGTTCATTAAGGATATTGGCCTGAAGTATTTTTGTTGTTGTGTCTTTGCCAGGTTTGGGTATCAGGCTGATGCTGGCCTCAAAAAAATGAGTTCATCGCAGCACTATTCACAATAGCAGACATGAAGTCAACCTAAATGCCCAGCAATAGTGGACTGGATAAAGAAACTGTGGTACATATACACCATGGAATACTATGCACCATAAAAAAGAATGAGAGAATCTCCTTGGCAGCAACATGGATGAAGCTGGATGCCATTATCCTAAAATAACTCATACAGGAACAGAAAAACAACATGGCATGTTCTCACTTATAAGTGGGAGCTAAACATTGAGTACACATGGACACAAGACAAAAACAATAGACACGGGGCCCTACCTGAGGGTGAAGAGTAGGAGTAAGATGAGGATTGAAAGATTACTACGCTTATCACCTGGGTGACAAAATAACACGTATACCAAACCCTACAACATGCAATTTATCTATTGACCCAACCTTCATATGTATCCCTGAAAGAAATATAAAAGTTAAAAAAAATAAATAAAATATAGTTTGGAAGGGAAAAAGTCACCATTGTAAGATAAATAGCGGAGAGGGGGCCTTGACTTGTACTGAGCCATAAGCAACCTACAGACAGCAACTGTGGAACTTGACTTTGTATTATCTTCAGAGTGCTTAGTAGAATATTTTGCACATAATGGATATGTATGACGGTGTAGATTTCAGTAAATGGAAAATAAAATGTTTAATGTGTGATAGTAACAATTGCCAAGTAATTGTGGCAAGTCAGAAAACTGATTCTGCTTTTCTTATACACACACAGATTTTTGATAACTTCTATTGTTTAGTCAGAACACCTTATCAGAGTTAATTGTGCCTCCTTAATATTTTTCAAAAAATGGCTCAAACATAAAATTTTGTTTTAGGAAGTTTACTGACAACCAATATCTAACTCCTCACTGTTGGTTTTGATTGATAAAACTTTAGATAACTAGAAGTTTGAATACGGTTATCACATTCACCCAAGATCGGCCCTAGTTTGTGTATTATTGGTAAAAATTTTCTCAAATCTCTACCAAACGTGTTCCTTAAACAAACAAACAAAAATCATAAAATTTAATTTCATCATGGAAAATAGAAAAATAAACATTTCTGTTTTCATTATTACTATCTTATGGGACCAGAAAGGTACCAGCCCCCAATACTAATTTATTCACTTGTTCTAAAATAGGTACATTAATTCCCAGCAGTGCTAATTTCTCTCTAAACAAATTCCTGTCTGTCTATATACACATGACTCATACCCTTTCCTTCCTCTAGTAATCCAAGAAACATGTTTATTCTATTCCTTTGCATCTACATCTGGGAGTCTTATTAGCAGAAGTAAAAATAAATAACTTAGCTTAAACAGCTCAGCTTAGTGAATCTGCCTTTCCCAGCAAATTCACACTTCCTAACATTCTGAAAATGCTTTGCAATTATTTAAAAGACTGACAATTTTGGATATTTTAATTCTCATTTTATCTAAACATCTAATATCAAACTGGAGCAAAAACCTCAACAACAATGGTACCAGGAAGGCTGTGAGGGTCCCATTAATGTTCTCTCACCCTTACCACTTCTGTGTATGTGGGCCAGGCTTCCAGCTCCCTATACTTGTGTTGCCTTCCCTGATGGCTTTTTATAGCCATTTTGCAACAGGTCAAAAGTGCCAAGGACCCTTAGAAGCCCTCCACCAATGTGAAAGGGAGTTACTAAATAAATACCCCGGATCCCATTCTCCTGGGGAGCAGGGAGACAGCACTGAGGCATCCGTTCTACATAGGCTCCCAAAGATACCCCAGCGAGATTAAACTCCAGTTGCCCACAGTGGTAACTAACCAGACAATGCACATTTTTATTGGCTGCCTTCCCTCCTTGTCTTAGTTCCCAATTCTCCTACTGATGTTAGCTTCATCTCTCAAATAGACTTTTGGTTCTCAATCTTTTTCGCAGGGTATGTTTCTGTGATGGTCCAAATTAAGTCAGTTGGCAAGGCAAAAAATCCTAAGAAGCAGAATCTCAGGATGGGATCCTAGAATTGAACAATTCACCAGCCAAATGGCAACAAGGGCTCCATTACTGGTGACAAGTGGAATAATACCAATCTTAGGCATTCTGTGGCAACTCAACTATTAAGATTCTCACTTATTCTTAACTGGGACCTGATACAGATAGAAGATGGTGTATTGGATAATGCAGATCTCTAGTATTTGAGACTTGGGGGAAATGGTCATTAAGAACTATGAAACTGGTTTGTCATGATGTACTACTGAAGTTCTGAAGGAAGAAAATGATAGGGAAGTTCATGCTTCTACCAATTCAGCACATATATGTCTTTGCCTAAGAGCATTCTCTGACCACTGAAAGCACTTTGTCCTTCTGTGTCATAGGTAGAAAGTACAGAAAATTAATGATCTCCAGAAACAGCATTTAACCCATGACTGGCACGAATTGGTGCATCAATTACCCTATCTCACTCACCTCTTGGATGAGATGATTCTGAAACATGTGTTCTATACTGGTTCCCAGATTTCCCTCATTGGGATTAAATTCCAGTAGCCCACAATGATAACTGGCTTGAAAACACAGTTCTTATTGGCTGGCTTCTGTCCCTTTCCCATTTCCCAGTGTTTACTTTGTATCCTACAGCTGGAGTCGTTTTTTCAGGGCCTGCTTCCAGGGGCACCCAAACTAAATCAAATGGTCTTATCGACCATTACTAGGACTTCAGTTTTGTAACTGAAGAACCAGGCAAAGCCATGATGAATATGCAGAACCCAATCAGATATCATCTAAATATTTATAAGAGTTTGGTGCTATCAAGGAAGAAAAAGATGAAATGAATTCAGAGTAGGATCAAGAAATGAAACTAGTTTAATCCTATCAACTGGTAAAGCAACTATGAGGAAGAATTGGATTTTGTAGAGACTGAATCTTAAGGGCTAACATGAGTTGTGAAACGGTAACTTTCTCGGTGATAGCCCTGTTAAAGCCACTATACAGAGGGCTCACATTGCCCTCAGGTCCTTGACAGTGTCTCAGGACAATAAATACTCTATAACCCAAACAAAATTACCAGCAGGTATGCAATCCATTTGAGAAGGTCTTGGTAGAGTTGCCCCAGTTTACTGGGTAGAAATTTTTTCTTTGTTTTATTTTTTCCCGAAGAAAATTTATATTAAAGGAGAGAGATGAAAAAGTAAATATATAGCATTATTGTGTTAAATGTTAGAAATAAATGTAAATAATGGGCATTAAGAGTATATAAGAGAACAAAGAATATGTTCAATGAATCTTATGATTTCAATTTTAAATGTGCAATTAGGTGATTCATTTAGACCTGTGATTTTAAATGCAAATGCATAAAAGAATCATAGGTTTATAAGCAGTATCACAACATTTAGAATAATCAATATTATAGCTTCTTTATGATTATAAATATAATTTAATAGATTTTAATAATTTAAATGCTTGAGAAAGTGTTATTTAATCTGATAATTTAATTCCTTTAAAAATGTCAAATGTATTAAATGTATACATTCTCATTAAAATTAATTTTTAAACTCTACCAGATTTGTAAACAGAATCATTAGATTTATTCATTTAAATTTAAAGCTTAAAGAACTAGAATCTGTAACTCTATAAAATTTACTAAACTAGCAACTTTAGTAAATCAAATATTAATTTTAAAAGATCCAAGCCAGTATAAATATTCCTTTCTTTGAACAAAAGCTGCTCCCAAGAACAACCAAAAGACTCGCCCTAAGGTTGGGATACAATGAACCCCTGTTTATAACCACTATGGACTTTATATCTTTAAACAGGCCAATCTAGCAGCCCACAAGTACCTGAATTACCAGTTCTTCTCAATAGTTTTCCTTTTCAACCCCTTCACCACCTTGTCTGGATTGCAACTAACCTATTCATTGTATGATTCTTTTTGGAATTACTTGCATGTTTTTTTATCAGAGCCACAACTCTCAGAAATATTAAGATGACCTCCAACTGGATTCTGCAACTATGTAATCTACAGGTACAGCACTTAGCCATGCTGACATTCTATACACCTCAACCATTCCACCTTAAAGTAGGCAAGGAACTTTGTATTTCCATTGTTTCTTTCTCTCCCACTTAAAAATAATAACATTTTTTGTTCCCTCTGTCTCCATTACCCTGATGAACTAAATTTTCACACTTACATGATATGAAAGTACCAATTTCTCTAAATAAACAAAACAGCTTTACGTTCAGAATGTTAGGTATATATGGAAATTTTTTTGTTTTGTTTTCATTAGTTATTGTCCTAAAACATTTTCTTACCTTATTAGATAGACTCTTTTTTTTGTATGAACTTCCTATAAGGTTACAGGGCATTGCCCAAGTAAATAAAACAAGAAGAAGTCCACTTGTGTAAATCAGATACAACTATTACTATTCAGTACTACCTATTTTTCTAGGTACTACCTATTTTTCTAGGTAGTACTGAATAGTAGTACTGCATATTAATAGTTGTATCTGATTTACATAAATGGGCTTCTAAAAGAAAATAAGTAAAATGCTTACTTTTTTAAATGTTGATTACTTTTCAAAGCCATAAATCAGTCAAAAGTTGAAAGAACAAAACCTTCCATCTCTCTAGTTCACTGTCACTCTTTGACATAAAATGGAAGCAGCGGCCAGTTGAGAGGTCCTCTTCTGCCCTACCCTAAACCAAAACCCAAACTCGACGGCTGCCAAACTCACCTGGAATCCCACTACCACTTGGAAATCCTGTGGTTAAACTTAAAAATTCCCATGTCATGCTTTCAAGCTCCCAACCTGATCCTAATGATGAGCCCACTTATTTCACCAAGGAAATAAAGTCCATTCTTTCTCTTCCCACAAAGCCATCTAACCAACACATCTTTAGTCCCAACTATGTCGTAGTAGTCTGCTAGAAAAAACTATGCCTGAGAGAAAAACAAGATGCAGTCTCTGCTTTCAAGAAATACATTCCCTGATAAAGAGGAGGATGTAGAAAATAATTAAAACAAAATATAGAAAGTGTAGCGGAATGACTTGGGACAGTAATTCACAAAGTGTGCAGAGCTTTCCTAACAGCAAGTATAAGTAAAAGATGTCACAACCAGAGATTTTTCCCTGAATGCATTCTAACTACTACCTATCTCCTAATTTAATTATTTTCCTGTCCATTGTCTGTAATTCCTGCCTAATCTAGTCTGAAAACAATATAAGAGAAAGATGCGGATCATTAAGAACAAAGAAGAAAAAATAAATTACTATTAATTATAATAGAAATTCCAATTCTGAGTTAATATTTAAAATGTTACTATAGATCTTTCTAAAGGTCAAACTTTTTAAATTTTCTCTTTCTCATGTGAGTTTGGTTAAATAGGATGAACAGAAAAATATACAGATACATTTAAAAGAAGTTAGATCTAAGGCAACAACATATTTTAAAGTATTCACTGATTTGCTTCCTAGCATCCTGTACTTCCTGGCATCCCAAGATCCTATCCTTTAAAAACAAAAACAAAAACAAAAACAAAAACAAAAACAAAAAACAAACAAAAAAACAGTTCTACCAAAAGAAAAAAAAAAGAAAGTGAAAAAAACCAGTAGTATTGTGGTTACCTACTGATGGACTTAAAAACCATGCCAAAATTAGCAACCACTTTTTAACCTCTCACTATTCTGTGGGTTGACTGGGCTCAACTGGGTAGTTCTTCTGCTCCACATCATATTGGCTTAGGGGTGTACTCTTTCTGGACTCAATTAGATTAGACTATCCCAGGTGGCTGTTACATGTCTGGTGTATATCAGGAGACCTCTCTCTCACTTATATTGTATAGCCATCACAAAAAATATATTGAGGCCCTTCTCTATATCAGGCACTGCTATAGGCATTAGCAATACAGTGGTAATCAAGAAAGAAAATCTGCTTTCATGAATTTAATTTTTAGCATGGGAAAAAATAATAGTCAAATAAGTAATAATTTTAATAGCTAAAAATACTCTGAAGAAAATTCAACAGGTTATGTCATGAAAAATGCAGGAGAGGCATTTAACAAGTATTTCTTGAATGAATAAACATTTAGTTTCTCTCTCACAAACATAGTACCATTATCAAACTAAATAAAAATAAAATGATTTGGTGTTGATTTTGCTTAAATTAAAATATTAAAATATATAATGTATTTTAAAGTGAATTCTGTGTTAACATAAAAATTCTATATTAATCAAGAAACAGAAGGTATGATTTATTTTATTTGCCACTAATAAATTTTATCACAGACACTGGTAGATTCTGTCACAGCAATAACATTACTCAAAGGTCATAAAATTGTAGAAGTAATTTTTTGTACACTCTTACTGTTCATATAATTTTTGTCATGATATAAAAGAATATCATAGACATAGTTAATCAATTCTGGTCAAAGATACACATTCCAAGCCATTTTAATATCTAAATTAATCTAATAAATTATAATAGCACTTAAGATTTTAGTTCCCGAAATAGTTCATTGTTATTTACAGTATAACATGAGTTATCACAAAATAAATAGGGTCTTTTAAAAAATAGTGAATCACAATGGCCTCAGTCCTCCAATGACATTTTAGTGGCAGGAATATATAGGTGAACAGAAAGACAGTCATGAATTGATGACCACAACCTTGAACCAGGGTTCAAAAACTTTAAAATTGTATTCTATCTTTGCTAATTACACAGGTCATAACTTAACACAATAAAACTTCATTTATCAGCCCTTTCTTTCCAGTTCACTGAAGTCCTGCCTCTACACCAACTACTCTGTAACAGCAAGCCTCTTGAATACTAAAGGGATCATAATACTGTGCCTAATTCACAGAAATGTTACAGAATCAAATTATATAATAGATTGAAAAGTGTTTTAATATCGTACGTATATGTGCACGATATGATCTTACTATTTAACACTTACGCATGCGAGAGCTTGAAATGGCATGACTGAGGAAGTTGATTTTGAAACCGTTTGAAACCAAAAGCCATATAAAATAAGAGAGTACTTGAAAAAGAAAATAGATATTAAAAATCATGTACTGCTAGGCCATTTCAAGAAGTGATCTACACTCTTTGAAAGGAAAATATTTGCCCCCATTTTAATAGCAATAATAAAGTGTTCTGTATCAGCCTAGATTATATTAGACTTAACAGTACAGTAAAACCAAGTTCTAAGCTTCTGATTTCTTCTTTAATCAATTCAGATATGTAGGGTCAGCCAGATTGCCATATGGTGCCAGTAGTATATGCCATATCCTTCCAGATGTCCGGGGCATTGGCATTCCATCTTTCTTAAAAAATACTTCGATCAAGTCTAAAACATTATTGTTTTTCAAGTCTAAAGCATCATTGAATATGACAATCAATGTATTATTATATATAATAGATGTACATAGTTTTAGAATATGTGATAATATATTCATATAATTTGTAAATATCAAATCAGTGTAATTGGGATGTCCATAATCTTAAATATTTGTCTTTAAGCTAGAAACATTCAAATTATACTCTTCCAAGTATCTTGAAATCTACAGTAGATTATTGTAAAGTATGGTCACCCTACTGATCGATCAAACACTAGATATTATTTCATCTATCAAACTGTATATTTGTACCCATGAATCAACTTCTTTTCATTCCCTCCTCTCCTCTACTCTTCCTGGCCTCTGGTAACCATCAATCTGCACTCTATCTTCATGAGACTCACTTTTTTTCTTCTGCATATGAGTGAGAACATGTAATATTTATCTTTCTGTGCCTCACAACATTACTTTTTAATGTATCCTATGGAAAATAGTTCTATTAAACTATGACATGCCATGGATTGTATGATACATGCCAATTCAAGGATTTTAAGAGGTAAAAAAAGTTTGTCTTAGAATCAATGACTATAATAATTACTTTGTTAGTGTAAAAGTAATGCATAATTGTTGAAAACCTGGAAAATATTGGGTATCAACTGAAACATGGTTGCAGGTAACAGAAAAGTTTAGTTGTGTAAGAAAAATGAGTATAACTGAAAATCCAGAGGAAGGACAGAGGTTAGAGTTGATTTAATTCAAGAACTAAGGGATATCACAACAGCAGTTTCTTTCCATCTCCCTGCTCTGTCTTACATAATGTTAGCCTTCTTGAGACAAGCTTCTTTCATGGTATCTGTTCAGGTTTCTCATCTGCATCCCCAACACTGCAATGGAGACAGAACTTCTATCCTAGCATTCTTAGTAAGAATTCTAAAATTTACCTGCTAAGGTCATCTAAGTTATCTTGGTTCACCTGAATTGTAACCGTTGCTAGGAAAGTGAAAATGTACATGAAATATCTAAGCACTCAATAGGGAAAACTGAAAAATTTTCTTATTACTAGAAAAAAAAGAATGTAAAAATGAATGCTTGAAAACTGTAATGGTTAATTTTACTAGTCATTTTGGCTAGCCAGTGGCACCCAGTTGTTTGGCTTGGGCACCACAGGCCAAACACACACACACACACACACACACACACGCACAACTATATATACAAAGAGAGAGACTGATTTATTTTTGACATATCAAAGCCAAGAAAAATGTCTATTAAAACTTTGGGAAGCCGAGGCGGGTGGATCACCTGAGGTCAGGAGTTCAAGACCAGCCTGGCCAACATAGTGAAATCCCGTCTGTACCAAAAATATAAAAATTTAGCCAGGTGCAATGGGGCCTGCCTGTAGTCCCAGCTACTCAGGAGGCTGAGGCAGGAGAATCGCTTGAACCTGGGAGGCGGAGGTTGCAGTGAGCTGAGATCATGACACTGTGCTCCAGCCTGAGAGACAGAGTGAGACTCCATCTAAAAAAAAGAAAAGACAAGACAAGAAAAAGTCTATTAAAAATAGAAAAATATAAAAGAGAGAGAATAGAAATCCCCTGTGATCCAGGAATATAATCATTTTAAAATATTTTCTTCAACTTTATTTAATTACTTTTCTGTCTATGAAAACATATGGGAACTTACTTTACTCAAATGACATCATATTGCATATATTCAAAACCTTGGAATCTTGTTTTTGTCCCCTAACATATTAAAGTGATTATTTTTCCATGCCCTAAATATCTTTATCCTAAACATATTTAACTGCTGATTTTTTTCAGCAGTTACCAAATAATCTATCACATAACTGAACTATTTAACTAGTTGAATATTTCTGGGCTTTTTATTTCTTTTTCTTCTTTAAATACACAGTGCTCACTCCTGATTTGAAAAAGCCAGTTAGATACCATTTCTGGAATCTAAGGTATTTAGAGGTCAGGATCAAAAGTGTTGCACTTGATCCCGCTTCATGCAAGCTAGAGTTCATTATTAATAAAGAGCATATTGCTAATTTGGCCTTTAGCCAGAGTCCGATCTGTCATCAAAAAATATCGCTGTTCTGGAGAAAATCACAAAGATCTGCAACCATCACAAAGTGGCCATGATGTGGACTCGGGATCCCTGCTCCTATGTCATCACTTCTATTACAAATGTGCATTTGTATTCAACTAACATAGTAATGTTTATGACTTGTCTAAAATTTGTTTAATCTTATAAGATTCTTGTAAGAAAGAAAATCAACAAAGAAAATAAAAGGAGATGATAAATTATGAATATACCTGTTTGGTGTCTCAGTAGGAACATATTTTGTGTTCTATATTTACTCACACACCCAGTTACAAGACAAAACTAAATGTGTGCTTGTGAGTGATAAACAGAATGGATGTACTTGGAGAACAAAGAACATGGTAGCATGTGACTGTTTCTCCAAAGCACAGTTGACTTGGGAGTTTCGGGGCCCAACTCTCCCATCACTTCAGATTTTGTTCTCTATTCATTATCCTCATTTACAGAAGTCCTGATCCATGTCCCCAGAGCCAACATACAGCTCACAGCAGCTAGATTTGTCTGAGACAATTAAGTGGCTTTTCCCCTCCAATTGTTCTTCTCAGAATTTAGATGGGAGAAAAACATTGTGTGAAATGGTAATACTCTAATGGCAAGAACTAATTTGTAGATGTGGTTAAATGCTATCTTAGCAATGCCTTGAAATGTAGCATATGATTAGGCTTCACTGGTACAGATAGTCATTGTCTTCAAGAAATTCATTTTAAGGTCTCTAGTTCTATTATTGTTATATACTGTATTTTATGTCTTCCTTTTAAATTTTATTTATTTGCCATATTCTAAAGAAAACTGTTTCTTTTGAATGCTGCATTTTTCAGACTAATCTTAACTTTCCTACCTCTTGTTTGAAGACTCACATAAGATATTTGTTGTCCTCAGCATATCTGTTACCTAAAAGAAGATTAAAAGAACAGTTTCTCCTACATGCTGAATGGCTAAAACGTCATGTGTGAAAGTTACTAACTTACAACAAATTTATATTATGCCATGTTTCTAAAAAATGAAGTTACTAAATTATAGAGAAATAATACAATGTTTTGAAGAAGATTTAGATTTTAAAAACAGGAAAAAGTTCAAATCAGGATGTATTTATAAATCTATTCCATTCTTTTATTTATGTATTCATTTGTTCATTTAAAGTATTTATTTATCATCTGTCCTATCCCAGACACACTTCTATGTCCTGGAGACAGACCTGTAAACTAAAAGACAAAAATTCTTGTCCTCATGTGCCTCATATTCTAGTGAAGAAAGAGGCATTCCTACACTAAAATAAATTCCAATTTTCTAAGAAAATCACAGCATAAGTGTTTGAAATGTTAAATAATAAAATGCCACAAAACATAAGAAATTTCAAAATTTAAATAAATAAATATTTGGCATAAAACAATATTTAAGAGATAAATGGTAGAAATAAAATTGTATGAAGCCTGAAATTACACTGATAAATTCTCTGCACATGCTTAATAAGTATAAGAGAACGGAAAAACAAACACTTTCTCTTCTCTTACAAAGTCAACACTCTCAGACTTTTGGTTACCAAAATGGAGAGTAGAGTTCTCCACACACCAAGCAATTCTCCAGCAGACATCAACTGGATGTCCTACAATTTAACTCAATTCTCACATTACCTACCTAGAAATAGCATCAGATCCCACAGGTAAAGGGCTCAGTCCAACAAAAGTACCCCCAACTGGAAATGCCAAGCACAAATCCAGGCCTCCACAATTTTTGAACAACCATCTATAAATTGGGAGTTCCCGCAACCCCCTCCTTGAGTTTGATTAATTTGCTAGAATGGCTCATAGAATTCAAGGAAGCAGATGACTTCCATTTACCAGTTTATTACAAAGGATGTTACAGAGGGTACAGATGGACAGCCAGATGGAAGTGATGCATAGGGCAAGGTATGTGGGTTTGAGGGGTGCAGAGTTTCCATGTCCTTTCTAAGTAAGCTATCCTCCTAACACCTGCAGGTGTTCAGCAACCCAGCGTTCTCTGAACCATGCAGTTCAGGGATTTTACGGAGTCTTCATCACATAGGCATGACCAATTATTATCTTGATCTCCAGCCCCTCTCTCCTTCCTGGAACATGAGGAAAGAGCTGAAAGTTCCAAGCTTCTAATCATGGCTTTGTCTTTCTGGTGACCAGCTCTCATCTAAGAGCCCACAGAAATTTGCCTCATTAGAACAAAAAATGTTCCTATCACCCAGGAAATTCCAAGGCATTGAACCTCTGTTTCAGGAGCCAGGGCTAAAGACCAAACATCAGCATAAAAGATGCACCTAACACCACTTTCACTCAGAAAATTCAAAGGGTTTGAAGAATTCTGTGCCGGAAACCAAGGCAAAGACCAAATGTATATTTCTTATTATGATAGTAAGAAATTAGTAGAAATGGCATGGCTTGAAAGGCATTGCCATAACTCAGCAAGAACATGCTTAGACAGGTTGTTCAATAAACAATATAGAGAGGATAAAGAGTTAAAGAGGAATCATGCTATTGTTTTACAATGCTCATGGTTACTTAAGAAGGAAGGTAGGGTCCGGCATAGTGGCTCATGCCTATAATCCCAGCACTTTGGGAGTCTGAGGCGGTGGATCACTTGAGGTCAGGAGTTCAAAACCAGCCTGGCCAACATGGGGAAACCCATCTCTATTAAAAATACAAAAACTAGCTGGGTGTGGTGGCGTGGACCTGTAATCCCATCTACTTGGAAGGCTGAGGCAGGAGAATCACTTGAACCTGGGAGATGGAGGTTGCAGTGAGTCAACATTGTGCCACTGCACTCTAGCCTGGGTGACAGAGCGAGACTCTGTCTCAAAAACAAAAGAAAGAAGGAAAGGCAGGATCAGAGAAAACACATTAATCCTTTTTTTCTTTTTGCTTTTTTTTTTTTTTTTTTTTTTTTTTTTTTTTGAGACAGAGTCTCACTCTGTCACCCAGGCTGGAGTGCAATGGTACAATCTCACCTTACTGCAACCTCTGCTTCCTGAGTTCAAGTGATTTTCCTGCCTCAACCTTCCAAGTAGCTGGGATTATAGGCATGTGCCACCACGCCAAGCTAATTTTTGTATTTTCAGTAGAACGGGGTTTCACCATGTTGTTCAGGCTGCTCTGGAACTCCTGACCTCGTGATCTGCCCACCTTGGCCTCCCAAAGTGCTGGGATTACAGGCATGAGCCACCCCACCTGGCCAGAAAATTCATTATTTCTATAGCACAGTGAAAGAAAATAAATGGCCCATTTGCAGAAGGTTTTAGGTGATGAGAGAAAGAAAGACTATCTTACAATACACTGCAGTCTAGAGAACCCTTAAAGAATAACAAATAAGTAAACATGGAAAACCAGAAAAGAATGATATGCTTTTAAAGAGGTCATTAGAGTGCAAAACTAGCTTAAATGTTTACTTAAAATTCTAACATTGTTTAGTAATGACACATTGCCATTACCATTATACAATGCAGTAGTTGACCCTTAATGATTTTTATTATAAATAATTATAAATGTTAAGCTGTTACATTAATTTGTCTTTAAAGGAAGGGATATTTTTTAAGGTTACCTGTTGTAGAAAGGGCTATAGACTGAGAAATTAAAGCTACTGTAAAATCTGTGTCTGTAAGCTCTCCTGAGCTTCAGATTTTTATTTAAACCACCCATTAGACACCTTCCCAGAATCCCTTGGGCACCTCTGACTTGACATGTCCTAAACTGAACTCAATATTATGCTTGATATCCCATTTCATTATCTCTAGTAACAGTTCTACCATCCACTTAGACTGGCTAGCTACAAACCTGGAAATAACGTCTTTCTTTCTCTTTCTCTCTCTCTCTCTCTCTCTCTCTCTCTCTCTCTCTCTCTCTCTCACACACACACACACACACACACACACACACACACACTCCTACTGAAGATCACATGTTTGCTGATCTCTCCTCTATGTCATCACTATCACTGCTTTAGGCCAGGTCCTCGTCAGCTTTCATCTGGATCACCATACTTACCCTCTGGCTGATCTTCTAGACTCCAGTCTCTCGTCATCTGTTTCATCCTGTGGCTGAAGTCATCTTCCTAAAAACAAACCAGATCATAGACACCATTTCTTTAATACCATTTTTGGTTTTCTTTCTGCCCATAAACTCTTATAAGTAAAATATTTATCTCAAATACACATATCCATTTGTAAATAGCACAGATACATGATACAAGTACTGCATTAATATATCATACACATAAGAAAACAACACAATTGAAAAATTAAAGAATGAGATGAAGATGAAATAACCCCTATTTTATATGCCATTTATTTATTGTTCTTTTTTTTTTTTTTTTTAAGAAATAAAGTCGTGATCCGTTTTCCAGGCTGGAGTGCAGTGGCATGATCATAGCTCAGTATAGCTTCTAACTCCTGGGTTCAAGCAATCTTCCTGTCTCAGCCTCCCTAAAAGCTGGGAATACAGGTACATACCACCATACCTAGCTAATTAATTTATTCCATTAATTGATGAAAAATAAAATCTTTTGCCATTACTAAAATATTCTTTAGTGAGAGTAATGTAGTTGAATATGCTTCATATTTTTTGAAAATTTTTATTGTGATAAGGCAACTTACAAATGTGAGTGCAGTTTACTTACATTTAGTTTTATGACTATCAGAGCTGTATAATACACCTCGAATAGAAACATATATACAAACAGAAGAAGCATTCAATGGATGAACTTATGAAATTGTGATACTCATTTTTCAAAGACCATCCACCAGTTTTGCAAGGACTTTTGTTAACATTTATTAACACTTGAAATGTTCATGTTATTTCAATCTTTTAAGTCATTTGTCCATTTTGTGAGGCTTAGGTTAGTCAACCCAGATAATATAATACTTAAATCCATTTAACCAAGCACACATAAATTCCTGAAAATTGTAATTTGCTGTAAGAATGAGCAAGGACATTAAGAACACCCCTCGGTGCTGTGGATCCCAACCTTCCCTCAGAATTTCTTGCACCTAGTAGTCCCTCTGTCTGACATACAGACAAAGTAAGAGCACCAATGTCAATCCATGTCACCTATTAGTAAAGCCTAAAATTTAAGTCCTTTTTCACATTTTTTGATAGATAGCCAAGTTTTAATACTTTCTTTCCACATCCCAGGATATAATAGTATTGAGACACCTGTTTGAAGCTAGTGGAGCCTCTGTTTCTCAGGCTCAATTAAGAAAACTAAATGCAAACCCGTGGTTTCCAGAAGAAGGCATGCTAGATGTAGAGATCTGAGAACAAGTGGCGAGAAATCTTAAACAGCATCATGCACAAGGGCAATGGGTCCCAGTAACATCTTTAACGTTATGGGCCTTAATCCGGGCTGCTTTGGCCCTGCTCTACACAGAAGAGCCTAAAAAGGGAAGGGAGGAGAAACCACCACCTACCTTACCACCTCTTCCTTCTCCCTCAGCCCTGCAATTACCAGGTAAAAGTGTCACAGAGGAAATGGAGGTTTTCCCTGAGTCCCCTGCCCCAATAAATTGGAAAAAGACAAGGGAGACACTACAGCTGTGGGACCCTGTCTTAGGCAAGTGGCATTAGAAGGGGAGCTCTTGGCCTGCCTGATAATGCAAGATTGACAAAGCAATCAGGTATATGAACCCATTTCTTCTGATGCTTATAAAGAGATGAGAAAAATCATTAGGAAAAATGGAAACCCTAGCCCATTTACGAAAGGATTAATTGAAGCCATAGAAAACAACTTCCATTTGACCCCATGGGACTGTTCAGTGCTAGCTAAAACAACTTTAGACGCCAGTCAATACCTCCTCTGGAGGGCAGAATTGGATGAATTACGTGAACATAAGACCTCTTTCTAGTAATGGCCACTGTTATTCCTCCCCTACCCTAACATGGATCCTATTTGGATAGAACAGTAGCCTTTAAAGGGAGAGAAATTACAACATGCCCATGAACTAGTTGAGGAGCAATTGAAAGCTGGCCATATAGAACCATCTAACAGCCCTTGGAATTTGCCCATGTTTGTCATTCCCAAAAAACTCAGGCAAATGGAGACTCTTACATGACTTACGGCCTGTTAATGCTAATCTGTAACCTATGAGGCCTTTCCAACAGGGGATTCCCCCATGGCAATTCCTCAAAATTAGCCTATAGTCGTTATTGGCTTAAAAGACTGTTTTTATACTATTCCCCTTGCAGGCCAGCACAGAGAAAATTTACATTTACAATACTAGCTATCAATAATGAAAGGCCAGCTCACCAACTTCATCGGAAAGTACTTCCTCAAGGAATGCTGAACGGTCCTCCCCTGTGTCAGTATCATGTAAATCAGGCTTTGCTACCCAGTGGAAAAGAATATCCTAATAGCAAGATATTTCATTTTATGGATGATGTATTACTAGCAGCCCCAGTGGAGCCAGCACTTTTAAGTTTACATGCCTCTGTCCAAAGGAATACACATTTAAGAGGTTTAATCACAGCACCTGAAAAAGTACAAATGTCTTCCCCTTGGAAATATCTTGGATACAAACTAACTTCCCAGTCATTAAGACCTTAAAAGGTTAAATTAAATACTAGCAACTTACATACCTCAAATGATTATCAAAAATTACTAGGCGATATGAACTGGCTTTATCCCACCTTAGGCATAACTACTGATAAATTGCAGAACCTGCTTTCTATCTTAAAAGGCAATACAGCCCTAGGTTCTCCCAGGTATTTTACCGCCACAGCCAAAAAGGAAATTGAGGAAATAGAGCAGGCTATTTCTCAGAGGCAACTAGATTGCATAGACCCAAAATATTCAGTCCAATTGTTTATTTTTCCTACGAAACATTCCTCAACAGAATTAATAGGACAGATGGCTCCAGGGCTGCACTTCCTAGAATGGGTTTTTGCTCAAATACTGGGACTAAAACACTATCTCCCTATATCCAGCTAGTTATCAAAGTCATCTATATGGGCCACAGACGATGCAATCAGTTGCTAGGTTATGACCCTTATGTCATAAGAATTCCTTTGAGTAAAAAGCAATTTGAAGTAGTCTTGCCCCATCTCTAGATCTTCAGATAGCACTCTCTGATTATGCAGGCCATAGGGAGCATGCCCTTCCTGCTGACAAACTGCTTCAGTTCTTATCTACGACTCTGGTAGTTTTGCCTACACAGGTAGTTCACTCCCCCATACCTAATGCTTTAACACTTTTCTCAAAAAACAAAAAAGGGAGAATATGAGTAAGGATCCTTCTAGCACAAGCTTTTTTTACCCTTACTTTGTTAAATTTAGATGACGAATTTCAATCAACCATAGAAAAACATTTTGTAAAAAACCCTCAGGACATAAAACACACAGTTTTATGGAAAGATGTAAATAATAAAGTATGGTGTGGTCCAAAGGATTTGCTAATGTAAGGAAGAGCATATACTTGTGTTCACACCCTCTCAGGCCCTCTTTGGATTCCCACATGATGCATCAAACTATACCATGGGATGGCTAGGAACCAACCCAGTACCAAAAATGAAGGAAATGACCCTGCAGGACTTGTAGCCCCAGATAACGCGGCTTCCTCAGACAACGCAGGCCTGGAACATGATGCTGAAGACAACTCAGAAGGCTGAGCAAACCCTGCTCCAAACACAAACACCATTCACTCCAGATAATTTGTTCCTTTTATATTCTTTTACTCTGCCTGCAACATGTACCTGCTACACTCTATTGAGCACATCTTCTAAATCTGTCTTTTTTCTGCCTGTTGCTTAGGCAGACATTTCCTTCCCAGTCTCTAACAATGCAACTGCTTGGCTAGGAGGGATTGACTTACCCCCAGTGGAATCCTTCATTAATAGCACACATTGGACTGAGGTGCCAAGAAACACTATATGTCACTCCTTGATTGGAAAAGAATGTTACCGATTACTCTCATGTTTGTCTTACAGTATTTACTAATTCTAGGATGCAAAGCCAGGACACGACTTATAACTGCTGTGCCTGACAAACTTGTTGCTGCACACATCTGTACTCTGCAATCAACAAAACCTGATGCAAAAAACAGAAAAGGGGGAGATGTAGGAGATAGGTCAGAGTGGTGGGAAAAATTACAGGAAAGACATGAATCTTCTTGGAAGGCCGGGAGGTTTTGCAAAGCTTCCAGGAAGAATGAGCTGAAGGTGGCTGTTTTTAACCTGAGGCAACAGGCAAAGGGTACGTAACAAGGGAATGCAAAGGAATTTATCTAGGTAAGTTTGTTTACCTGTTTCTCTGGAAACCAACCTTTGCTCATCCAGGCACAGGACTCCCCACTTCCGGGATAGTGACAATGTTCATTACCCACAACTAGTGTTTGCTCCAGGCCTTTGTCATTAAATCTGTACTAAATAAATGTGAGCATCTCAGGCTTCTTGGGGCTGTACTTTATTGTTGGCTGTGCTAAGGTGTGAGGTCCCCTAGCTACACACAAGTAAAATATCTGTGTCTGCATACTCCATTCATCTGTTGCTCTGCCAGAGTCTGCAGGGAACACTCCGCACTTTATCTTTCACATTTTCTGTTTAGAATACTCTTATCCACACACTGTCTTATCCGAAATGATCTTCACCTAGTACACTCTTCTCCATCCATCAAGACACACACTTTGATGTTCTTTCTGCCTGACCAGAGTTCAAGACACACACAAATGAGAGCATTTTTATATTATTTCTGCCTGACCAGTGTTCTGGGCACTCTGTTCATACCTTTTAATGCCCCTTGAGCCACTCTATGGACACATCTGTCTTTCCCTATGCTGGAAGCCCCTTGGATCCAAAGATCATTTGGGTAGTCACGGAGCCTAACACAGAGACTTCCTGATAGCACTACAAAAAAAATGTTTTCTTAATATTACAAGTTAGAAAGATTGAAGCAATTTTAAATGCAAAAAGCCAAAGAACAGCAAATATTTGTTGAAGAATCGAAGACCAAGAGAAAAAAAATTCTGAGGAGAGTCAAGGAATCCACTCCTTGCTATTCTTACACTGGCTGACCGATTCATAGACAGGATATAAAGGAGCTGCAGAGAAGATGCAACTGGCAAGGTAAGGTCTAATTAATCAAGAATAGCTTTTGATTCAACAAAAACTATCTGCATTGCCTTCCAGAAGATCCCATGATGAGATGGTGGTGACCCCAGTGATCCCTAGAAAGCCATTTGGGCATTGTACTCCATAGAGCTGCAACAGAAAACTAGAAATTCCATCTCAGCCTCAGAGACTGAAGGGGACTGAAAGGACAGCTTTACCTTCTAAGAGATAATTACAATTAATAAATTAATTAAATATACTGCCTTCAAACTGTATAGAACTGATTACCTTCAGCTACACCTGTTCCAAGCAGCCTATAAAAATATACGTAACCAACTTAGTTCTTTGCATGTGAGTTTGAGTGTGACAAAATCATAAACATTTCTATCACATAATGGCTTTGCATGAGCCAAGGTCACAATTTTTCTCCTTTTGATGTACATTAAACATAGCTTATGATGTGCATACCAATGTACATCATATGATCATTTTGGTTTTTTATTCTGTGTTACATTATGGAGGCAGAAGTTTTTGCCAGTGGTCATAGCTAGAAATTAGGATACGGGTGTGTCATTTAAGCTCTCTTCTGAACTTCACTTATAAAATGATGACACTTTTTTAGCTAACTCACAAATACTTACTCCTAAGAGCCTACAAAGTTTCTTCGAAGGTGGTATTATTTTTTATTGCAACACTTACTCCATGAATAAATGCTAGAGTCATCATAGAGCAGTGATCCCTGCAAGCTGTCATTTCATGCCATCTTTACTACTCATTTTAATAAACACTATCATGATCTTGGTAATGAACACTTCCATCTCAGTTTCACAGGGTATTGCTGATATATTTATAAGCAGTACACTGTAGCATATTTCTTGAAGTTATGATTTATATTTAAAGCAATATTACAACTTAGCAAGGACCCAGAGGCAAAAATTAATCATATAAAGTAAAAATATTTTTAGTAAAGAGCCTAAAATATTAATTGATAAACTCTACCTCTCCTTTTCAGTGTGCTAGATACTTGTGGAAATGTGTGACTGAAACTCTTAGAATATCAGTTTTGGGAAGATGCTCATATTATATGAAAATATTTAATTGGTAACAGTCTTAAAAAGAAGTAAACGTTTTAAAAGGAGAGTAGATGTCACTGATGGATGTGGGCAAAGACAACATATAATTGTTGAGATCAAAAACACTATTCAGTGCCCAGAAACACATTATCATATCCCATGTCTGCATAACATTTTGGAGTTTACAGCATTCATCGGTCCTTTATCTCTTTTAAGCACATGAAGTGCTGGGAGATGCAGGAAGCAAGTTTAATTGACATGATCTCTGCCCTTTGGAGAAAGAAACCCAAAACTTATTGAAAATCATTATTTTATTTTTTTCATACCATTGACATTACTGTTTTTCCCTTTGTTTATAAACTGATTTTTACTCACAAAGCTATATTCCAACATTCCCATGAACATGACAAGAAAACTCTTTGGCAATGCATAATCAGATAATCATGGGAAAAACACATGACAATTTGATACTGCTATATTTTATTCTTTTTACACATACCATTCCTCAAGGAGAAAATGACCAGCAATGTCATCAAAATTAGCAAATTTGTTAATGTTGATATAACCTTACTTCATGGCTAGTGTGTTCCCTAGGGTATAATCAAGACAGATGATCTTTCCTTAATGCTGTGTCACAGAAGAGTTTGGATAATCAAACTCCACTCTTGCCTGGAGTAGACTAAACTAACCTTGGCTAAATCGTAAGATAACCCTGACAGGCACAGAAAGAGAATTTGTCACCTTTAAGTGTTTTTCTACATAATATTGTATAATGATAACACCACCATTAATGTTTCCCAAAGACTCTACATGTAACTAAGTACCTTCCTTGAACTGGTAAGCTATGATTATCCCCTACGGTTTTCAGTCTAACTTTATCCCTAACCCTCCTATGTGAAATGGATCCCTATGCAGGCATTACTCATGATCACCAAGATTCCTACTTTCTAGGAATCTTAGTGATTCCTAGAAACAAAACATAACCCTTAAAGTTAGGCAGTGACCATGTGACTTTCCTTGACCAGAGAAATGTGAGAAGTGACCTGTATTACTTCTGGATGAAAGCACTTGAGGTTTGGTGTGCAGTTCTCCACACCCTTCCTCTGCCATGGTGCTCATGGAAATGTCACAGGAATGAAGCAGGCTAGAACAATGAGTCATTGTGATAGCAGCACTGGAAATTTTGCATGAGAGGGAAATTTATTTTTGTTGTATTAAGCCACTGAGATTTCGATGGCATTTGTTACAGCAGCATAATCTAACCTACCCTGACTGATACAGTCTCTCACTAGCTCAGTCACCAGTTATGTAGCATCCCACAACTGCATATGTCACTGTCACACCAGTAGGTGGTAGACATATATATACATGGGTTGACGCCAGTCACTGTTGAGAGCAGTGTCTCAAAGAAATACCTGGGAGCAGCAGGAAGGTAGTTGGGATAAATCATACTGGGTTCCACATCCTTGCCAGTTCCCTGGATTAGCACTGAGGGCTCCCCAGTGCAAATAACCACCTTGATTTATCACCAAGGAGGTATCAGTTTTATGGGAGGAGAAAGGAGTTTAATACAGAACACACTAAAGTCTAGTGGGTAGCCACATTGCCCAGTGAAATAGAATAGAGAACACAGAAATAAAGCAACATATTTAGAGCCTACTGATCTTTGACAAAGCTGACAAGAACTTACACTAGGAAAGGACATCTTCTTAAAATTAATGGTGCTGACAAAATTGGGTAGCCACATGCAGAAGAGTAAAACTGGATCCCCTATTTCTCACCATATTCAAAAATGAACTAAAAATGGATTAAAAAAGACCCCCAAACTATAAAAATATCAGAAAAAATTAGAGAAAACTCTCCTGGACATTGGTCTAGGCAAAGAATTTATAACTAAGACCTCAATAACATAGACAACAAAAATAAAAATAGACAAATGTGATTACGCTAAAAAATTTCTGCACAGCAAAAGAAATAACAAAATGAAAAGACAACCTGTTGAATGACAGAAAATATTTGCCAACTATTCGCTTAAGAGGAGACTTAAGCGAATATCTGAACTACATAAGGAACTCAAACAACTCAACAGGAAAAATAAAACAAGCCCATCAAAAAGTGGGCAAAGGACATGAGTAGACCTTTCTCAAAAGAAGATTACAAATAGCCAACAGGTTTATGGGAAAAAAAAGTTTAACATTATTAATAATCAAAGAAACACAAATTGGAACCACAATGAGATATCATCATACCCTAGTCAGAATGGCTATTAGTAAAAAGACAAAAAAAAAAAAAAAAAAGGTTGGCTGAGATGTGCAGAAGAGAAATCTTCCCACTGTTAGTGGGAATGTAAACTTGTATAACCACTATATAAAACAGTACAGCGGCCGGGCACGGTGGCTCAAGCCTGTAATCCCAGCACTTTGGGAGGCCGAGGCGGGTGGATCACGAGGTCGAGAGATCGAGACCATCCTTGTCAACATGGTGAAACCCCGTCTCTACTAAAAATACAAAAAATTAGCTGGGCATGGTGGCACGTGCCTGTAATCCCAGCTACTCAGGAGGCTGAGGCAGGAGAATTGCCTGAACCCAGGAGGCAGAGGATGCGGTGAGCCGAGGTCGCGCCATTGCACTCCAGCCTGGGTAACAAGAGCGAAACTCCGTCTCAAAAAAAAAAAAAAAAAAAAAAAAAAAAAAAAAAAAAAAAACAGTATAGCAATTTCTCAAGAAAACTATAAATATAATTACCATTTAATCCAGCAATCCCCCTATTGGCATCTATCCAAAGGAAAAGAAATCAATATGTCAAAGAGATACCTGAACTGCCAGTTTTTACAGCACTATTCATAATTTCAAAGATATAGAATCAACGTAAGTATCAATTAAAAGATGAAAAAATAAAATGTAATGTACCTACAGAATGGAACACAATTCATCCATTAGAAAAAGAATGAAACAGTATTATTTGCAGCAACAAGAATGACACTGGAGGTCATTATCATAAGTGAAATAAGCCAGGCACAAAATGATCTAGTATGTTCTCACATAAATGCGAGAGCTAAGAAATCTGAACACATGGAAGTGGAGAGTGAAAATACAGACAAACTGGGTAGGGTCAGTGGAGTGGGAGGGGAGTGAAGAGAAGTGGGTTAAAGAGTACAAAAATATAGTAAGACAGGAGTAAATGTAATGTGTGATAGAGAATAAGATGACTACACACACACACACACACACATATATACACATACATACATACTCAGGTGATAGACATCATGAATACTCTCACTTGATCATGATGCATCATATACATGTGAAAATCTTTCAAGTACCCCATACATTTAGACAAGTAAAAATACAGTGTAAGTGGAAAAAATAAATTTTAAAAGCTAGTGGAAATGGAAATGCCTAGCAAGTAAGAGAAAGGCAGAAATAAGGCTTGCAAATGGGTTGAGAATGTGGGTATGGATTCAGAATTAATCTGCACACACTTGAAAGATGAACATAAGACACACATAAAATGTCTAAGGAAAATGGCAGAGTGGGAAAAAAAGGCAAGAAATGAGTCTGAAGAAACACTTATATTTGGAGGACAGAGAGCGGAGGAGAAGCAAGGAAGGAAGATAGGAGAACTACGATGACAACAGCCATTCATTTTGAGAGCTAAGAATACCATATCTTCATTAATAAATCCATTTAAATTTAAAGTTCAAGGTTTCTAATGAGGATAAAAAATGTACTAAACCTTAACAATTCATTTACTCTCTCAGATATTAAAATAGATTACCCGTGTGACAGGCAGCTGGACATTATCTGTAATAGAAAGCAAAATGATTTTTTAATTTAATGTCTCAGAACTAATTTATCATTATTTAAAGGAGAAGCAGAACTTTTTGAATGCATATGATCTGTTCCACATTATAGTTATTTAGTTATTCATCAAACTTGTCCTACATATCTGGCACATGCTGTCACTACAGGGCACAGTCCTCATTCTTGGGCTGGCTACATTCACCCTTGTGCCCATTTCACGCACTGCTCCCCCTGCCGCCACCCTGCACTTGGTGCCAGCTTTCCCCCTGCAAGGATGACCTACCTCTACAGTGAATTAGCTAGCATTTTCTGAACCCTAGGTATGTGTGCCAGGCATCACACTAAGGGCTTTATATGGACTCTCTCAATCTTCAAGACAACACTGTGAGGTGAAAATTAGTATCATACTTATTTTACAGCATGTGAGGCTTAAATGTTGAGAAACTTGCCTAAGGTCATACAGCTAGCAAGTGGTGTCGTCAGGACTCAGAATAGGCTAGCTAATGCCAAAGCGGTGATTGGCACCTCTCTACTGAAAGTGCAGTCCTCAAACTAGCAGCAATGGCATTACTTGGTTGTTTGCTAGAAATGCAGAATCTCAGGCCCAACTCCAGATATGCTTAATCAAATTTGGCTTCAACAATATCTCCAGGTGATCGTTCTTAAAGTCTGGGAAGCGCTGTGCTAAATCACTCCACTAGGAAGACCTGGCTTTAATGAATGCTGCGGGAGACATAAACAGTCTTTCCCCTGAGCAGCAATTTGCAGGGCGCGGGAGGGAAGGTATACACGGGTTCTTCAAGGGCTAGCAAGGATTCAGACAAGCCCTTGCTGTTTCAAACACTAGAGATCACTGCGATCAGCACGGATCGAGATCACTTCCAAAAGCAGCAGATCTGAGTGGGTCTTGAAGCCAGAACGTTTTCTCATTTCCTTAAAAATAGCTGCTCTTCCAAATGGACAAGTGCCCACATCAGTAAACTTCTGGAGTTCGCTTCTCCAGCCTGCACTCCATTCTCCAAATAAAATCCAAATAGAAGCAGCATCAACAAACAGATTTGGAACCCCAATAAAACATGCTATTATTGTTAATTGTATTACACTTACCTAGTTTAATTAGTATAATATTCATGACAAAACTAGTTTGCCCCTCATTGTCAATCGCGCTCCAGGTAGGAGTACAAACACTTAGTGTAAAAGCGGATGCACCCCGGTTGGTGTGCAAGCCCCCGTTCTCAGGTACTTAATTCAGGCTGCGGCGGCGCCTTTTCAAAGCCCCTCTGCAAGCCACACCCGCCTCCTCCCTCTCGAGTGGGGTCAAACCACTTAGTTTATTTCACCTGCTGCCACTTTCTTCCCTGCCACGAATTCAGCCTGGCTTCCTTTGGCCTGAGACAGCGTCTTCAGGCGGGTCGGTTGGGACTTGCCTAGCGGGGCGCCCACCTGCACCGGCACCCTCACCCGCGCCCGCACCCGCACCCGCACCCGCACCCGCGGGGAGGGGCGGCGCTGGCCGGGCTCTCTCGGGTGGACTCGCGGAGCCGCGGCGGCAGTGCCTCTGGCAGACGGCGAGTCACGTGCAACAGAGGGGGCGGAGCGCGGCCGGACGGGTGGGTGGAGAAAACAAAGCCCCCAGCTGTCAGCAGAGGAAGGAGGCAACAGCGCCGGAGCAGGTGAGTCAAGTGCATTTAAAGCGGTACCGCCCTGGCGCACCCCGACACCTCCTGCCCTGGGGCAGTCCCTCCCAGGCCGGGAGCTGGCCGCGCCTCCTCCTGACGCCGAGGTCTGCAGCCCGCTGGGCTCGGAGCAAGCGGAAACGGGGGTCCAGAGTCTAGCAAGAAGTTGTGCAGGGGTCGGCTCGGCGTTCTACGGGTGTGCACCCAGCTGCGCTACCGCGGGCCACACCTCTGGTTCGGGGCCCCAGCGCTGTAGACCCCAGGAAAGGGGAGGGAGTTGGGGCTGCCACGCTGGCAGAAGCGAAGTGGACTGCTTTGGAGGGGTGAGGCTGGGGCTGTCCAGGGTAGGAAGACAGCTTTGGTGGAGGGGGGCTCGCGATTGCGCGACCGCAGCGCACGGCCCTCCAGGCTCGAATGGGGGCGGCAGGACTGAGAGCGGGGGACGCTGGCAAGGGCTGCGCTCTAGGGTCAGATCAGGAAGTGTAGCGCGCTGGCGCTCGCCTGCCTTCGAGCACCCCCTGGACCACCGGCACTTCCCCTTCGGCAGCCACCACCCGCGCTCCCGGGACTGAGGAGCCGGGTGGGCGCAAAAGGAAGCTGGTTGTTATTCTGCGTCCCAGCGGCTCTTCTGCCGGTAGCACAGAGCGCGCAGGGCAAGGGCTACTCAGCGACTTCGCACTCCGCTCAGTGGGAAACTCTTCGGTCTACCCTTAGAAGGGCTGTGCCGAAGCCAGAAATCCCACAAAGAGCCTGGAGAGGGGTGGACGCAGAAAGCCATCCCCTGAACCTGGGGCGCTCGACAAAGCTGACTTTCAGACCCCAGAAGGGCTAGTGGGTTTGGTCACTCCTCCAGTCACTTCGTCTCTCTAGTGCAGAGGGCAGAGCCATAACCTTGGAGGAAGGGGCGCTGCAGCCATTTGATCAGGAGGAGCCTTTGTCTTAACCCCCAGGCCCCTCCTGCTAGTCTTCGCCGGGTCAGTAGCTCCGGGAGTAATTAATATTCCGAACATTGGCCGTCCCTTCACCTCGGCACCAGCCAACACTGCTGTCCCGTCCCTGAGTGTCCTATCACTTGCTCACATCTCCTTTTCCAAAAAAAGAAAACAAAAAAAAGGGAAATAGTGTAGACCCGCTAGGCAGGAGGAGGTCACTAAAAACACTACCGTCCTGTCAATGTAAAATCAAGGGTTAAGCGCTCAAACCCGCGCCCGCGCGCACCGAAACGGAAGAACTTTCTTGATTAGCATAGTATCGGCCCTGGGGCCGCGCGGCGAGGCGGAGGTTCGGTCCCAGCTGGGGTGAAGCGTGCAGACCGGTCGCGATTGTGGTCAGACGCAGCACCTACTCATAATCTGAGGACCTGCGATTTACACCTTTGCTGAATAGGACACTGGAATGAAACAGAACAGAGATCAAAAGGTAATCTGAAGAACAGCAACATTTCCCCTGCTTCTCTTGAACGCTACATTTTTGGCTAAGTTTTTATCAAGCAAAGAGGGGAATGCTTCTGGGTTAGCCAGTGTCCCCTCTGGAAATGAAATGCTTCTTTGCTTTTGTTCTTTTCTGCCAAACCGATTAAAGACCTCAGTTAGGTGTAAGATAGGACGTCTGGTAGCTCACCGAGTGACTGGTAGATAAGTTTAACTGGTTAATTTTCCTTGTGTGGGTAGAGCTGTGCTTCTTCAAAGCACTGGTTCTCAAACTTTGCTGCATAGTGGAATCATTTGGGGAGCTTTGAGAATTCCTGATGTCCTGATCACATCCCAAACTATTTAAATCAGGTTGTTTGAAAGTGAGAAATAGGCACAGTATTTAAAAGGAAAAACAAACACAAGTGACTTCATTGTCCAGCAAAGTTGGGGAACCTCTATAGCAAAGAAGTGTTCGGTGGCCAGCAGCAGCAGGCATTGCAAGACAGGATGAGACTTTAATTATTTGGGTGGGTGAGAGAAACGCTGAAACTGGGGTGCCGATGACTAACACCCTGGGGTGGGGCTCTGTCATCTAGCACCCTGGCTGGTGGTGACACCTACTACATCATTTTTCCCTTCCCTGGCTAGGGTCTGACTGGAAAGATGGAAGCTTACTTCAATGCCTGGTTTCTGCACTGTTGTTAAGGGAGACGGATAGAAACTTTGATTCCTGTGATGACTCATGTGTAGCAGGCAGTAGGGAAACCCGGCAGAAACACTCCAGCAGCCTGGTGAGTCAGCAGGCTGCACAGCGATCCCAGTGAATAGGAAGTAATTACAGCGAGTAGTTTGTTGACAAGCACAAACTCCACTCTTTTGAAAATGCATTTTAATATCTACTTGCTTGCAGGAGCCACTCCCTTTGCAGCACTCCATTCTACCTGTTTCATATAATGCTCTCTTCTGTTAGAAGGGGGAACACAAAGCTAACTAGCTGTTCTGTAACTTCCTTGGTGGGAGGCATGTAAAACTGTTCGGAAGTGTAAACTGGTTTGGGTTATTTCAGTTATGTGAAGTAGAAAGGCTGAATATGTAACACTTAAATTTTGCATACAAAAAAGTCAAATAATACCTGATTATACATCTAGGGGTGGATTAAAGGATCTGTTTAAGTACAAATGGTTACACTTAACATTTTACATAAAACCTCGTGTATGCTATTAACTAAAGGTTTCTTGCCTTTAAAAAAGTCATCCCCAAAGAATGACTCCAAGATTACCTGTTATCTCTGGTTCTCTGCATCTTTAAATAGGTTATCTTAGAATCATGAAAAAAAGACTTTTTTTTTTTTTTGCTTTCAGTTTTAATACCTCTTCTTCACTATTTTTAATGTCACTCTCACTCTTTGTACTGTTGTCTAAATGCTTTTGTCCTTATCCTCAATTTCTTTAAGGGGGAACAACAGTGCCTTACACACAGCAAGCACTCAATATTGTTGGCCACTGAACTTTATCTGAACCTCTCTTACAGCATCTGTGGTAGCTTGCTCAGTGTTCTGTTTTCTCATGGGGGCCTTTATGTCTGTAGTCCTCAAAGCAGGGGTACAAGACTCTGAGTTATTGATACTGCTTGTTTGTACTGAAGAATATCAAAAGATGGGGAGAACATTGAAAAACAAAGCGTCCTGAGTACATTCAGTTTTCTTGTTTTCCAAAACAGACATCCCACATATATAGAAGCCAAAGTTGTGTTACAATTCTTACTTCCTATGATAGCTCATTTGTTCACTTTTGTTTAACATACAACAATAATTTAGTATTTAGATTCTGATGGGCCAAAGAATCCTTTCACAAAATTTCACTCTCTACCCATTATTATGAAAAACCACATATGAATTTATTGAGCTAGGAGAGACATCACAGAACAGATTAATAGATTTTATTTTCACTTGTGTATTACCCATTAAAATAGCACAAGCATGTTTAAACGGCCAGCATATTAAATGTAAGTAGTTGGATGTATTTGGCAATAGATACCATCAAGATTAAATGTTAATAATTTCTAACGACCAAAATGATATAAATGCATTCATTCTCATTTCTGTGTAGCTTAGAAAAAGAACTGGTGAGGTACTTCTGAAATGTCAACACCTTTTTGAGCATAAGAGATAAAGTAGTCTAGAAAAACAGAATTTACTTTGTGAGGCCAAGGCGGGTGGATAACCTGAGGTCAAGAGTTCAAGACCAGCCTGGCCAAACATGGTGAAATCCCATCTCTATTGAAAATACAAAAATTAGCCAGGCATGGTGGCACATACCTGTAGTCTCAGCTACTCAGGAGGTTGAGGTTGGAGGATTGCTTGAACCTGGGGAGGCAGAAGTTGCAGTGAGCTGAAATTATACCACTGCACTCCAGCCTGGGGGACAGAGGAAGATGTCATCTCAAAAAAAAAAAAAAAATCAGATTATTCCATATTCGTTAGAAACTATTTCTCAGAGTATGATATATACCTAGCTCTGTAACATTTACAAACAGGCTAAAAGAGGTGGAGTGGAAGAAAGGGTGTCAACTCAATTTTATGAGTTCTAAAGTGTTTGAGAACCACCCAGTCTTATTACCTTAAATTTATACAGCCCTTTGGTCTTATTAACATATCAGGGCTTAAAGGCAATTGGGTAAATTGTATTCCCAGGTGCTAAATAACACAAGTGAATCCAACAAGTTATGTGATCTGGCAATGCCAAAGCAATGACTCCTGGATTATTGACTCCTTTTCCATCGTTTATTACATCATATAAGTTTTGATGTAGTCTTGCCTGGAGGCTTTGGCTACACAAGACTAGTTTGAATTAACTCCTTCCTCCTTAAAAGGTAGAAACTATTCACATACATCATTCTCTCAGCAACTTTATTCTTAAATAATTCACCTTTGGATTATTTAAGAATAATTAACCAACCCCCAACATTTGAGCCATCTTTAGCTTTTTATCTAGGTAACCAAAATAATAAGTTCTTTAAATTGTTTTCCAAGTCATAGAAGCATAACCTTTACTAGGGACCCTTAAATATTAGTTCCACCACCCATAGAAATCTTAAATGGCTGGTACCTCTTCACTAAGGATTCCTCCAACTTACGCTTAACTGTCTCCCTCAAAGCACATTCCCATCTCGCTTTGCAGCATTCACCTATTGGAGGCCACAAAGAATAAATCCAATTCTATATAATTCACCTGCAACCATCTTAAACGTTGAAAGAGAATTTATACTCTTTAATCTGAGATAAGGAAAAATCTGGCCTTTGGTATTTCATATCTCTTAATTTCACAAAATTTTTGTTCCAAATTTGCAACATTTGAGAAGTATCCAAAATTATGTTTCTTACACCAGAGCTTTATAGAATAGAATTGGTGAATTTGCTTCCAATAAACCTAATCTAATAATCTACGCACTTCTAAAATCACTGACAAACTTTATACAATTATATTAAGCTGTGTTGAGTTGAAACGCACAGCAATTGTTTCTAGAATTGGCAAACTATGACCCACTGTTTGTTTTGTATGGCCTGGAAGCCAAGATTGATTTTCATATTTTTTAAGTCATGGAAAAATATCCAAAGAAGAAAATATTTGAGAACACTTGAAAATTATATGAAATTCAAATTTCTATGTCCAAAATAAAATTTCACTGGACTGCAGCCATGCTTACTTGTTTATATCTTGTCTATGGCTGTGGCAGCATGGAATTATTGAACCAAAAACTGTATGCCCACAAAACCTAAAATATTTACAGCAAAGCTGCAGACCTCTGATTTGCCCCAGTTTAACCTACTTCAAATTTTAAATAAAAATTTGTTCACTTAAAGTTTTAGTGTTGTTTTTGTTGTTCTTAGAGAAGGTTAAGAAAAAAAAGTAGTTAACCATAGGTCAACTAATCACTAAAAATAAAAAATAGTTTATTTTCATATTCTTCTTGTGTATGTATTTTGCAAAAAGCAGTGTATTTCTAAATATATGAACTTTAGTGATATGGTCACCTGTAAAACTTCTGAATCCAAACAAGCCCAAATAGTGCAATACTAGCTAGTAATCATTTCCAGAGCTCTAGAAAATGTGAAAACATGACCTTAAGAGCAATCCCAGTGTGAACACTTGCCTTAACTCTTTAGCAATAGAAATTTCCTGTTTTTCCAACCTATGAGGGCCTTTGTATGCTTCTTTGTGTTAGTATATGAAGACATAATTTGGAAATTTACTCAGAAACTTTTTATTGTCTGTCACTTCAGACACTTAACATGATGTGGAAACTTGTTTTTGGAAATAGCACTACCATTTTATTTCTTTTCATTTCATTTATTTTATTTTGAAACACAGTCTCACTCTTTTGCCTAGGCTGGAGTGCAATGGTGCAATCTCAGCTCACTGCAACCTCCACCTCCCAGGTTCAAGTGATTTTCATGCCTCAGTCTCCCTAGTAGCTGGGATTATAGGTCCAAGCTACCATATCCAGCTAATTTTTATATATTTAGTGTGTGATGTGGGGTTGGCAAATCCCAGTGGGTCTGTTAATTCTCCAGCCTGGCCAATATTTTTCACCATGTTGGCCAGGCTGGTCTCAAACTCCTAACCTCAAGTGCTCCACCTGCATCAGCCCCCTAAAGTGCTGGGATTATAGGCAAGGGCCACAGTGCCTGGCCTGGAAATAGCACTACTTTTCTAAAACATACTTTTAATGTAAATTGCTTGCTACTTATAATGGCAAGGATCACTAAATATTATAAAGATATACACATGGTTACTAACACTGCTAAAGCTGACATGCTGTGGACAATTTTGTTTAAAATTTCCAAATTCAAAAGTAAACCAAATTATGATCCAGAAATTCAAAATTCATCTTAAATTATTTACAGTCTGCTCAAAGCTGGAAATATTACTACTAAGATTCTAGAAAGACTATTTGAAAGAGTAACTACATTGATGGGAACTAGTCTCAGTTGTTTAAGTGTTGCCTGTCATAAAACTTCCTTCAGCTAAAAGAACTTCCTTTTTTTGATGAATTGTTAGTGCCACAGACTGGGAGTTTGCAATGAGTTTCACTTAGATAGTAGAGCAACTTTAAGGGTTTTATATACAACTGGTGTTGTCTTCACCCCTTCCATAATCAATCCTGCTGCAATTTATAGACTGAAAAAACAAAGGGATTCCTTTTTTACCAAATCAAACAACACATTATAATTAATGTAAGTTTTGAGGTACCTGAAATCAGCTAAATTATTTCTAAAAACAAGAAATAGTAAATGTATTTAATCTCACCCTAAGACTATTGATAGTAATGGCATGTTAGATCACTGACTTCCACATTAACCCCTGGTGCTTCTGATGTGGGAAAGCAGGAAAGGGAGGACTGGAGATTGATGTATCACTCTCATGCTGACTGGGTAAGGAACCAGTCCAAGTGAAATTAACTGCTCTCCCTTATCATAATCTCGATTCATATTTTAATAAATATATTATTTAATATGGCTTATTCCATACACATAGCACTAATAGTTCTCTCCAAATTAATTTCTAAAATTAGAAAATAATTAGGCTTACTTTATTTTTAGGAAAGCAGGGAGTTCATAATTATCGATTGTTTAAACAGAGAAAAAACATCTAAAAGTGTTCTGCTAACAGTCAAACCTTGGTCCCAACTTCATGGCAGGACTGACTATCAGTAATTGAAGGAGATAGGAGATGGGTAAATACACAAGAAAAGGCATCTAGAAATGAATAGATTCCTTTGTTTTGCTGAGTATCTGAAACTGTATACTGCACATCATACATAAAAATGAAATCAGAGGATTAGATTGCCCATTTAAAAGCTGATAAAGGCTTTCAAAAACTGATATGTGATGACAGTACCTGCAACCAGCTTATATATTCCTTCTTTCAAAGATCATCTTAAATCTGATCAACTTAACAACATTTGATATTAAGAAGAAAAACCTTTCATGATTCTTACCAAGAAACCACTCTTAGTTTTCCCACTGAGCTGCTTCAGCTCTCCATAAAATGGAAAAAAGAGAGACCTTAGAAGACAGACCTCGCTGGTTTTGCTCCACCTGGTTCTTCCTGGGAACGAAGCTATTGATGTAAGTAAAGCTCTTTGGTAGTTTCACTTCCAGCTTGCCCTCTATCATGATTTTTTAAAAGCGTGGTCTCCTAAAAGGAGCTCCCACAAATTAGCAGCAGTACTAAACAGGTGTGTGATGTGGGGTTGGCAAATCCCGAGCAATTCCCTCTGCAGTTGAAATGTTTAGACGATACGGTCAGTGGGTCTGTTAATTCTCCATCCCAGCACCTGGCCTTCAGCACTTCAAGCTAAATGAGAATTTAGAGGTATGTTTTTCTCTAGGATTGCCAGGTAAAATACAGGATAACCAGTTAAATTTGATTTTAGATAAGATTTGTTTTCGTGTATCTGAATTTGAATTAACTGAGCATTTATTATTTGGCTTTTAATTTTATTTTTGCTAAATTTGGCAATCCTACTTTTATGATACAATAAATTTCAAAATGACTAGCTTTCCTGGTCTGTAAAAGATCTGAGGTTATATTTATGAGATAATGAATTTAAAATATCTTAGCTGCCTTCTCTTACTGAAGGAAAAGTCACTAACTGAAGTTTTTTTGTACAATTTACTAAATTGAGAGGAAATAAAAAGTAAAACAAACTAGAAAATTAGCAATCTTTTTTATTTTGTAAGATATTTTAAAGTACTTTCTATTCTTTCACCGTTTTTAATAGAATAAATATTTCAATAGTTCAAGTAGGACTAACATGAGAAATCCATCAACGATGTCAACAGTGTGCTCCTAATCAAAGGTTAGAGATTCCAAGTGCTTGCAATGATAGCTTGCCACCCAGATGAGGCATCAGCATCACCTGGGAGTATCTTAAAATGCAGAATTTGAGGCTCCATTCCAGACTTCCTCAATCAGAATCTTCTCTTTAACAAATGACTACAGGTGATTCATATGCGTGCTGAAGTTTGAAAAACCCTGAACTAGAGGATTCGCTTTTTCCACACATTAAATTGGTCTTTTTGTTTAATACCTTGTTGAAATAATCCTTAATAAGCTGTCTCTTTTAACCCCCTAGAAGATAAATAAAATATCTTCCAGGTATAAAATCATTGTATTTCTATTTTATTCATATAAAATTCCTAAATGGCCATTTATAATATTATGAATCAATGTGAATAAATAAATATTTTTTAAAGACAGGGACTCTCTCTGTTGCCCAGGCTGGAGTGCAGTGGTTCATTGCAGCCTCCACCTCCTGAGCTCAAGTGATCTTCCCGCCTCAGCCTCCTGAGTAGCTGAGACTATAGGCGCACGCCACCATGCCCAGCTAATTTTTGTATTTTTTGCAGAGATGGGGTTTCACCATGTTGCCCAAGCTGGTCTCAAACTCCTGGGACAAACAATCCACTCATCTTGGCCTCCCAAAGTGTTGGGATTACAGGCATGAGCCACCACATCCAGCCTATAAGTGAATTTTTTCCAAAGACTCTCATGGACTAAATGAATAGCATAGTATAAAATTCTGGGTTTTCTCTGATTAACAACCTGTAAATTAGGTGGATCACAATTCCTGGAACTCAGATCACCAGCAATTCTCTTTCGTGCTTCATTTTATTATTGTAACTTACAGAACAGCATTTATATGCCAATATCACATATTTATATACTTGTATTCTCAGGTTCCTCTAAAACTGGACAATAGGAGATCCAGTTTGGGCCTATGGGAGATTCCAAACTATTCTTGTGGAATTTAAAGTTTTTAAAAGTAACCCAAAAAAGTATATAGATAATTCTTCTTGAGTTCCAAAACCTCACTTCTTTATTCCTGCTTTCTTGTCTTTTAGAAATTATAGTACTATATCATAGAAAGAATTCTGAAATTGGAGCCAGAATGTAGCCTGAGTTTTAAAACTGGTTCTGCTGCTAACTGGGTGACTTTAGAAATGTTATTAACATTCATCATCAACATCCCTCAAACTGAGTTTTTTCATCTGTCAAATAGGAAAAGCGAAGTCTGACAAGAGTTACAAGATCAGATAACGTGTGTGTACATCTTTATGACTGTAGGATGTACAATGATGTCCTAAGACTTGTTTGGTGATCTGCTTCAGGTAGGGCTGGCAGTTGACTAAATATTAAAGGATGTGGTTTCCTGCAACATGCCTGATTTGGAAGAAAGGTGATGTTCATTTAACAGTTCCATCTACACACTGGGAATGAAGCTACAGAGCATGTATCTTACATGTAGCTGCTGGCTATGTATGTCCATATCAGCCACACACTCCCTTCTGCTCCTTGGAACCTTAAAGTTCTCCTCATGGCTGGGGAGCAGTGATGTGCTCCAGGGCACCAAGCAATGGATTCCTCATCAGACATTGCTTGTGAATTCAAAAGATAGGTTTATTATTATTATTTTACTGACAGAATTCTGTATAATCTTGCCTGCACTCCCAAAAAAATGATTACTACCACATTATTACATAATTGTGATTAATTATTAAGTAGCTTTTTATCTTATCCAAATATACAACCCCAAATTGGAAAAGCCTGCATTGTCATTTTTTAAAAACATCCCAGGGCAGAATTTCCCCCACTAGCACTCAAAGGAGAAATCTATTTATACTTTTGTTGTTTTAATAAATAAACATAAATAAATAATACATAATAAATAAACAAACATAACTAAAGTCCAAACCAAAATAGGAAGGAGGGGTGTGGGAGGAAGAATTCCTAATGTTAACCACCCTTATACAACTATTACAAAAACTATTTTTATTATTGTGTAAAGCTCTTCTTGTCTGTATTTACATTCAACAATGTCTTACGTAAACTGTTTCCTTAGTATTTTTAATTTTCCTTGTATCCAACTTAATTTTTCTAGCTTTGGGGTCTTTGCCTGTGCCTTCACTTGCTTTTCTGTCTTGGATGCCTGGGTTGATTCAAACTTGGGCTTTGTCTTATCTCAGGTTGTTGGCATGCAAAAAGTTATGGTTCACCTGTGTGTGGTGGCTCATACCTACACTTTGGGAGGCTAAGGCAGGAGGACTGATTGAGGCTAGAAGTTCAAGACCAGCCTGGGCAACATAGCAAGACCCCATGTTTACCCAAAAAAATTTAAAAATTTGTCAGGCATGTGCTGTGCTTATAGTCCCAGATGCTTAGAAGGCTGAGGCAGGAGGATCACTTGAGCCTAGGAGTTCAAGGCTGTAGGGGCTATGATCACACCACTACACTACAGCCTGGGAGACAAAGTGAGACATTCATTCTCTCTCTCTTTCTCATATTCTCTCTCTCTCTCTCTCTCTCTCTCCTCTCCTCTCTCTCTCTCTCTCTCTATATATATATATATGTATGTGTGTGTGTGTGTGTGTGTGTGTGTGTGTATGTGTGTAAATCATGGTCCTCTGACCAGTGGCATTGGCATCACCTGGGAGCATCTTATAAATGCAGAACCTCAGGGTCTTCCCTGGAGATTCTCAATCAGAATCTGCGCCTTAGGAGGATCCCCAGGTGGTCTGTTGTTCGGCGTTAATATTTGAGAGACATTGATCTGGAAAGCCTTTTCTGACCTCCTAACCATGGCCTCCACCTGTCTCAGTGGGGTGAGTTAGGTGGCCCATATGTGGTTTACTTTTCATCCCCACTGCATGTCAATCTACTGAAGATTGCAAAAAACTTGTCTTCATCTCCATATCCCCAGATTCTAGCACAGTGCTTGATACACGATTTTAACTTTGGGAATTGTTTCATTTTCCAATTCAATGATTTGTAGATGAAGAATTGCAATGAGAATCTTCTTGTGCACCCAGAAGGGGTATTCTCCACCATGGGACTGAAGTTTGTTAGAGGATTCCCTTTTGTTGCATTCTTCCTTACTGAAAAAAAAAAAAAAAAAAAAAAAAAAAAAAAAAAACATGCTTGGTGGGGAATGCTTCTTTGTGAATAATTCTTGGAAGTCCACTGTCAAAAACTTCATTTCTTCTGCTTTGTTAAATACTAATACCTCTGGGAGGAATGGCATTTGAGGCTTGGTGTGAGGGTTGAGCAGTTGGCAGGTTTTGGTAAGGGTTTAGAAGGAAGAAAATGGTTATCTGACAGGAGAGGGTAAGGAACCCTAGGAAAGATAAATGGTGGACTGTTGGAGAATTGATTTCTAACTCTGACAAGTGTTAGGATATTTTTGTCTGGAATCATAATGTAGGTCATTTTTTTCAGTTAGAAAAACACGCATTTCTTATCTAAAATCTCAGATGTGACTTTTTTCTCCAATCCTGATGCTCATCTATGATAAATTTCCTCCAGCCCTACATTCAATGTAAACCACTGATGCCCTAGGGAATTTTTTTAGATGTTTGTTTTAAAATTTAGATAGTCAAAAGCATGATACTTCTACACTGATGTAGAATATGACTTAAATGTGTATTAAAATTCATCAGGCTGGGTGTGGTGGCTCATGCCTGTAATCCCAACACTTTGCAGGATACGGCAGGAGGATTGCTTGAGGAAAGGATTTCAAGGCCAGCCTGGACAACATACTGAGACTCCATCTCCATAAAAGGAAAAGCAAAAAAGCATTAAGCAATAACTGAACTATAGGGAGCTTTCACTGTATCCACGGATACCTTGGTCTTTTCATTGTGGAAGGAATGTTTTGTGAACTTGGGGACAGATAAGCTGATGGAGGGAGGATCAGCTCCTGAGCCTCTGCTTGTTGTTTTTCAGCTTCTATTTTAGATTCAGGGGGTACATGCAGATTTATTATTACAATGGTATATTGCATGATGCTGAGGTTTGGGGTACAATTGAACACGTTACCCTGGTAATGAGCCCAGTAACCAACAGGTAGTTTTTCAGCCTTTGTCCACCTCCTCCTCCCTCTTTCCTCCCCCTTCTTCTTTTCTCTGTCTCTCCCCCAGTTCCCTCTTGTAGTCCTCAGAGTCCCTTGTCCCCATCTTTTAGTCCACGTATAAGCAATGTTTAGCTCCCACTTCTAAGTGAGAACATGCATCATTTGGTCTTCTGTTTCTGGGTTTGTTCACTGAGCCTGTTTTGAGTAATAGGAGAGACTGATTAGAGCTTTGGAACAGAGTTATGCTGAGAAACAAGAAACATCTGTTCTACAGAACTATTATTTGCCTTATTTGAAAGGAACAAGAGGCTCCTGGTACTGCTTACCAACAGCTCTCACAATTAGCCACACAGACCTCAAGACTAAAAGGAGTATAATTATATTCCAGAATATGTGGCCTTTTTTCTCCTCTTGGGAGTCTACCGCTGTATTATACTTACCCATCACCATGGACACAACTCCAGCCAAGTTGCGAATTGGAGTTAGTCAGGTTTATCTCTTTTGTGGAAGAGTGTATTAGTTTGTCTTTCCTGAATCTCTTATCTGAGTGTCTGTGATGATGCTATTCATGGTAATTTGCCCAGACCTGAGACCTTGGGTGGGGTTTGTTAAGAGTCATCTGACACCTTTAGAGTATACCTTGTTGAGCAATCTGACGCAGGTAAGCCATGAGGGATAGGTAAAACAATCATTGTGTATGTGTTCTATAATATCAAGCCTAACTCCATTTGAGTCATATTTTCCCGTGGGGTTTGTGGCCCATCCCAATGGGAAGAGATTTTTAACACCATATTCTTGTGAGGCCTAGTGGTGTTTTAAGGGTTGCTCTTGGAATCTAAAAGCCATGTGAACTTTTTTTGTTTTTCACATTTTGGGTTTTCTTTTAACATTAAAGCATGATTCATAACCCTGAGCTTTGTTACCACCCTGTTAATAATTTTGTGTGACTTTGGTTGAGAGACTTTTGAATGCTGATTTCTCTAGCTGAAAAATTATGTAAATATTGGTACTAATCATGAGTAGAGGTTCTAGAAATTAAAACAGCAAAAGTATTACAGATAAATAGAGAAATGATAAAGTGGAAGCAACAATAGCTACTAAATATTCCAAAGAAAACATGAATTAAGACAAAGAATGGTTGTCTCTAACTACCTGGCTTAGTTCAAAGTCTGTGCAATCATCTTCACTCAAAACTTTTTCAAGTTGTGCACAGCATCATTGTTATTGTTCTTTATTATATGAACAATAAGTCAATTTGAACTGATTGTCAAGGGACTAATTCTTGCCCCGGCTGTGCTTAAAGCACAATCTAAGCCACTCAATTCACCAGTGACTTCCCCTCTCATAATGAAATGAAAGCATCCTACATAACTTTACCCATCCTCTCTACAAAATATCCCAGTGCTCTGAAAAGTGGTTGTTAATTCATTTTCTTATAATTTAAAAAATATAGAGTGGGAACCATATTTTTTTCCTTTGGAGAATCCATACATTACATTTTAAACATGAGGAAAACATGCAGTTTTGTTAGTCCATTAGCACATTGAATTATTTAAATTGGAATAGGCAGATGCAGTGATAAGTTTAAACATCCATTCAACATATGGAGAATGCCATTATAGTTGCTCAAAATGTGAAAGCAGTCTGATTTCCGGCAGAACAAACACATTTTAAAAAGCACCCACTCAGAAAACTTCCTGAGCTCACGTTTCCCTTTGCATGTGGTTCTTGGTGTTGCGTCGTCTCTTCCTCAGGTGGCCTAGGCTGACAAATAAAAAGTTCACATATTATGTCCTGTTAGATATAAGGGAAGACATGGAAAAAGCAGAACCACTGATCAAGTCCAGCAGTGAGTTGGATTGTGCTGCCTCAAAACACTCAAGACACTAAGGCCTGTATCTTGTGATTTTCTGCTGCTGCACAATTACTAGACACAGATTTATTTATGAATGAATGAGTGAGTGAGACAGGATCTTGCTCTGTTGCCCAGATTGGAGTGTAATGATGCAGACATAGCTCACTGCAGCTTCAAACTCCTGGGCTCAAGTGATCCTCCCAAGTAGCTGGGACTATGGGCATACACCACCATTCCTGGCTAATTTTTTCTTTCTTACTTTTAATAAAGAGAAGGCCATGCTTTGTTACCCAAGGTGGTCTAGATCTCCTCAGTTTTCTGCCTCTGCCTTCCAAAGCATTGGGATTACCGGAGTGAACCATTGTGCCTGGCCTGGGCACTGATATGGCACCTGCTCGAGGCACCAGAGCATGCAAGAACAAGAAGGAAATAGACTTAAAACACAGGGAGTGAACCAACTATAACAAATCTTTCCTTTGGGCCTGATACAAAGGAACTTTTTAGATTGTACTGGAGTCATGCTAGTGACTATAGAAAGACCATACATCAACAGTTGTGAACAGAAGTGGGAATCATTTCTTCTTTTATGGCCCTGGCACCTAAAAATTAATGCCAAATGGTGCCCAAGGAGGGGTGATGAGAAAAGCCTTCCCCTGACCAGGCAATGGTGTTACTGTACTCTGGACCAGAGATACAGCTCCGTGACACCTTCTCACTCCTGATGGGAACAAATGAAGCTAGTTGTGTTCCACGCATCTTGAATGTCTGGCATAATCAGAGTGTTGACAGAGAGGGTCTCACAAAATCAGTACATAACTCTTGAAATATGTGCCCTTCGTTACGCCAAATAACAAATTTGAATGAATCACAGTGTTTTGGAGCTTAGGACAACCGTAGAGATCATCTCATTTAATCCCAATTTATAGATAAAAAACTGAGGCATGGAATTTTGTTTACTAAAACCACCAGTAATTGCAAAGTTTTAAAAGTTTATAGCATATCATTTGCTTTTGACGGTGTTTTGCAGATCCTCTGAGCTGCTTCCCAGCTCTCAAGCACATTGTACTAACTGGGAGGATAAGGAGACATTTGCTGTCCCTATGGGGAATGAAAAAGGAAACACCATGCAGGACGGTGGCAGGAAGCAAGAAAGAAAGAAAAAAAAAAAAACAGCTTCTCTAGGGTCCAAAAAAATTTGAGGGAAATAAAGATGTTAAGCACTGTGTTAGATGAAGTGATAGCTACAAAACATGTAATCCCTACAGCAATCTTATGAGCACTATTCATCATCAAGCTAACAGGAAAAGTCTCAGTTGTGGTCCAATGATAGTTTTGTTTTTTGTTTTCTGTTTTTTGCTTTTCCTTTTCCTAGGCTGCCAGCCTTAGAGGGATGGTGATCAAACAAGGGCTTGCCAACGTCATGTACAATAGAAGAGGCAGCAAAAAAGACCTCAGCAGGGCAAGAAAGGCCAGAGAGGCTCCTACGCCAAGGATTCCTTGGGGCCCTTTTCATTGAGGCCACATTTACATGATCCCTGAAAATAGGTATTCCCTCCCATTCTGTTTAAGCTATTTTCCTTAGATTTGATTCCATTTTAATATTGTACATCCCTGTACTCAGGTCCAAGGAGATATGTTCAGATTCAATAATTTAATAATAATAAACTTAAGTATTTTCCATTTACATAGAAATTTATAGTTGCTAAAGAATATTTGTATGTAGCAGCAGCTCTTTAAGGAGCTGTACTTTACAGAAAATTGTAAAAACTGGGTCCCAGAGTTTAAGCGGCATGTCCAAAGTCACATAATTGGAAAAACTTCAAACCCAAAGAATGTTACCCTAAGTCCCAATGCTGTTTATACGAGGTAGCTTTACAAATGATAGTTGGATTCTCAGGGTAACCCTCAAAGATCCCTTTAACTCATAAAGGTATTAACATATCCCAGTATCTTAACCTCTAACCACCTCATATTTCCATGGAAACATGCATAGGGTTTTAAAAACTTAGTTAAATACATTTTCTGGACACATCTCACTGTAGATGAGGACTGTTAATATTCTAGCATCGGTGGCCACTTCTTTTCCCTCAGTTTGAAGATGCAAGTATCCCAAGAGAATGTTTTTATAAAGTGTAGGCAATCTCAAAAGTCATTTTGAACCTGACACATTTAGGCAGATTAATGGTCCCAGTACAGCATACAGTTGTAGAAACAAGTAATGCAAAGTTTTTAAGTTTTTAGCTCATTGTTTGCTCTTCACAGAATTTGGCAGGACATCCAAGCATCCTCCTATCTCTCAAGCACACTGGATATATGTGTGGCAGCTTCAGCTGATCCAATTGTCTACACAAAGAAAAATAGCAGTGGCTTCATTAAGGGTGCTCATGTAGCAAGATCCAGAGACAGCCGTTTCGGTCAGCAGAAAAAAAATCAAGTTTTTGTTAAAAAAAAAAAAAAAAAAAAAAAACTCTCTAATGCATTTGTACAAACTAGTTAATCAATTAAATACATATCATCTTCAAAAGGAGTGAACTTCCCTAAGAACCTGGAACACTGTATAAGTATGTTCCCACTGGGAGCTAGGGACAAATACAGAAAGGAGGAGCAAGAAAAAAGTGATGTGCACCAAGGATGGACTTCACATCCTTCATTATGCTTGTTTGGTGGTAAGGTCTAAGCTATATGTTTGTGTCCATTGTTTGGTAGTAAGGTGTAAGCTATATATTAGTTTATCTCTGGACTATGTGAGTGAATGGCTCCTTTACCAAGTGTATGTTAATCTACCACCATAGCAGATTTTGGAAAGAGCTCTGAAGCACAGACAGTGTGTGCCTTGCAACTCAAGGTGTGGTCTCTAGACCAGCAGCATCACCTAGAAGATTTTAGAAAGGTAGATTCTGATACCCCACAACCTACTGACTTACTGAATCATGACCTGCATTTTAACAAAATTCCCAGGCGATTCATAAAGTCAGGAAAGCACTGTCACAGATGAACCTGACAGTTGAAATGCTTGTTTTCGTCTAATTTTCAGAATGAGAAAAACAAATGATCTTCAAGCTCTATATGCTCTCCAAGAAAACAGCAGTCAGAAATTTTTCCTTTTTGTTTTTTCACTCCTGCTGTCAATATCATTGCATTCACGCCCCAGGATATAATTATTTTGTATCTATTACCTCAGTAGTCCCCAACATTTTTGGCAACAGGGACCAGCTTTGTGGAAGACAATTTTTCCAAAGACTTGGAGTTGGGTGGAGGATGAGAGATGGTTTTGGGATGAAACTGTTCCACCTCAGATCATCAAGCATTAGATTCTCATAAGGAGCAGGCAACCTCAATCCCACATATGCGCAGTTCACAATAGGGTTCGTGCTCCTATAAGAGTCTAATGCCACAGCTGATCTGACACGAGGCAGAGCTTAGGTGGTTACCAAAGTAGACTTAAGTTCCTGGGTGGTGGTTCTGTGTATTGTTTACCCTTAGAATCCCAGCACCAAATATAGTACTTGGAATCTAATAGGTGTGTATGGTGGCACTCAAGAGTCCCAGCTTCAAAGTACAACAAACATGGGTTGGAAACCTCAGTTCATGCATCTATGAGACAGGATAAAGAATAACACCCTTTATAGGGTTATCAGGAGGAGTAAATGAACTGATGCATATGACATACTTAGCACAGCACCTGGTGTATTGTAGCTACTCATGAGTGGCTAATGTGTTGAACAAATGAAAGAATAGAAACTTTGTATAAAAAGTCTTAAGAGGTCTGAAATGTGGTACCCTGTTGCTTCAAATATATGAAATTGAATTTAAAACTAATATGCAAAGGAAGCCTGATATATATATATATATATATATATATATATATATATATATATATGAAAAAGGTAGAATAGATCCGTGAGAAAAGTCTGTGATTTGGAATCACAAGACCAGTGTTTAGGGCTCTGTCCTTTACTAGCTGAGTGATCTCATGCAAGAAACAAGCTTCCTGAGTCTCAGTTTCTTCACCTAAAGGGTGGGGTTAATAATCCATTTCATGAAATTATGCGAAAAAAAAAAGCGAGGGAGTGGGGAAGCTTACAACTTGCAACATAGGAGGGCAGTGACCCACCTTATTCATTTTTGTATCCCTACATCTCCTGACAAATAGAGATGCTCAGTAATGCCTGTTTGCTCAAATGTATTATAGCATAAACTCTCAAGGGGAATGAAAATTGGATATTACAATGGCTTGTGGCCTCCAAAGGTTAACCTTTGTGGACAAAATCTTATTACCTAGCATTTAGGGGATCCTAAAGGATTTCTTAGTATCCTTAGGAAATAGAAAGATTCCTTGTGAGTGGGGAGGAGGAGTGAAGAATGTGATTTTTTTTTTTAAGTTTGAGAAGCCCAATTAGAGCTCTGACTCTTCAACTTGGTAGCAAATGAGAGCTCTTCAGGAAAAAGCATCAAGAGAAAAGCAGCTAACTAAAAAGTAAGCAGAGTGAACCTCTAGAAAAAGTAATAAAAGAAACAAATTTCAGCCAGGCACTGTGGCTCATGCCTGTAATCCCAGCACTTTGGGAGGCCAAGACAGGTGGATCACAAAGTCAGGAGATCAAGACCAGCCTGGCCAGCATGGTGAAACCCTGTCTCTACTAAAAATACAAAAAATTAGCTGGGCATGGTGGTGTGCGCCTATAATTCTAGCTATTGGGAGGCTAAAGCAGGAGAATCACTTGAACTCAGGAGGCGGAGGTTGCAGTGAGCAGAGATTGTGCCACTGCACTCCAGCCTGGCAACAGAGTGAGATTCCATCTCAAAAAAAAAAAAAAAAAAAAAAGAATTACAATTTCAGCCAGGTGCAGTGGCTCATGACTTTAATCCCAGCACTTTGGGAGGCTGAATGGGGCAGATCCTCTGACGTCAGGAGCTTGAGACTAGCCTGGCCAACATGGTGAAACCCCATCTCTACTAAAACTACAAAAATTAGCTGAGCATGGTGGCAGGCACCTCTAATCCCAGCCATCCGGGAGGCTGAGGCAGGAGAATTGCTTGAACCCAGAAAGCAGAGGTTGCAGTGAGCTGAGATTGCACTACTGCACTCCAGGCTGGGCGACAAGAGCAATACTCCATCTCAAACAAACAAACAAAAAATTAAAACATTTTCAAGATCTGGGTGATGTGATATATATAAAATAATTTTACAAACCTTAGAGCTGTAAACAAGTATAATTACTGAAGGAAAAGTCTTTAAGAAATATTTTCAAGTTGTACCTGGATTTATTTCCATTAATATATTGATTTCCCCAGAAGCTGTTTTATCAATAACAGTGTAACTGGGGCATCTGTTCCAGAACTTCAACGGGATATTTCCCAGTTGAGTGGAATTAAGCATGAATTTTTTTTCTATCAAGGAATTTAGTTACTGATGTGTGCCCCAAACCTTTTAAAAGTAGATTCTGACCAGGTGCCGTGGCTCATGCCTGTAATCTCAGCACTTTGAGAGGCCAAGTTGGGTGGATCACGAGCTCAGGAGATTGAGACCTGCCTGATCAGCATCATGAAACCCCATCTCTACTGAAAATACAAAAAAATTAGCCAGGCGTGGTGGCGTGCACCTGTAATCCCAGCTACTTGGGAGGCTGAGGCAGGAGAATGGCTTGAACCTGGGAGGTGGAGGTTGCAGTGAGCCAAGATTGCAACACTGCACTCCAGCCTGAGCAACACAGCAAGACTCCATCTAAAAAACAAAAATAAAAAAAAATAAAAAAAATAAAAAAGTAGATTCCTTTATAAGGCAGACTGCAGATCCCATGGCAGGGACCCCAAGGCAGAGCTGTTTGTTGTTACATCAGCATCCTGGAGTTTTCACATTGGCTCAAATAGAAAACTTATGTACAGAGGCTATATAAACATTCCTGCAGGTCTCTACAAGTTCCATCCACTTACCAGCATTTTTAATGGACTTGGCCAAAAATATTTTTTTAAAACTTGAAAGATTTCCACAGAGCACAATACCGTGCAAAAGGCCACAGCAGCCCTTGATACCCAGGTCTTTTAGCCCTTTTGCTGCTGTCAGAGTCTTACTTAGATGTCACATGTAACACTTTAGTATGTTATTGTGTTTTTTCTTTGGATGATCAAAGGAATTCCAGACTATAAAGACAGCAAGAATAGAAAGCAGGGCTTTAGTTTCCATTCTGACCCGAACACTAAATTGAACCTGAAATCGAACCTCTCTTTGTGCTACTTTGCCATGTAACATGCACTCTGCCTCTTAATATGCATTCTGCCACATTTCATTATCAATTGCACATATGAAGAGAGGAGCTAGTCTATGCTCATGACTCTATTTTCAAAGATATCTGATTAAAAATGGATAAAGGATAAAGGGATAAGTGAAAATAATGTAACTAAAAAACATTTTATAGAACTATAATGTATGTGTTACTTCTCGTGTCGTTTTGTCTCACGTAATATTTTGAAAGAATTTTACTTTTATACATTGAGCACTATAAATATTCTATTCTAAAATAGAAAGGGCAATCTTAAAAAACATTTTAATTCTGATTCACATGGAAAGTGGCAGATGGATAAACGATGATTCCAAGAAGGGGCTAGCTAGGCTACATTTCTATGAAAAGAACGGAATTTTTATTTTATTATAGCTATCATTTTAGGTATTTTCTGGGGATTATCATTACAATTCTTATTATACCACCAAAATCCCTTTAGCAGTGAGCTATAAGTTTTTTTAAAGTCCTTAAATATACAATATGGGTCATTTGGTAGTCTGTCTTTCTTAAGGAGAAGAATGAGTTGTACCAAACTTAACCCAAGATTCAGTGTAATCTGACCTCCTTTTTTTGCCAAATATGCTCATTTGGTTTTTGGTTTCCCTGATGTGTGCTCAGCTCTGTGCTTCCTGGCAATCTTGTCCTGTGGGAGTTGCACAGGAGAGGGGAGGAGGTCTGGGCCTCTCCTCTGCTGCCCCTAGAGAAGGCCCTGAGCCCAGCCCAAGACCACTAATTGAGGCAGTGTGTGGTGGAGGCAGAGCTCTCTGAAAGGTTGATATCTAGTAGGCTCCACTTCAGGATTAATGTCTTCTGCTAATGCTGCAAGCTGCTTTATTCCTAGAAAGCTATGGACCTCCCACACTAAAGAATGTGATCTACCACTGAAGAGATTCAACATCTCAAATGGCCATGGGGAGTTTGGAATTCAGGATACAGCTTATTCTGGAGATCCAAAGACAGCTTAGTAAACTCCTTAGAGGAAAACTTGGACTCAGGCCCCGGTAGTGTTCTCTTCTTGGAAAAGCTGCGAATAGCTGGAGAGGTGGTAATGCTGTCTCTTTGTGAGGAGAATGCTTTAACCTTGTGTTAACCAGAAGCCTTATTGGCTAAGCACATAGCAATGAAGAAAGAATAAAATCTTTTTTCAATGGCATGGCATAATTTGAAGTATTTTACAAACATGTTGTTTATTCAACATATAAAAGATTTTCATATCTCTTTTATGTTCCTGTGGTTTTATGGGCAGACATGAAAGTAGCAGTCTTTGCCAGAGGATCGGGGGACTCCTTAGCTGGGATAGAGGTTCTGCTGCTATGCCTTAGACATGGGATGCTGGAATTCTGGATTTGTTTGTCAAAGAAAGAGGAATTCAAATTTCTAGAGGATGGGGAAAATGGACCTTTGTAGAAACAGAGAATGTGCTTTGTTAAAGAGTCATGACTCTTATCCTAACAAAGATATTTGCTCTTTTCAATAAAAACAAAGCCAACAAATAAGCAGAGCCATAAGCCAGAGGAAGCAGCTGGCTTATGGCTGTTCATTTCTGAGGAGTTGCCCTAGTGCTCAAAATGGCTAAAGAATAAAAGTCAATATGATCTTTGCAAACACGAAGGGGTCTATGCAAATTCCTTTCTATGTGTTGGCAATTAAAGGTCTGTTCTTAGTGTGTGCTCCAGTTTTAAATATAGAACACTTGCATTGTCATTCATAAAATAGTACCACATAGGATAAAATTCCACTCCATACATGTACCTGTAGTCCCAGTGACTTCCTATAGTCCCAGTGACTTAAGATGTGGAGGCAGTTGGATCGCTTGAGCCCAGAAGGTCAAGAGTGCAGTACCTTATGATTGTGCCTGTGAGTAGACTCTTGTACTCCAGCTTGGGCATCATTGCAAAGACCCCATCTGTAAAAATAAATGATAAATATTCCATTTCTATGCAAATAAGATGTAGACATTTTGGAAAATTTTGAAAATTCCTAGATAGTATGAACTTAAGGGTATGAGAGATCCATTAAGAAAATACAGGATGTATCAGCCAGGTGCCATGGCTCATACCTGTAATCCCAGCACTTTGGGAGGCTGAGACAGGGGTCCTCACTTGAGGCTGGGAGTTCCCTGGCCAACATGGTGAAACGCCATCACTACTAAAAAATACAAAAATTAGTTATGGTGACACATGCCTGTAATCTCAGCTACTCAGGAGGTTGAAGCATGAGAATCACTTGAACCTAGGGGTTGGAGGTTGCAGTGAGCAGAGATGGAGCCACTGCACTCCAGTCTGAGTGAAGGAGCCACTGCACTCCAGTCTGAGTGAAAGAGCAAGACTCCATCTAAAAAAAAGGTAGGGGAGGGATACAAAGGATGCTTGATGTACATGATGTATTATGCTGCTACTTCAAACTCATTTCTGGTTTTGAATATATGTATAGTGAATTTTGACAGATTGAGAAGGTAAATGAGGGAGAAAGGGAAATAACAGCAAAGAAATTCCAACATAGGCAAGATTGGATAGCAGAACATTGGCAGTGGTTTCTTAACGCGAAGTGAGTGAGTGAGTTACTTTGTTTCTTGGATCTGTGGGAAGTGGAGCAAAGTCCTGTTCCATCATGCCCACTGCTTTGGGGCTTTTGCTTTTCTTTGAAAAGGTAAGAAAATAACACTGAGGTATCTTGCTCAATCCTAGTTCCTGTCCAATCACCTGATTTTTTAAAATTTATTTTTAGATAATTGTACATTACAATGTAGTTGTAAGAAATAATACAGAGAGATCCCGTATATTCTTTAACCAATCTGCCATGGTAGCATCTTGCAAACTTACAGCACAATATCATAACCAGGGTATTGATGTTGATACAATCAAGGTTCAGAACATTTCCATCACCACAAAAATACGTGTGTTGTCTTTTATGATCACCCTCTCCTTAACCCCTGGCAACCACTAATCTGTGCTCCATTTCTGTAGTTTTCCCATTTGAAAAATGTTAGATAAATGGATTTATGCAGTATATAACTTTTGGGGACTTTCTTTTTTCACTCAGACTAATTCTCTGGAGACTCATTCAGGCCGTGTCTTTCTCTCAATAGTTGGTTACTTTTTATTGCTGGGTAGTATTCTGAAGTTTGGATGTAGCACAGTTTGTTTAACCATTAACCTGTTGAAGGATATCTGGGTGGTTTCCAGTTTTGGCCTACTATATATAAAGCTGCTATAAACAAGTTTTCATTTCTCTAGAGTAAATGCCAAAATGAGCAATTGCTGGGTGATATGGTAGTTGCATGTTTAGCTTTTAAAACTACAAAACTGTTTTCCACAGTAGCTCTACCACTTTACATTCTCACAAGCAATATATGAGTGATCTAGTTTCTTCGAACCCTTGCCAACATTTGGTGTTGTCACTATTTTTCTTTTAGCCATTCTGATAGGTATGTTGTGATGTCTTATTGTAGTTTTAATTTTCTTTTACCTATAGGCTAATAATGTTGTATATGATTTCATATTATCTGTCCTATATATCAGTATCCTCTTCAGTTAAATGTCTGTTCATATATTTTTCCCATTTTTCAACTTAGTTGGTTTATTTGGTTGCATTTTGAGAGTTCCTTGTTAGACATTAGTTCTTTGTCAGATATTTGGCTTGCAAATATTTTCTCCCAGTTTATATCTTGTATTTATATCTGCTTCACATGGGCAAAATGTTTTAATTTTGTCAAAGTAAAATTTGCCAATTTTTCCTCTTACAGATTGTGTTTTTGATGTCAAGGTTAAGAATGCTTTGCCAGCCCTGATCCCGAAGATTTTCTCCTATTTTTTTTTTTATTTTGTAAAAATTTTGTAGACTTACATTTTACATTATGCCACGTTCCATTTTGAGTTTGTTTTTATGTAAAGTGTGAGACTTGCAGACAATAACAGCTCTACTTCTGCCAAACACAACAGGAGAAAACTTTGCCTCACTCCTATCCCCACTATCAAAGGCTGTGTGGGAAACAAGGCAGGGCCTTCTTGAGCACCTACCATATGCTAGGTCCTGGACTTACGATGGTGGAGCGAAAGCTCTCCAGATATTTCTGATCTATGTCAAATGACTGCTATTAAGGTATTTTAGTGTCAAAGAGAAAAGAGATAGATACTGGTCTGCCAGACTCAATTAAAATCTATCCCTTTCTAGCTGCATGACATTGGGCAAATTGCCCCACTACTCTAAGCCTCAGTTTCTTCACTTATAATAAGATGGTTTTGAGGATTAAATTAGATAAAATATGCGAAATGACTGGTGTATAGGGTGTTCAATAAATAATGTCATTCTTCTCCAAACTGATCCATTGCAGCTGCTGGAAAATTAGCACTGGACAGTTGTCAGAAAACAGAAAAAGGCCAACTGTATACAGACAATTCTGAATTTTCTAATGGCTACTTATCTGCTTTATAGATAAACTAGAAACCTTATGTTCCTGCTTCATACCTTGGTGGCCAGTGGTTTGCACAGCTACTGGGTGCTGTTAAATAAAGTAGATAAATGAACATTTTATTCTGATTCAGTTAAAATTTCTGGAAAATTAAAGGACTTAGAAATAGAAACTGATGTGGATGGGAACCAATATTGTTAACATCTGAATTTTAGGTTTATCAAATATCATTAAATGGAAAGATATAAAGTACTCATAAAATTAAATTCTGCTGCAAAATATGTAAAGAAATTCTACTTAATGTACCTGAAGGAAAAATTTAGATTGTAGTCAATATACCTAAATTGAGTTCTTGAGACTATTCATGTACACTGTTCATGTCAGGTTTTCTGATTTTTAAACAAGCCCAAGTTTGTTTATTACTTTGAGATCCTTCACTGAGTAGTATAACAATTCAGCTGTCACCTTTACTTTTATTCTCTTGACACTTGCCATTTTGTTCTTTGCCTTTTTTTTTTTAACCATCTCCTTTTCCGCTTAGAGAAAAACTATAAAATGCCTACCTCCTCCCTTTTAATTAAAAAAAAAAAATTCTACCAGCAGCATCTCCAGAACTATGTCTGGGAATAATCACATAATGTTGGATCTGTCACAGAGATTTTCATACAATTGATTTTAAGCTAAATAAACACCAAAGTCATTTCTGAAATGGTCATAGAAAACACAGAAGAGCAATGTAAGGCTTAGGTGGAAAGTGAGGAAGAGAGTTAAGGCTCGCATGCATATGAATGTCGGGTCATTTATAGTAGCATCCAGTTGAACCATAGCAACCTCCTCCATAACCATTCATCCCCTAAACACTGGACTCTCAAAGCAAGCTCAACGCTCATGCATTTCTTAACCTCCAGAATTGGATTTGTTCCTCATCCATTTATTGTCTTATTTTCTCATTTAGTCAAAACATGTTTTGAAAATAAATAGCTAATTCATATAAAGAAAGTAAATTACTGCTTATTGGCATATGCATTTTAAAGTTGTTTTGTAATGCTTATCCTGTTGAAATTATCTTTTCGACTAGAATAAGCCAATGTTGATACTAGATATAAAATCTGAATAAGTTTGGGGAATTCAATACTTTAATTGATGTTGGTATTTGATACCCCACTAGAGGCACTGCTTCTTGGGGTTATCTGCCTACATGATTCCCATCACATCAGACTATCAGAGCATGGGAAAAACAAAAGAAAAATTACTTTCATAGGACAGAAATTATATTAATTTTTATAAACTGTTAATATAAGAATTGATCTAATAATATAGATTGAGAGTATAATTCTATTGTCTGGCTGACTTAATCACTTTCATATGGTAAGATTGATTGACTTTTGGATATTTGGCATGTATCTTTTCTTTAATTTTTTCCTATTGCTGGCCATACCCAGTAAACTAAATTATAACTCTTTGCTACCATATTTTCATCATATTAAATGCTTGCACTCTCTTCTTTTTTCCTTCCATTTTTACTATCCAAGGGTCCTGTTTCCCAGAGGAACAGTTCATTTCAACAGCCAGGGAGAAAGCCTGGATGCTCAAGGTAAGGTTTATATAAACTATGTTGCATGACTCTTTGCTTAAAAATTAATTTAAAGTGAGTAGTAATATTGTCATTGTAACAAATTTATTTTCAAAATTCCAGTATACAACTAAAGCCAATATTTGAGTAAATACACCATTTTAAAACACTATTTTTCGAACTATATTCCATTTCTCAAGTGTACTATGGGCTAATTAACTACTATTAGAAATTCCTCTAAAAATGGTCAAACCAATTAATTAAAGTTTAATTTTGAAAATCTTATTCATGATAGGTGGGGACGGTAGAATATCAAGATATGGTCAAAATGAATTAATGACATTGCTATTTATGAATAAATTATTTTTATTTGCTATTAAGAATCCAGAAAGCCACTGTTGGCTTTGAGGACAGAAAGAGAGAGTGAGAGCGTGTGAGCGTGCTTGTGACAGAGATGAGGAACCTAGAAAGCCTCATTTTTTTAGTTTGGGATTTGTCTTTGAGACACAATCATTTTGATCTTCAGTTATTTCCAACTCATACTCTAAGTCTCTCTAAATAATGCCTTCACCAGTCACCTCCAGGAGCCCTTAGAACAAAGGAACAACTAACAAAAATTCCACCAGATGGCAATATTTGGAAAGCCATTCAGAGAGGTCTCAGAGCTACGAGCTATTGTTCACACAGAACAGACTCACAGTGTGGGATAATAGCCTATGTTTTAACAAAGGTGCTCTAAATGTCTTTTATTTTACACCTATTTCTCCACAGCATCAAACATTGTTACTTAAAAACTGTGTGGAGGCGTATGTGTTTTCTTCTTTTTTAAAAAAATTCTGCAGTGATAAAATTAGAAACCTCATTCTTAAATAGTAATTCTCCAAACAGTAATGGTGAATGTTAAAAGATCAAATCAATGAATAATATACCATATTTATTTTAGGGTCTCATTGTAATAAATGCTGTGACTGGTGGTCATTTTTTAAATATTCAAGAAGAGAAACTGAAATTCTTCTAAAGAGGAATAGCATTCTAAGAATTTGTCTTGATATTAAAATTTGCAGGTATAAAATTTATTGTATTGACTTGAAATAATTAGTTTATTTAATGTGGATGAACAGATGTTTTCCCCTGTTGCTCTAGTGAATGTGGAAATATGGAGAACTTTTGTAGACTGAGGTGGGCAGATCCCCTGAGGTCAGGAGTTCAAGACCACCCTGGCCAACATGACAAAACCCTGTCTCTACTAAAAATACAAAAATTAGCTGGGATTTGTGGCACATGCCTGTAATCCCAGCTATTCAGGTGGCTGAGGCACAAGAATCACTTGAACCCAGGAGGCAGAGGTTGCAGTGAGCCAAGATCTTACCACTACACTCCAGCTTGGGTGACAGAGTGAAAAAAAAAAAAAAGTGGAGATATGGTACCCTGCATGGTGTCCCAACAGCTGGAATATTTGGGGGCCAGAGCAGGCTCTAAAGCAGAATAGGGACAGGGGTCAATGGAACAGTATCTGGGGGCATTAGAAACAAGAAGAACCAGAAAGAGAAGCCACCTAAGCTTTCTTTGTCTATAGCAGCAGTTCATGAGTGCCCTTTGAAAACTGATCTGTACCGTTAGCCCTTCTAGTAGATGGTCTATATGTCAGGTCTGTCTGGGACAGTCCTGGTTCAATTCTGTTGTCTTGGATTATAGTTAGGACCCCCTTTCACCCTCAAAATATTTCATTTTAGATGATAAATTATATGATCATCCTATCTTCCAGGCTGGGGTATTTGAAGAAAAAATAACAGAAAAGATGGCCCATTACCTAAATAAGGTGTTGCTTTATAAATCTCCTTGTATAGAGGGGTATGGGACAAATGTGTCTTTGAAGAGTCAAAGTGTAAATATTTTTTGCCTTGCTGGCCATACAAGTTTCAGTCACAACTGTTCAACTCATTGCAGTGTGAAACAGCCAAAGATCATGCATAAAGAAATGGGCTTGGCTGTGTTCAGTAAAGCTATTTACAAAAACAGGCAGTGGACTACACTTGGCCTGTGGGCCGTCATTTGCACATCCCTGTTAGATAACAGAGACGGGTTAAGGTGGTAGGAGATGGCAGAGAACCAAGGAGATAACCATCATTAGTCCCTCTCCCTTCTCTCTAGATCCCTTCTGGGTTGCACCATCCTTTATTTAGCTCTTTCAGAAACTAGTACAGTTGACCCTTGAACAACATGGGTTTGAACCACAAGGACTTACTTTTAAATGAATTTTTTTTCAATAAATGCAGTCAAACTTCCATATCCATGGATTCCACATCCGCAATCAAATGTGAACTGAAAATACAGTATTCATGTTATGTGAAACCCAGGGATAGTTCAGTGGGACTTGAGCATGAATGGCTTCTTATGGGGCAAGGAAGGTTCTGAATCCAATCTCCAAGTAAAAGCTGTATTGATCTTTTCCTTGAGTGAGTAATCCTATCTGCTATTAAGTGGTTCCTGAGATTCCTTTACTGGGTGTCACTTCTTGTTTCTCATCCAAATCTGTTTCTGTACCACACATAACATGCTTGTACTTTATACCTCATGACATATAATTGAGATGTCACCTGAGTTCTAGAGTCAAATACTGAGGCAATAGCTCATTAGTAGGTAATTTAATTTTATGCTTTGAACCTCACTAAACAGTTGTCTTTGAGAAATATAATCAGTCAGTCACATTAAGGAAAAGTTTATGTTGACTATACCAATTTTTTATTATATTAATGAAAAGTAACATACATTTAAAGAAAATCCTGGGTAAAAGTCACTCATAACAATACCATCCTAAAATAACTGTTTTCCTATTTTTGCTCATTTGGTCTTCTCACAGGCATTTCTATTATTCCACAATGCATATCATAATGAGTGTGAACTTTGTATTTTACTTAGCATGAGTCACAGCATCTTTTACTTTCATGGGTCATCAGAACTATCATTACAATAGCAATATAATGTTATGTCAGCATGCCAAAGTATATATTTTATTTCTTACTATCTTCCCATTTTTCAATATAAAAGAAATGCTATGCTAAATTTTTCTATAGATCTTATTGGTTTAGTTTGTGTCTATTGATCTATTTTCTAAGGTCAAAACCCCAGAAGTGGGGTTATTTGTCAAAGATAGACCATTTTTATGACTTTTAATCTAGTTTACTATATTTTCCCCAAAGATTTGGAATAATTTACAAACATTTGTAGTTTTAGGATACTAGTTTCACCACAACATTTTCTGAGAGCATTTAACTTAATAGTATTTACTGAATGACTGCGAACTGTAAAACACTGTGCTGAGTGTTTTGGGGTATATGTGTGTGAGTATATATATATATATATGTGAATATACATATATATTCACATATATATGACTGATGTGCTCATATATATACATATATATATGTATATATATGAATGATGTGCTTATTCTACATTTATTTTGTGCCCACTATCAGCTAGGTATTGTAATTTTTCAATGAAGAACAAGAGATAGCTTCTATCTCAAAGCATTTGACTTTCGTGGGTAATGTAAATGATGGTAATATAGAAAATGAGATGCACCATAGGAGAAACACAGTTACAATATAATGGGAGTTTGGGGAGGGAGAGGTAGAGATGACATCTGAGCTGAGCCATGAAGGTCAGTTGGTTTGGAATACTCAGGGATGGTGAGATTGGCCATTTATTACATAAACATGTATTGATCACTAACTCTGTGCCAAGTTTCATGGTAAAAGCTAGGGATATAGCGGTGACCAAGGCAGAGCTCTTAGAGCGGAGTAGAGAATCTTTAAAAAAATATATTATAAAGGTGATAACCAGGCTAGCTTGTCTGGCAGAGGATACCCAGGATTAGGGATGAACACAGGTTTCCTCTAGAACAAAACTTTTCATGGCTTCCCTTTTGAAAGACAGCCTTGATCATAAGTTACTGTGTCAGAATCTGTAGGAGGTCTGCTTCTGGAAGTTTGAAGGTTCTTGTAATTGCACTTGTACTGACCAACATTCCAATTAAAGTTGGCCTGCATTGACAGTCCCCCACAGTGAGTACATTTACTGAGAATGCACAGAGGCTAGGCCTGGGATTGGGGAGACCTACAACCTGGCCCTCACCAGATGATGATGGAAGCAAATTACCAAGAATTGTAGATTTCGTTCGTGTTTTCTCTTTAAAACAGCTGGAAGAAACCTCATTGATAATCTAATCCAATCTCTCATTTTACAGATGAATATTCTTGAGTGAGGAAAGTTTGAATGACTTTTCTAGAATTAGGCAGTGGCATTACCATAGCACCAGAACCTTCACTTCTGATTCTTCTTGGCTGTGGTCACTGCTTTAATTTGTCCCTGCCTTATCTGTACCATAGAGGTAGGAAGAATCAGGACTAGATTAACCTAAATTCGAATTAGGACCAAATTAACCTAGATTAACCCTAGTATATATAAAAGCAATAAGATAAATTTTACCTATCTCATACCACAGTACAAATTTTTTAATTTATGATTTTTAATTAAAATTTTAATTTAAACCAGGCATGGTAGGTCATGCCTGTAATCCCAACACTTTTGCAGGCTGACTCTGGAGGATCACTTGAAGCCAGGGGTTCAAGACCAGCCTGAGAAATATAGAGAGACCTTATAGCTGCAAAAAATAAAAGTAAATAGTCAGTGTGGTGGCACATGTCTGTAGTTGCAGCTATTCAGGAGGCTAAGGCAGGCAGATCCCTTGAACCCAAGAGTTCAAGGCTATAAGGCTATAGTGAGCCATGATCATACCACTGCACACCACCTTATGAGCTGGACAAACAGCTTGATCTCACTAAGCTTCCCTCTCATCTTCAAAGTAGAGACATGATAATATATCTTGTTTGTTGTGAGAATAATTAGAGGTAATATACTTGTTGGTTACATCATGGACACTCAGCAAATAATGAAATACTGATTTTCTTTCCCCTTCCCTCCTAGAGCTACAGGTTCTTCATGGGATTCTTTTTATTAATCAGTTTGCCTTATAAGACTTCTGAGAATTAAATGATAGAATGAGGGTACATTTATAAACTGTGGTGTAGAGCTTAACGTTCTCATTTCTGAATTTTACTTAACTAAGCTGAAGTATAGAGGTTTAGAGGATTTTCTTCATGGTTTCTTTTACTCCTTTTCTTCAGTAGCTTATCTTACATGTTCTGTGAACGTGTTGGTAAGACTTAAGAATTCACTCATTTTCTCTGTGTTTTGCCTTAAAGTAATATATCAAATAAATATAGAGAGGTAGATGATTAGACAAAGAAAATATGGCTAAATGTTAATAATTGCTGAATGTATCTAGTGGATATGAATGTCTATTATACTATTATAAAATGTTGGTCAACTTTTCTGGATGTTTGAAATGTCTCAAGTAAAATTTTTTTAAAGAATTATGTATCAAGTATTAATTAGGCTTCTACCATGGCTCCATCACTGTTTGGAGACAGAGGGTAGATTTTGTGTGTGACAGTCAGGGTTTTCAGCCCTGATGCAACTATGACCCACTGTAGGGAATGTTAATGAAATAGGCAGTGCCATTCCAGAGTGCTGAGTGCTGTGGTGGGAGAAGTAAGGGATGCCATGAAGTACAGTCCTCGGCAGCAACAACTGAGCCGGAACTGGTGTGCAGAAGTCAAGCAAGGCTTCCAAGTTCAGTGGCATCCTATCTGAGGCCCAGAGGAAAAGGGAGAGCTAGCCAAGTGCTGCGGAGCGGGGGACTCAGGGGAATTGTTTGGGCAGAAAGAGTAGCAGCTTCAAAGATCGGTGGTTGGGGGGGTGGGAATAAGAGAAGCATTTGACGTATTAATGAAATTGAAAGAAATTCAGTAATGAGCTGCAGCATTGAGGGAATAGCGAGGGGTAGGGCTAGACAGACAGACAGATCAGGCAGGGCCCTTCGAGGCTAATGAAGAACTCGGGGTTGTATCCTAAGAGATGTCGAAGTCCTTCAAGCAGAGAAATAAAACTACCTGTTTTATATCTTAGAATGGTCACTCTGATGGCTGTGTAAAGAAAAGATCAGGAAGGGAGATGATTAAAAAGCAGAGAGACAAGGTGGACGATGATTAGCATCTGGCTATAGTGGTGACAGCTGGGGTACAGGTTAATGGGTGGATTTGAGTACAATTTAGGTGGCAAAAAAAGGGCAAAAACCACAGTTACTTTCGCACCAATCTAATAGAAAGGATTGGGTAAGGAAGACGTCAAGGAGTCATTTATTAATCCAGCAAATGCGTATTGAGTTCCTGCTGTGTGTTAAATGCCATTTCAGTGCTGTGAAGAAAAGTAAAGAAAGGGTGACAGGAATACAGCCTGAGGAGGTGCTATTATTTATAGGGGGAAGTAATGGAGAGGGATTATTTAGAGGAGAATATGTTGATCTTTAAGGACCCTCTTAAGGGATGGCGACATGAGAAGCAGTCTCCTAAAAACTTTGTGGTTCAGTGGGCTCCCTGGGAGCACCACCAGTAGCAGTGCTGTGGTTAGCAGAAGATAATGCCCAGTGTCTGGCATGAGTAAGTGGGGGCTTTAGCGATGTTATGTACTGAGACAGGACATATTGTAAATGTGAGGACAAGAATCAGAAGCTCAGTATTGCCCATGTTGAGCTTAGGGTGCCCGTGACATTAAAAAATATATAGACATAGATATCTTTATATATATATATATATATATATATATATATATATATATATATATACACACACACATATATACATATATATGTGTATGTGTGTGTGTGTGTGTGTGTGTGTGTGTGTGTGTGTATGGATTTGACACCTGAACCCTAGAAGAGAAAGAAATGAATGATAGCTTTGAGAGTCATTAGCATGTAAGCTGTAAGCCATAAATACAGATAAAATTGTCTAAGGAGAGTATAAAATGAGAAAGAGAGTCCAGAGTAGAACCTTGAAAATCACCAATATTTACAATGTAGATTAAGAAAAAGAGAGAGTAAATCCACGTTCACAGCAGCAGCATTCACAGTCACCAAAAGGTGGAAACATTCCAAGTGTCCATTGGGAGATGAATGGATAAACAAGATGTAGTATATACATACAATGGAATATTGTTTAGCCACAGATAGGAAATTCTGACTCATGCTACAACATGGGTGAATCTTTAGGCTAATGTGTTAAGTGAAATACACCAGTCACTAAAAGACAAATACTGTATGATTCCACTTATGTAAGCTATCTAGAGTAGTCAAATTCATGGAGACAGAAAGTGGAATAGTGGTTGCCAGAGGCTGAGGAGAGGAGGAAATGGAGAGTTAGTGTTTAATGGGTACAGAGTTTCAGTTTGGGGGAATGGAAACATTCTGGAGATGGATGGTGGTGACGGTTGACAAGAATGTTAATATATGAAATGCCATCAAACCGTACACTTAAAAATAGTTAATTGGTAAAAAAATTTTGTTATATGCATTTTGCCACAATTTGAAAGAGAGAGAGAGAGATGAAGATTAGCCAGAAACACCAGAGAAAGACCAGTTGAGTATGCTATAATGGAAGCCAAGGGAAAATAGCATTTTAAGAATGAGCAGGATTGTCAAGTCCAAATGACTTGACATTCTAGCTGTTTGAAACTATATGTTATTGTCAACAATAGTCAACCTACACTGATACAGAACACTAAAACATTTCTTTCCTATCTAGCTGTAATTTTGTATTCTTTAACAAATCTCTCCCTACCCTTTCCTTCCCCCTACCCTTCCAAGCCTCTAATATCCTCTCCTCTACTTTTTTATCAACTTCTGTTTAATAATAGCTTTCACGTATGAATGAGAATATGCAGTGTTCAACTTGCTGTTCCTGACTTACCTCACTTAATGTAATGACTTCAGCTCCATCCATGTTGCTGCGAAAGACAGAATTTTGTTCTTTTTCTTGGCATTTGTGCATATACATTTTCTTTGTTCATTTATCTGTTATTGTACACCTAGGTTGATTTAATATCTTGACTACTGTAAACAATGCCACAATAAACATAGGGGTGTAGATGTCTTTTTGACATAAAGATAATGATTTACTTTCTGATTTAACTATACTAGGGCTTTGAGAAAGCAGGAGGCAAGAGGGGAGAACATAGCCCTTTACTGCAACAAGCAAGAATCTGAATGAGATGGCTGTCCTTCAGGTACCTATGTAGGTTTGGGGACAGAAAACTTAAGTTCTGATCTAATGGCTTGAATACTTTCTGTAAACTCAGATGCAGGGCTGTCTGCTAAGGGAGGAAAAGGTGGTGAAGTCAGAGATAAAATGAAACTGAAAAAATATTGAAACATCTGGTTTATGAATAATGACAGAACCCAAACTAGGGAAACGGAAGGGTGACTTAGGAGCATTGAGACCGCTGCATTTGAAGGCCATCAGTTTATAGTTGTGCCGGTCTCCTAGGCAGGGTGACTTTTTTTTTCAGGTCTCAGCAGTCCATATGAGGCATGTGTGCCTGGCAGATAAAGATCGTATAAAAGCTTTTTTGGGGGGAAACATGAAAATGGATCATTAGAGTGATAACATTTATTTTTAAATGGACTAATGCTTTATTTCTTTCTCTTTAAAATGTTGTAAGAGCCAAATGACTGGGTTATGAGTTGCAAATTGTTTGATTTATAATGAGTTTGTTATTGGTACAGGGATTGTAACTAACTCTCCAGGGCCCTCTGTTGACTGCAGAGATGATTGGGTACCAAACTTATCAATTGATAATCTATCAGAGTGAAACTTTGAGCAACTTACTGAGTAGTTTGAGGGTGTTACATGCCCCCTCACAAACTTGTATTCCCTTTCAAGGGTGCTGTGGCCCCAGGGACAAGCACTGTACTGCCTGTGGAAATAAATCTGCTGTCTACTTAGTGCACCTATACCAAGTTGTACATTGCCATAGATTTTTTTGCCTTTTGCATAGAGTACCGGAATCTAGTTAAGTAATGTTCATTTTTGCTATCAAAAATGTCACTAAAATCACTCTGAGATTGACATGTCTTATCAACATTTTCTCTACAAGTAGGCTGTGGTATGTGGAAAGAATGCTACTGATGTCTCATAGGCCAATGCCTGGAATGCCTGTATATATTGAGACCCCCGCCCCATCAAGAAATGTGTTTCTTCTACCCCACTTCACTTTTTGACTTGACTTTCCTGGTCAGAGAGTCACTAAAACTGACAAGTCCTGCTATCAACGAGTTGGTGACAGGCTAGGGACTCTGGTCCTGGTGAGGGTGAGTACAGGAGAAGGAGCAACATCTGTAGACAATCCATCAAGCCAAGGTGGATTCACCTTCATTTCTACCTAAACTGTGCAATACCTGAACACCAGACCCCTGTATACAGAAGAAAATATGTGAGAGAATAAACTTTATTTGATACCTACTGTGTGCCAGATACTCTGCTAGCAAGTTATCCTTATATGTTCTACATGAAACCTTGTTGATGGTTTTTACAAATGAGGAAATTAAGTTTTAGAGAAGTTACTGATTAGTTCAAGGCATGTAGCTAGTAAGCGGTAAAGTCTTAGGACCCAAGCAGGTGTGAATGCAAACTTGTTATCTACCCTAACAAATCACGTTTTATTTTCCTTCTAGTCCTCATTCACATAATTTTACACAGTTGGTGGATGTGTGTAGCAGTGGTATAGGGGATGTACGTACGTACGTGTGTGTGTGTGTGTGTGTGTGTGTGTGTGTATTTTTGCCTTTAAGTCCTGGTTGGGAAGAATTTTTTCCTTTCTACAGTTGTCAGACCGTGAATAAAAATTCAGAACAAACCCCAGTAAATTGCAGAAACACTAACATCAAATGCTATTTTTTACATTTCTACTTTTATTTTAGACTCACGGGGTACACGTGCAGGTTTATTACCTGGGTATATTGCATGATGCTGATGTTTGGAATATGATTGAATCTGCCACTGGGGTACTAAGCATAGTACCCAATAGTTTTTCAACCCTTGGCCCCTTCCCTCCGCACTCTAGTAGTTCCCAGTTTCTATTGTTGCTATCTTTATGTCCATTAAGTACCCAATGTACAGCTCCCACTTGTCAGAACATGTGGTACTGGTTTTCTATTTCTGTGTTAATTTGCCCAGGATAATGGCCTCCAGCTGCATCCATGTTGCTATAAGGGACAGGATTTCATTCATTTTTATGGCTGCATTGTATTTTATGGTATATATGTACCCCATTTCCTTTTCCAATCTGCTGTGGATAGACTCATAGGTTGATTCCATGTCTTTGCTATTGTGAATAGTGCTGCAATGAAGGTACAAGTATATGTGTCTTTTTGGTAGAATGATTTATTTTCCTTTGGATATATACTCAGCAATGGGATAGCTGGGTTGAATGGTAGTTCTGTTTAAGTTCTTTGAGAAATCTCCAAACTGCTTTCAACAGTGGCTAATTTACATTCCCACCAACTGTGTATAAGCATTCCCTTTTCTCCACAGCCTTGCCAGCATCTGCTGTTGGTTAACTTTTTAATAACAGCTATTTTGATTGGTGTGAGATGGCATCTCATTGTGGTTTTGATTTGCATTTCTCTAATTAGTGATGTGGAGCATTTCTTCGTAAGTTTGCCACTTGTACGTCTTTTGAGAAGTGTCTGTTCATGTCTTTGCTCATGTTTTAATGGGGTTATTTGTGTTTTGCTTGTTCTGTTATTTAAGTTCCTTATAAATTACGGATATTAGACCTTTGTTGGATGCATAGTTTGTGAATATTTTCTTCCATTCTGTAGCTTATCTGTTTACTTTGTTGATAGTTTCTTTTGCTGTGCAGAAGCTCTTTCATTTAATTTGGTCCCATTATTAATTTTTATTTTTGTTGCATTTGATTTTGAGAATTTAGTCACAAATTATTCCCTAAGGCCAATGTCCAGAATGGTGTTTCCTAGGTTTTCTTCTTGGATTCCTATAAAGTCTTCACTTAAATCTTTAATCCATTTTGAGTTAATTTTTTTACAAAGTGAAAGATAGGAGTCCAGTTTTATTATTCTGCTGCATATGGCTAGCCGGCTATCCCAGTTTTATTTATTGAATAGGAAGACCTTTCCCCACTGCTTATTTTTCTCAACTTTGTTGATGATCAGGTGGCTGTGTCACTTTATTTCTGAGTTCTCTGCTCTGTTCTGTTGGCTTATGTATCTGTTTTTATCCAAGTACTTTGTTCTTTTGGTTACAGTAGCATTATGGTTTAAAGTCAAATAATGTGATGCCTCTGGTTTTGTTCTTTTTGCATAGGATTGCTTTGGCTATTTGAGCTCTTTTTTGGTTCCATATGGAATTTTAGAATTTTTTTTTTTTTAGTTCTTTGAAAACATGATGTTAGTAGTTTGATAGGTATAACATTTAATGTGTAGATTGCTTTGGGCAGTGTGGCCATTTTAACAATATTGATTCTTCCAATCCATCAATATGGAATGTTTTCAATTTGTTTGCGTCATCTCTGACTTCTTTCAGCAATGTTTTGTAGTCCTCCTTGTAGAGATCTTCCACCTTCTTGTTTAGACGTATCTCTAGGGTTTTTTGTTTGTTTGTTTTTGCTTTCGTTTTTTACAACTATTGTAAATGAGATTTCAACCTTGATTTGATTTTCAGCTTGAACATTACTGGTGAATAGAAATGCTACTTATTTTTGTGCATTAATTTTATATCCCGAAACTTTACTGAAGTTCCAGGAGTCTTTTGATGGAGTCTTTAGGGTTTTCTAGGTGTAGAATTTTATTATTTATAAAGAGAGATCGTTTGACTTCTTTTCCTATTTGGATGCCTTTAATTTCTTTCTCTTGCCTGATTGTTCTGGGTAGCACTTCCAGTACGATGTTAAATACAAGTGGTGAGAGTAGGCATCTTTGTCTTGGACCTGTTCTCAACGTGACTGCATCCAGATTTTGCCCATTCAGTATGCTGTTGGCTATGGGTTTGTCATAGACGACTCTAATTATTATTAGGTGTATTCTTTGAAGGTTTGTTTTTTTTTAATCATAAAAGGATGTTGGATTTTATCAAAAGCTCTTTTCTACTTCTATTGAAGGATCACAGGGTTTTTGTTTTTAATTCTGTTTGTGTGGTGAATCGCATTTATTGACTTGTATATGTTGAACCAGACTTGCATCCTGGGAATGAAGCTTATTGATCATTGTGGGTTAACTTTTATGGGTTACGCTTATTGATCATGATGGGTTAACTTTTTGGTATGCTGCTGGATTCAACTTGCTAGTATTTTGGTGAGGATTTTTGCATCTATGCTCATTAGGGATAATGGCATGTAGTTTTCTTTTTTTGTTGTATTTTTGCCATGTTTTGGTATCAAGTTGATGCTGGCCTCATAAAATGAATTAGGGAAGAGACTCTCTTCCTCAATTTATTTTTTAATACTTTCAGCAGAGTTGATACCAGTTCTTCTTTGTATATCTGATAGAATTTGGCTGTGAACCCATCGGGCCCAGGGCATTTTTTGGTTGGTAAGTGGTTGGTTTTGTTTGTTTGTTTGTTTAATTACCGTTTCCATTTTGGAACCTCATATTGGTCTACTCAGGACTCAATTTCTTCCTGATTTAATCTTGGGAAACTGTGTATTTCCAGGAATTTATCCATTTCCTCTAAATTTTCTGGTTTGTGTGCATAGAGATGTTCATAATAGTCTCTGAGGTTTTTTGGTTTTTTTTTTTTTTTTTTTTTTTTTTTTTTTTTGGAGACAGAATCTTGCTCTGTTGCCAAGGCTGGAGTATAGTGGCACAACCTCGGCTCACTGCAACCTCTGCCTCTCCAGTTCAAGCGATTCTCCTGCCTCAGCCTCCTGAGTAGCTGAGATTACAGGCCCATGCCACCATACCCAAATAATTCTTTGTATTTTTAGTAGAGATGGGGCTTCACCATATTGGTCAGGCTGGTCTCACACTCCTGATCTCATGATCCACCCACCTCAGTCTCACAAAGTGCTGGGATTACAGGTGAGAGCCACCATGCCCAGCCCAGGATCTTTTATATTTCTGTGGGATCAGTTGTAATGTCACCTTTGTCACTTCCAATTGTATTTATTTTGATCTTTTTTCTTTTTTTCTGTGTTAATATAGCTGGCAGTTTACTGATCTTGTTTATCTTTTCAAAGAACTAACTTTTGGTTTCACTGATTTTTTGTATGGATTTTTGGGTCTCAATTTTATTCAGTTCTGCTTGATTTTAGTTATTTCTTTGCTTCTGCTAGCTTTGGGGTTAATTTCTTCTCAGTTTTTTTGTTTTGTTTTGTTTTGTTTTGTTTGTTTGTTTGCTTCCCCTTGGTATGACATTAGGTAATTAAAACAAGGTCTTTCTTTTTGAGATAGGCACTTAGCACTGTGAACTTTTCTCCTAACACTGCATTTGCAGCATCCCAGAGATTTTGGTGTGTTGCACGTCTGTTTTTATTGATTTCAAAGAATTTTTTTATTTCTGCCTTAATTTTGTTGTTTATTAGGGAGCAAGTTATTTAATTTTCATGTTATATGCCTTTGAGAAGCCTTCTTGGCATTTATTTCTATTTTTATTCCACTATGGTCCAACAATATATTTGGTATGATTTTGATTTTCTTTCAATTTGTTGAGACACTTTATGGCTGAGCATGTGGTTGATCTTGGAGTATGTTCCATGTGCAGATGAGAAGAATGCATATTCTGTGGTTGATGAGTGGAGTATTCTGTAGATGTCTATTAGGTCCAATTGGTTAACTGGAATCTGAGTCCAGAATTTCTTTTTCAGTCTTCTGCCTCAATGATCTGTCTAATGCTGTCAGGGGCACGTCAAAGTCCCTCGCTATTATCATGTGGCTAATTTTATACAGTTGTAGCCAGGCCTTGTCATAGTTTATTTTCTTCTTTTTCACTTTATGTCATAAGCAGTTTTTCATTCTACTATACATATTCATGATTATAGACATGTTTTAATATCTGTCAAATAGTCTGTAGAGTTGACCATTATTTATCCAACTTGCCATTGTTTGCTGTATGAAGTCTGTTTCAAAGTTAATTTCGATGTGCTTGAAACTTACAGATCATAACTGGTTAAATAATACCTCTGAGGGGAAATTTCATACCTGTGTGTCCCCACATCCCTGTGAATAATATCACATATTTTCTATTATAGTATGAAATTCCTGATAGGATATTACCTGAGATTTTTAAAACCTTTTTCTCCCATATAATTTTTTCTTTCCAAATAATATTCGTAAGAACAATGGAAGAGGCATTCTAGTTTACTTATCTTTCCAGACATTTGATACTTAATACATGTGTCTGAGTTCTGTGTAGTCTATAAAAGCAGCTCAGCCTCAGGTTGCCTGGCTACTTGTACTGTGGATGACACAGATTTTCAGCATCCCTTACTTCAAATATCATTCTGTTTAAAACATGTGCACAACCTGCCGGGCGCGGTGGCTCAAGCCTGTAACCCCAGCACTTTGGGAGGCTGAGGCGGGTGGATCACAAGGTCAAGAGATCGAGACCATCCTGGTCAACATGGTGAAACCCCATCTCTACTAAAAATACAAAACATTAGCTAAGCATGGTGGCATGTGCCTGTAATCCCAGCTACTCAGGAGGTTGAGGCAGGAGAATTGCCTGAACCCAGGAGGCGGAGGTTGTGGTGAGCCGAGATCGCGCTATTGCACTCCAGCCTGGGTAACAAGAATGAAACTCTGTCTCAAAAAAAAAAAAAAATGTGTGCATGATGTGTTTGTTGTTGTTATATAATTAGCTGTGCTTCAGTCTTCAAGAAAGCAATTCAGATGAATCACAGATTATCAGGTTAATATCAAACTGCAGAAGGAAAAATGTAAAGGTCAAGATAAGCTCCAGAGTACCTCCCTAAAGACTTGATTCTAGGCCATGATAATATTTTATTCTCCAGTTGGACTCTAAATCTTATTTTGGATGCCGATTTGTTATTATGTTATGATTTTTCAAGGCAATGTCTATGCTTTATATCTGCTTGGTAGTTTCTCTCATGGAATTCTTGTGTCTTTAACTTTATTTTTGCCCTTGGTGAGGGCTATGTTCAAATCTGTGTGAAGTAATGCCATTCATGCAACATTACTTTGGTTTATAAGCTGGCCTGAACTATTTGCACCCTCTTTTAGTGAGTGCTTAGCTTAGTAAAAAGCTTTCCTTGGCTTGTCAAAAAAAAAAAATATGGAGTGAGTGCTTAGAACATTTGTGTACTGACCTTATTGCCTCTGACCAGAACAACCTATTTCTGTAAAGGTGTCTTCAAATGAGACAATTCAACCACTCTTGCCTCCTACTCAAGAAAGCATATCCCCTCAATTGTAAAATAAAAATTTCCTGACTCAAGAACACTAGTTTATTTAAAAGGCTATATCCATAAATTTGATATTTTCACTGTACAGGTAGACATAAAAACATGAAACATCTGCTTTTAAAATTTCGTTTAGGGTAAAGTGATTTCAGATTATATGGTAAAAATGGCAGAGAAGAAAATTCTAGTTGGAAAAATTGCCATTGCTGGCACAAGAAACAATTATTTATCTGGATGGAACTCAATACATATTTTAACTGATATGGAATTGGGGGTATCCTAGGGTGTTCCCAAAGGCTTCAGAAGAGATTACCTTTGAGGTAAGCCTACCTGTTTAAAATGGTAGGTGAAAAGTAAAAGGACATTCCAGGCAAGAAATGGAATGTAGGCCAGCTGAAGGGAGCAGAGAGAAACTGATACTTTAGTGTGAATAATGGAGGATTAAAGAAAATAGATAAGCTAGGGTCAAACTGTGCCTAGTCTCAAGTACCAGACCATTATTTAAGCTTTATATTTTAGACAGTGAGGAAAATATTGAAAATGATGCAAGTATATTCTAGAAAAATTAGTGAGTTTTAGGATGGCAGTTTTGTTCCCATCTTCCCAGCTCTTCAACTGAAATAACAAAATTTAAAAAGAAGAGCAAATCCATGACAGTTATGGAAACATGAATGGGGAATAGAAATGGACAAACTTCTGGAAGATGGAATGGGCATCAGATTACATTGCCAGCTAAATAAGAGCAGACATTGAAAAAAAGTAGAGCATTTATTTAGATGAACTAATTCAGAGAACAGAAGAGAAAATTTAATAAGTATCCTTAAACAGACAAAAAGTATTGTATCCGTTAGACTTCACTGCCCCACTCCTCCCAGAAAAAAAGAGTTGCTATGAATAAGAGGTGGTCAGAAAGTGCAAGAGCTTTGGCAAATTAAAAATATAATTAAATCAAAAATCAATAGGACTAAGTGTGGCTAAGAATATCACAGGGTATAAAGCAAAAGATGAAAAGACAGAAAATACTAGAAAAGTATTAGAGAAATAAAAGAATGATCTAAATGGTCCAACATTCTTTATGAAGAGTTTTAAAACAACATTGTAGACAAAGAAATAAAGGCATAAGGATTTAGATTAAACGAGGCTATGGAATATTGACCACGATGAATTAAAAAAACCAAACCTAGATCCATTCTCATGAAATTTCAAAATAAAAGATGTCTGAGAGCATGAGAGTCAGAGAGAAAAGTGATTACATACAGACGAGTGGTCATGCGAATGTTATAGATGTCAATATGCAATTCTGGAGGCTCAGAAACAGTGGAGCCATGCTTTCAAAGTTCTGAGGGAAGTGATCTTGGACTATAATTCTATACTCAGTCCAACTATCAATAAAGTATAAAAACAAATGATTACTTCCAACATGAAAAGGTTTGAAAACTTTACCTCTCTTTATCTCTCAAAAAATAATTTCTAGGTGGACTTCAGCAAAGTCAAAGAAAAAAATAAAGAATAACATAACATCTAAAAAAAACTATGGAACTAATTAAATAATCCAATTACAAGAAGTGTAAGAAATACCAGGATGCTAGCAGTGATATCGCAATTTGTCCGAATTAGGTAGTAAGTTCCGTGAAGAATGTTTTGAAGAAAAACCCAGATTCTATTGTATAAACTTAGACCTAGAATCTGAGTATTTTGTATCATAAGATAATGGTATATGCTTCTTCTGTCAATAAAAAGTAGTTAAAAGCTCTAAGAAATAAATATATGTTAAGATTCAAGTTTAATCTTAAATTGAATCATGCTTTTGAACAATTAATGGCATGTGAAAAAGAATCCATTTGACTTTGATGTTTTCATCGGAATATTTTTCTGATTGCAAGACTTAATGAGAGGATTATATTGCCTTCTCTCTGGAAGGTAATACCACTTGATTCTGGAGAGGATAAGAAATTACATAATCGTAAATCCTCTTTACCAGATTTCAAGCTTAGAAGCAATCTGTAGCCAAAACAGGGAAGATAAGCATAGTCACAGAACATAATGTAGATGCTAGTCATTTTTATAAAGAAAACACAATGAGAAAACCACACAAATTAAAAATTGGAAAGGCTGCAATAAAACATAATAGAGAGTCAATAGATACTGTTCCTTGAAATCAGCCAAGAAATATAATTTTAAGAATTTTACTTAAATGTTGTAAAGGTAACCAATAGAAGAATTAAAACTATTACCAATAAAATTCAGAGGGGAGGTGAGAAGTAATTAAATGTTGTTAAATAGAAGTACTATATTTCTTTTTTAATACAAAATAGATACTATCTTGATAAGAATAAAATATACCTGAAGGTTTAGAGTGACAATCATAACCTCAAAAAAACTAAAAACGGAAATAATTTTTAAAACATTAACTCTTTAAAATGGGTTTGGGTATAGGTAAAGGATAATAGTTAAGAAAGATGTTTACTTTTTACATTATACATTCTGTTCCTCAATCTTTAACGTGTGTCTTATTTAAAAAATATTTACATATATTAATGGATTGGAAGGAAGGGGAATAGAAATAAAGAGACTCTTGGAAGTTATTGCACTTGTCTACATTTCAGGTAATAGGAATCTGGTGGAAATGAAAGATTGAGAGAGGCAATTGGAGAAGAACTGATAAGATTTGGTGGTTGAGTAGATATTCTGAAGAGGACAGGTTAAAAAAAAGAAAATGAAGCAAAGATGAATAATATTTTTAGACTCATTGAAGAGATAATTGAAACTGAAGCCACTGATTAAATGATACCCAGGATAATATCTTAATTTTTGATTTACTGATGCCTTGCTGTTTTTCACACAGTACTATGTCTCCAGGATAGCTGAGAAATCAAAATATAACCATTTTACTGTATTGTCAAATATGTCCCATAATACGAATATGATAACCTAAACATGTTTTTATTTAATCACAAGTGTCAAATATACTGCAATAAAGAACCACTGTAGGCCACAGTAAAAAATAAATAACAGGCCGGGCGCGGTGGCTCAAGCCTGTAATCCCAGCACTTTGGGAGGCCGAGGCGGGTGGATCACGAGGTCGAAAGATCGAGACCATCCTGGTCAACATGCTGAAACCCCGTCTCTACTAAAAATACAAAAAATTAGCTGGGCATGGTGGCGCGTGCCTGTAATCCCAGCTACTCAGGAGGCTGAGGCAGGAGAATTGCCTGAACCCAGGAGGTGGAGGTTGCGGTGAGCCGAGATCGCGCCATTGCACTCCAGCCTGGGTAACAAGAGCGAAACTCTGTCTAAAAAAAAAAAAAATAAAAAATAAAAAAAATAAAATAAAAAATAAAAATAAATAAATAACATCATTTTTTGGTCAAAATATTCATATAAAAAAGGCGATCATGCTTCAGGCTAACAGTGTGTGCGAGCTCTATCAGATATCTTTCAATGATTTGGTTTGTAGAAGGGGGAACGTGACCAAATGTTATTGCATTAGAAGCATTCAGTTCCAGGGCTATCTTGTTCTGCCACGAGCTGGAATTTTTAGCAACTTTCAGGTCTTCATCCTCGTTCCTAAAGGTTTTTAAACTCCTAACCTGAAACTAGGAGGAATAGAGATTTTCTCCCAACTCCTCTGTAAAGAGAGGGACAAACTCTGTCCCTCTCCCTTTTATTCACACCCCGACAGCATCCTTTACTCGTGAAGTATCTTTTGCAATATTTGCTGAAAGCCTTTTGACTAGAAATGCTGTTTTCTTTAGACTGAAGTAGAACAAAGCATTTCATACAAATAAACCTATCAGTTCTATTGATAATGATGTAACTTGCTTTTCTTCAGTAAATGGAAAAGAGAATCTGAAGAAGAATAAAATTTGCTAAGAGTATCTGCAGATCAGAATCTGAAAGCTCATTTAACCTTCATTTCCCTCTTTGGAGAGAATTGTAATCATGCAAAAAAAAGTTGGTTCTTACATTTTCCTGCTGATATTCAAAGGGAATTTAGAAATAGACCTTTTCAGTAAATTTAGTATTGTCCTTTATGTCACAATGTTAAGGATGGCAACACCTCTCATTGTTATAGGAGGTTCTCTTTTGCCAGATAAACTAGTGTTAACCTTTAAGAGGACTGATTCTTTAATTTGTTGCTGCTTTTTTTTCTTTCTCCATATTGTGAATAGTTATTAATACTATGATGAATTTGCTTGGAGGGTGAGTGAGGAAAATATAAAAAATAATACAGATTAACTATAAATTTTAGAATTATATAATTGTGAAACACTAGAGGGTTATTCTAAAATCTTTTTGATGAAATCCAGCTTCTCACCTTGATTAGTACTAGCAAAGCCATATTTCTACTCTTGATCAAATGTGTCCCTTATAGAGTATTTGTGCAAAGCATGACATAAGCATGGATTTGCAGCTGTTTCATAGCCACTGTGAAGTTTCTTGGCTCTACTCCACAGCACTGTGTCCATGTTTCAGGAACTCTTTTCAAGTATTGTGAATGCGGAAGGAGGCCACTTGTGGAATGATTTACTTTACCCAGAGTTGAGTATTTTGTGTGCAGAATGTGAAGCTGCTGTTCAGCTGGTTGTGTCCAAGTGTAAGTGAGCGGCCAAAGAAACTTTTTGGGGGGCTTGTCATCCAGCCACAAAACTTACCCTCTGTGGAACTTTGCATGTCCTAACCATCAATAGGAAATAGCAATGCTCTAACTCAGGTGTCCCCAAACTACGGCCCCACAGGCCGCATGCGGCCCCCTGAGGCCATTTATCCGGCCCCCTGCCACACTTCAGGAAGGGGCACCTCTTTCATTGGTGGTCAGTGAGAGGAGCACAGTATGTGGCGGGCGGCCCTCCAACGGTCTGAGGGACGGTGAACTGGCCCCCTGTGTAAAAAGTTTGGGGACGCCTGTTCTGACTCTTTATTTCTTCCAGCCAATAATTCCCTGTGAATTTTAGCTGATATTTTAATGAGCTTAAAACATTGTGATTCTGACTTTAATGATGTAATCTGATTATAATTAAAGCAGTTGTAAAGATGAGACAGTCATGGCTGAATGTTCCCAGCTCTGTCTCCTCATCCTGGAAGGACAGGGACTCAGAGGTAACAGCTCAGATACTATTAACATTTACATTTATATCATCAGAATTCATTTCACTAAATTGCAGTCCTCTCTGTAGCTTTTTAATAAAGAAAGCTGAAGTTATTTTCAAATGGTAGCTTAGAAGTCTAGCCGTTCCACTAAACATAGTTCAATGGAATAATCAGATGTAGTAATAGATTCTTCCAAGAGTGTTTATGAAGAATTCAAAATAAAAGTGCTTATAGATTCTTCTCTTTGTTTACCAAGTACAGAGTAAGCTCTGCTTATGCTGATACTGGGTGGCAAAACTAACACTCCAGGTTAGGCCGTAACCAAATTCAATCTTATTCTTTCTATACATGGTGGGGGATACGTTTCTAAAGGTAGTTAGGAGTTTTTGTTTGTTTGTTTTTTGAGATGGAGTCTTGCTCTGTTGCCCAGGCTGGAATGCAGTGGTGCAATCCCGGTTCACTGCAACCTCTGCCTCCCGAGTTCAAGCAATTATCCTGCCTCAGCCTCCCGAGCAGCTGGGACTACAGGCGTGCACCACCGCACCTGGTTAATTTTTGTATTTTTAGTAGAGACAGGGTTTCACCATATTGGCCAGGCTGGTCTTGAACTCCTGACCTTGTGATCCACCTGCCTCAGACTCCCAAAGTGCTGGAATTACAGGTGTGAGCCACTGTGCCTTGCCAGGTAGTTAGGTTTTATAGTGGCTAAAGAAAAACTTAGATTTTTGTCTTGAAATGATAGTGAACAACTGAAGACTTCTAAAAATGAAAGGAGGGAAGATAGAGCTGGTGGTGAGATGTGAGTTGATTGTGAAGCAAGGAAACCTCTCTAGGTATGAGGAAGGAGTATGTCTGAAGCAGGGTGTGAGCAGCAGGAGAGGAAAGAACGAGATATACATGTCCCTCTGTGAAATGAAAAGGTACAATGTCTAAATCGGACAGAAAACATTCTGAGGATTCAAAACAAAGTGCTGGCTATGAGTTCAGCTCAAGCAGGAGATCTGGAGAGGGAGCCAAGTAGGAGAGAAGCTTCTTCATTAAATGTACTGTGTATTGTCTAAACCAATGGCCACAACCTAATTTCTACACATGCCTCTGACCTGCTTATTCAGTAAGTGAGAGAATGCAGCGATGAATATAGACACCACACCATTGGCTCACATTTTTACAAGGTACTTCTGTTAACCTGAATGGAAATTGTATTTTATTTATTTATTATTATTTTTTCTTTTAGTTGCTTCCATGGCAACCCTCCCCAAAGAAAACAGGCACAGTCTGCAGAGGCCTGCCTGTTCTTTTCTGTTGATGTTTGTCACTACCACATGGGGTCAGGTTTGTTCTTTCTCTCCAAAAATATTTGCTAGCTCTGCAGAAAAATTGCTGTTGCCCTAAACACTTTACCTGCATCTGTACCCCGCTGTTCCTGTGCCAAGGTGACTAGGGACCTTCTGTGTGGCTTTGGCATCCTTCAGGGTTCCAGATATAAAGTGAAGGACAGATTCCCCATACTCTCAAATTCCCATGCCAACTTGGGGCATGGCTGGGGCAGAGTCCCTCTTCAAGGACACTTACCAGCTTTTAATACATCTCTAACCAGTCATGAGGTCTTGTGGCTTATGGCGTGAACTGTAGGTTGAGTCTTTTAAAGATCTTAAGCTGTTGATACTTGAACATGAGGCTCATAAACTTTTCTTCAGGTTAGTCTCTGCCATGGGCTTACAAGTCGATTTTGATACTCAGAACTTGAGCAATGATTCTTTTCTTCTTCTCTTGAGTTTCCTGCCCCATGCTGAGGACACAGGGAGTAAAGAAGGTTCAGCAAGTGTGTGTGGCAGGTTTTCCAACGTGGGTTACCACAATGTCTTCCATCCCACAAGTTCTTCTTGCAGTGTGAGATTGACATTCCTCCTGGTTAGGTTACCAGTGATGCTGATAGCCCTTCTTTTTGAATCTGGGTGGACCTTTTTGGCAACCCTGACCAGCACAGTACAATGGAAATGATGCTCTCTGACTTCCAAGATGAGGTTTTAAAACTGCCATGGCCTTCTGCCTGCTCATTAGGGCCGATTGTGCTAGAAACTGAGCCGCCATGCTGTGAGAAGCCCGGGCCACATGGGGAAGCCTTGCATAGGTATTCCAGCTATAGCCCCAGCTGAGGCCCCAACTAAAAGGCAATATCAGCCAACAGTCATGAGACTGAGGAAGTCTTTATGATGACTTCAGTAGTCAGTGACCTTCCAACCATAGCTACATGAGAGACCATGGGTGACAACCACCTAGCCAAGCCCAGCCAACCTCCAGAATGACAAGAGATAATAAAATGATTGCTGCTCTTTTAACCCACCAAGTTTGGAGTCACAATAGAGAACCAACAGGGTTTTTCTGTTATCTGTTAATGAGTAACAGACTACCCCAAAACTTATTAACTTAAAATAACCATTTGTCATACATCATGGTTTTGTGGACCAGGGATTCAGGAAGGTCTTGGCTAGGCAGCTCCTTTCCGATCTGTACATCCATAGAGTGTCAGCTGTGGTGGGTAGAGATGCAGGGTACTTCAGTGACATATTTGAAGCCTTGGTACTCTTTGTGGTCTCTTCCTTCTCTCTTCCCCTCCATCTCCATGTGTCCCATCCTCTGGGCCTCTCCACGTGGTTGGCACTTACCCCAGGGTAGCTGAACTTCTCACAGGGCAGCATGGTGGTTCCAGGGTAGCTGAACTTCTCACAGGGCAGCCGACCTTTAAGAGACTATGGCAAAAGTTGCCTGTCATTGTAAGGTCTAGGTCAAGAACTGGTTGGCATCATTTCTACCAAAATCTATTGATCAAAGCTGCCATGGTGATTCAAAGGGAGGAGAAATAAATCCAACCTTTAGAATGGAAGAGGAAAAAAAAACATGGTCACGGGGACAAGGCAGGAACCTAGGTTTATACCTCAAAATGTTACCTTGTAAATCTTATCCCTGTTTTGTGGATGAATAAGCTAAAGCTAGAGAAGTTAAGTGATTTGTCCAAGGTTAAACACCTTTAAAGCACCTGGATTCAAATCCAAAGCATAGTAATCCAAACCATGAACTCTGAATTTTGTTACTCTGTACAAAATATGTAAATATATAATGTATATGATATTTTCTTAATTCCTCAGTACTACCTTTTATAAGGAAGATACCATCCCCCAACATCCCAAACACATACACATTACTGCTCTAATTTTAGAAAATCCTAGAGAACTATTCTAAATGACCTGATTTGGGTCATAGGCCTATCCCTGAATCAATCCTCAGGATCAGGAGGATGGAATAATTATATTTAGCAAGCTCTGCCAGAACCACAAGGTTTGAAGAAATATTTCCCAAAAGAGGGAGGAACAAACAAAATAATATTCACTGTGCATGCTCTTTATACTACATGCCATTATTTCTCATTCAGCATTCCATTGCATCATTGAAGGCTGATAGGATCTGCCCCAAAGAGACTGAAATTATAGGCTGGTGGGAAGGGTTTGAAGATACGCTATGTAGAGAAATTGATTCCAAGCATCGATTCTAGATCTATCAGCTGACTATTGACTCATTATGTCTCACATATTAAGACTGAGACCTCTGGTTTTCCTAGGGATCTGATTATTTTATGTAGAAGTTCAATGGAAGCTTCTTAAAGGAGGCCCATTATATTTTCATATGCTACTCTGCAGTTGGACCCTTTGGCTCCACTTTCTATAGATGTTGAGTCCATGTGAATTGAGAACAGGAAGATGCTTGGCATTCTAAGCACTTGAGGAAAGAAAGCATAAGCTCTACTGAAAACATTTCTGATGGAAACAGTCTTACTTCATGATCTCCAGTTGCATGTTTTTCCTAATCAAATAAGCTGCTTTAATTTTCTTTTTAAAAATTTTATTTGGATGAGGTCAGAAAATGAGGAATTTCTCTTCCATTACTCACACTGCTTTCCAGCTGCCGGCCTCATGTTCCCTTGACACGCTGTCGAGGAGCCATCCACAAGCCATAGCTCTGCCGTGGTACACACCAGACTTGACAGAAGTTCCAGGCTCAGGACCCTTCCTTCCAATGTCCCTGGCTGCCACTTGATGGCCTGGGTTCTGAGTGGCTCTGGAACTCTGGAGGTCCCTGGTACCTGATAGAATGACCATTTCCCCACTTTCTCCTGGCTTCCTTTGTGTTTATATTAAGGAGTTGCCACTCAGCTTGCACTCTTTAATATCAAAGTCAGAAATAAAGCCCAGCAAGTTAGTTAATTTTTGAGAACCCTAAGGAAATCTTCTCCAGAAAGCTCCTGAATCGGCAAGATTATTTATTTGTTAGCAGTACTTGGAGTCTCTTCATTTTTCTTGCCACCCAACTGAGCCCAAGGTGCCTTTTAATCCCTTTTAGCTGTCTTATCCAGTCACTTCAACAAGATGCATTTTATTTTAAGATGGAAATAAAATAGAAAAAGGAAATAGAGAAATTTCATAAAATTGGTCATAGACACATTTTAATGAGAGCACTCAAATAGACGTGTCTGTAGCTGGATGGTTGAATTAGAACAGTCTTAGCATAGTGAAAATGAAAGCAGATTATAGCTTTCAATACAAATACCAAAAAAAAAAAAAAAAAAATGCCTGTGGTTTCCTTTCCCTCCAGAAGGTATCAAAGAAATGGACATTGCTAGCTGAGGCTTACTGAAAAATAAAATAGCTAATCACTATAAATAAAGATAAGAAAATCATTTTTTTCTCTATCAATCACATATACTGCTAACCCCAAATGCTAGCATTTCTTCCTCCTTCCCCCACCCTTTTTCTTAACCGTAATTTACAACTCCTATCCCTCCATTTCTTCCAATCTCTTATCCCCTGGATATTCCTATCCTGTACAGCCTCCCAACCCTTGTTCCTTTTTCCCTCTGTCTCCCAGCCTTTTTACGGCTTTATTTCCTTGCTGCCTATGTGGAAGCACAGTTTTATGGCAGCAGTCTCTTCCCTCTGCATCCATCTGCTATCTCATCTCTGCCCCTCCCCACTCTGGATTCTGCATTCTTCCTTCCAGGTTAATCAGACCTCAGTGGAAGATAGACTGAGCTAGCGAAGAAGAATGACATGTGTGACATCTGGCAAGTGTGTTTGTGCCCAGCTCTACCATTTCCTGTTGGTGATCTGGCTAAGTTATTGAACTGGTTACCTCCTCGGACAAATTCTGACAAACGGGACTTAGAATAACCCCTTTCTGGTGAGAATAAAATACCTCCTCATTGTTAAACATAGCACTTGGCCCATAAAAAGTATTCAAATATTAGATGTTGCTATTAAAGGGATTAGAGAGTATTCCACATCTCTGCTGCCACTGCAAACACTCCTGCAAATGCCTGGTTTCTAACTTTGGTTTTAAGCCAAAGTCTTTACAACAGACTTTCAAAGCCCTACACATTCTGGTTTCTCTGTGATCCTTCAGACCTCAACTTCTGCGACTATTTCTCCCATCCCCGCAATACGCACACATTCACATTCACTGTGCTGCATACATATGACCTGACTTTCTTATTGTTTCTTGAACAAATCATGCTTCTACCTCAGGGCCTTTGCACCTTCTGTTGTCTCTGCCTGAAACATTCTTCTGATATGACAGGCCTGTGTCCCTCACCTCCCTCGGGTCATTGCTTAAAGATTATCTTCTCAGGAATGTCTACCCTGGTCACCCCATTTAAAATTACGGTACCTTTCCTCTGTATTCCACGTCCTCCTTCCTTGCTTTAATTGTCTCTATAGCATTTGCCACCATCTGGCACACTACATAGTTTACTTATTGTCTGTCTTCTGACCCTATCACATACACTTGCTCACATACTCAAGTGAAAATTCAGGGAATATTTTTCTACAAATTTCTGCATCTTTGGTGCCTAGAATTGTTCCTAGCACATAAGAATTGCTCGATAAATATTTATAGAATGAATGATTGAGGCCTAATTCAAATATTACTATCTTAGTGAAGCTTTTCTAGTATCCCCAGGCCTGGTTACTTTCTTTGCTATATTCCTAATACTTAATGCATTCTTATATTATAACAGTTATCACATTGTATTTTTATGGAAAACATATTTCAAGCTCTTAAATTTAGCCAGATGGTATAATTCAAAATCACATTTTTATTTAATAACTGAAACCTCACATTGTACAGATTTGATTGATTGCAGGAATCATAATGTTCTGAGTGTTTTTAAACTGCATTCACATCATGTCCTATGAGTTATTCTACAAAAGTAAATCCAAGCTTGAGAAAATCTAAGAAAAAGCAAATTGGAAATAAATTCCAACACAGAAATCTTATGTCATGCAATGGCATGTTCTGTGTTTTAACATCATCATGGACACCTTGATATTTTGCTAGCAAGTAAGAGACTAAAATTCTGCCTTTGAGCACAAATAATCTGCAAAGACAGGTAATCTCGAAAGTCAATTCCAGTGGAGCATACCTCTGCATGTTGGTTTTGAAGAGGGCTGTCTTCATTTGGAGGAAAATATTATTCACCAATTTTTCTTAAATAAAATGCTATTACTTAATGCCAGGAGGTATTTGCATGTCATTAAATTCTCACCAGATCCAGAAGAACTAATAAAATCTTCCTATGCCTCTGGTTAAAGGTAGTGAGTAAGGGCCAATTTCAAATACATTTATATACCACTAGTGCAATTTCAGTGCCAGTACTACTAGCTGGCCAATCATGTGTTTATTCACTGTTATCATTTTGGGTGTGGAGCATATATTTCAGCCATTGATAAATAATGTACCTGCCATTCCCAACTGGAAAATATCTTAAAATACACACATGGGAGAAATGGCTTGTCCCAAGTCAGCAGAGGTGACTGCTAAGTGGAATCTTCCATCTGTATTTGAGGTGATAATGATCTAAGGAAGCCCCCATCTAAGGCGGTGTGACAGCTGTGAATGTCTTTGACAGCAGTGATTATCAGCTTCAGTGAACACATTTTTAACCTGAGAAAGGCATTTACAATGAGTAGGTGTTTCTGGGATTGAATCAAGATTAACATTCATTCCTGGCTAGTGAATTCATATCTTCTCTGCTATTATAGTTTACAGTTTCTCAACTCTAAAGCAATGCAAAAATCTCTGTTCTAGATGAATCATATGTGTTGGAGAAGTGGAGGGACGATGATTTCTGTCAATAAGAAATTATTTGTGCTCTCTGGCCTAAGTTCTAAGAGAAACATGACTGTGCTATAACCTAGGGACTTAAAATTTGAGTTAATACAGGGGTTCAGTCTTCCTCGATTGCACCTGTGTGCTAGGACTTCTTGCTGGTTTCATTTCTGCTCCCTCTTCTCATGCTTCTGGCTGTGTGTCCTCCGGGTCCATTTTAGAAATCCAGCTCTCCAAATAGGCACTTTAAACATTTGTTTTATTTTGGTTTTGGTGGATCTAGACCTCAAGGGGCCCAAAAGAAGGATGAATTCATCTGATGCCTAACAGTTGGTCATTAATTAACACGTCCTTTCTGTATTGCTGGGAGCTTTTTAGTACAAATACTTGCTGATTTCCATTAGTTGCATATACTTTGATACATCCTTGATTTAGTACATCTCTTCCTGGAATATCTTGCTTCAGTCATAAAATTCATGTTTTTATGAAAAATTGCAGGGCCTCCTACCTGTTGAAAGATTTCATCATTTTCTTCAGTAGAAATTGATGTGTCTGACCTGAAACCCAGCCTCTTAAAAATATCTTTAAGAACAACTTCTCAAATCTAGTAAACATAACTCTTTCCTTATCTGATTTATTCTCTCTTTGATGTGTGGCCTTAGAAACCTCTCCCTCCTTTGTGAGACCTGCTTCTCCTTTGGGCCCACTGAAATCACTCCTTCCTGTGATTTGCCCTGCTAGGCAAAACCCTTCCCAGTCTCTTTCTGCAGGTTTCTCTTGTAACATCGGCCTTTAAAGAGATTTATCTCAGGTCTTCTCTTTCTTCTTGAATGAGAGCACTCACAGCTGCAATGACCACCTGTTGTATAACTTCCCCCAAGTAATACATATCTCCAAGTCGAACACATCTCATCAGATTAAGACCTATATATTCCCTTATTCCACAAATACTTAGTGAACCACCCACACTACATGCTAGTATTAACCATTAGTATGTTCTGTAGGTACTTCCCTATGTCCAAAACACATTTTGAGAAACTTTCTTCCAGAAGAACAATTTAATCTGCATTCCTTAGTTTGATAAATGGTACCATTATCTGCTTGGTCACCCAAGCCATAAACTTGGGATTCATTTCAGATGTCTCTTTCTCCTTCATTACCCACTTTTAACTCCCACAAAAAATCACATCTACATCCAATTAGTCATCAAATCCTGAGTTATACACTATGAATTCTACAATTTCTTGCCTCTGTCTTAGTTTAGGGTCTTCAAAATGAGTCAAAAAAGTGATGAAGACCTAAACTGCTTCTTCAATATATCCATCATACTGCTGCCAGCATCAGACTTTTTTGTTAGGATGCAAGTGTCACCGTAAGTTTCCCTTCCTACAGTACTTTGTGGTTCCAGATCACCTTCAGAATTAAGATCAAGCGCCTTAGCTTGGCCATGAGCCCTTTCTGCACCTTCACCCTTGCCCCAACTCCTGCCACTGTGTTCTCTGTCCATACTAAATAGCCTGCTGTTTCCCAGAAATGTTATAATCTTTCCTACCTCTGTATGTGGGAATAGCTGCTTGAAAGCCCTTTATCTTCCCTCTACCCTGCCATTCCTCTTTTAAATGACAATATAATGCTTACCCTAATGAATATAGGTTACAATGGATATAGGATGTAATGGATATACAATATGATGCCTATCCTAATGGATAAGCATGTGAACTTTGGGACTAAGAAAACCTAATATCCAATCCTGGATGAGTTGCTTCTCTTTAAACTTAATGTTTTCTCATTAGGGTTGCTGTGAGAATCAAATAAGATGGTATTTGTTGAATAAATGAATGGATTATATATTCACTGAATGCCTACTATCCGCCAGGTCCTAGTCTAGGAACTGAAGCTAGAGTGGTGAACAAAACTATTTTCTGTCTGGTGCATAGAAAATGAACTATAAAGATAAAGGTTGCTATTGTTATTATTCATCTGAGATTTTAGGTGTACTTTTCAGACCTACTTCCAAGTCTCCATTCTTAGGTCCTCATCTATGGTCCCCTACCACTTGTGTTGTCACCATCACTGACAATTATTTTTACCATTGCTCACCTACAACACTGGGAATTGCTTAAAGTGAAAGCCTGAGACTTTGTTTTTTTTAAACAGCTCCTAATACACAACAAAGCCAGTTTTCAGTTTCAAATGGATGAATGTTTTAGGGTACACCTATTATTTTTAAAAATAACCTCTACCACTTAACGAGCATTGCTATATAATCACTGGGTTAAGTGCTTTAAATACATTGGATAATGTAATCTCCATCTCCACAGCAGCACTACGGAGAAATCAGCATTATTACCCTACTTTATCGATGAGGAAACTAAATGTTAAAGATATAAAGTAGCCTGCCAAGGTCATAGAACCTGCATCTGGTGGAGTCGAGCCTAGGACCCAGGACCCCTCTTTAATGCTGATGCTTGGTGACAGAGCTATTTTCCAATGGGCAGTTGGAAGTGAAGGGCAATGGTCAGCACTATCTTTATTTTAGATATACCTGTGTGCATAAGACAAAACCTGAATCCACAGTCATATATACAAGGACAGTTTAGCTTAGTTGTTTTTTTTTTTTCCTCCTGCTTAGGATGACCTGGGTAATTCTCCCTACCCTGCTGGAGAGTGGGGAACCAGAAACAGTCTTAAACTTGCTAGTTTACAGCATTACTGCCTCTTCCATTTTAGATCACCTTTGGATGGCTTCACCTCTTGGGTGACTATTTGGTCTTGATATAACTCTCCTTTCCTTAGCCCCCCTGCAAGATGGTATCTGGAGGAATAGGTAAGTGGGACTTATAGAAACACAACAGGGTGGGGAAAGTAGGGACCTCCTGGTCTCATGCTGGTTCTTGGGCTTGTAATATGAGTCTGCTGAGGAGTCATTGGTCTGATCCCATCCATGGGCATTCTGCTGGTGGTCTATGCTGACCCCTACAGCTGTAGAATCTCTCTCTCTACAGGTGTGGCCCTGGTCCTGTTTAGATTCCTCAGAGCTGGCTATTTCTCGTATTTGGCTCTGTCTTAAATGTTCCATCTTGTGGACCCATTAAATATTGCTTTGCCTCTGCTGTAAAGATACTCCCTCCTGACACCGCCTACCACCACCACCATCACAAATTCAGATCTCCAATAGCCACATCTGCTCCACCTCTTGATTATCTCCTTATAGGGCAAATGGAAACTTCTAAATACCTCCTACATTGCATGCCAGCAAAAGAAGAGTCTGAGAGTAAAATTTAAGCCTAACCTTTCCTTAACCATACTAAGCCATTGATTTTAGTCTTTACTGTGATGAGGCTACACCTTGCTTGGTGTTGGGAAGCCCCTCTTTACAGCGTGGTTTCCTAGGGTCTGAAATTGGAAATGATGCAAAATTAAGTCCCTTAGGTTTGGGCTTTGCCTTCAGCCTTTCCAGTGTCTCCCTTCTGGCCCTTCTGGGATTTGAGCCTGGAGACCTGAAGCTAGGAAGCCCTGCCTTGTCTTCCTTTCATCCATTCTTCTTCTTCTTCTTTTTTTTTTTTGAGACACAATGTCACTCTATTGCCAGGCTGGAGTGCAGTGGTGTGATGTGGGCTCACTGCAGCCTCTGCCTCCCGGGTTCAAGCGCTTCTCCTGCCTCAGCCTCCTGATTAGCTGGGACTACAGGCACATGCTACCACGCCCAGCTAATTTTTATATTTTTAGTAGAGACAGGGTTTCACCATGTTGGCCAGAATGGTCTCCATCTCTTGACCTTGTGATCCTCCTGCCTCAGCCTCCCAAAGTGCTGGGATTAGCAGCTCCTGGCCCCGTTCATCCATTCTTTCAGTTGGGGCTGGAAAGAGAGGGTTCTTCCCTCATCCTTCCTGCATTTTCTACACTTTCCCTATATCATATCATTCTGCTTCCCAAAGTGGAATTTGTCCTCCCTTTCCCCTAGGGCTCAACTGGAAAATGGCTGCCAGGTAATCTGATTTATGAGGAGAGGAACAAAAACACATCTGTTTAATATTTTCAAATTATTACCCCTGTTACCCCTGCATCTCAGAGGGTAATCGCTGGTCTCTGGAGTTCTGTGGGTCCCTTTATAGTAGTGTGACTCAGAGTAGTCTTAGAGGAAGATTTACAGGGCCCTTAGGACCCTTCACCTGACTCACAGCCCCTCCCTTTTTAGCCCATCAGCCCAAATTCTTGGCCATCATCCCATCCCTTCCTTCATGAGCAGACTAGAAACAAAGTAGGTGTGTTCTCTCCACAAAATTAGTTGGTATGATCAATGAACTATGCATTCAAATTCTGACAAATTTAGTCCCCACAATGACACAAATTATGTTTTACATATTACTTAAATACAGGATCATGAAAAAGTGATCTGTACTAAAGAACCTAGATTGACAGCATACTCTGAAGGCATTAAATATTTGATTTGTAGACTATGCCTTTCAATTTCAGACTGCCCCCCCCCCCAAAAAAAGGGAAGCTTTGTGAAATGGAACAAATTCACAAGGAAATTGAAAACAGTGGGTCAAGTAACAGAAACAGTTAAGAAGAAGCATGGGTCTTTGCAAGAATGACTACATTCTCATGCCCTTTTAGCTCACAGTGCAATGTGAAGCTTGGTGTGTATCTTTGGTATTTAGACATTCATCTGTGTAACTTGTAAATCTTAGGTCAGATTTGGATCGAACTGTATAAGAAAAAAAAAATCTTATGTAAAGTGAGATGTGGATGAAGAAATCAACTTGTGCACTATGAACTGGAGAAGCAAAAGATAAAATTATTAAAATAATAGCCCAAGAGGAGAGTATAAAATAGGAAGGAAAAAAAAGTAGGGCCTCTTGTTTGAGATTATCATTACCATCTGGGTTGTAAAACATTTGATTCTAATTCCAGAAACTCGATACCAGAAATAACTTATTTCCAGGGACATATGCTGAAGAATTGTCAGGAATGACAAAGTGTTTACTTGTTTTTAATATCTGTATCTCAAAATGATAAAGCTAATAAACCATACAATGATGTGAAGGAGTGAGCCATAGCTTAATACTTTCTGACACATATATTTATGCTGTGTCTTTCACACCCAAATTCTTCTTTCCTTTTCACCCTATAAAGGCCAGAGACTGGCCAGACACAGTGGCTCATACCACTAATCCCAGCACTTTGGGAGGCTGAGGAGGGTGGATCACGAGGTAAGGAGATCGAGACCAGCCTGGCCAATATGGTGAAATCCTGTCTCTGCTAAAAATACAAAAATTAGCTGGGTGTGCTGGTTGTATGCCTGTAGTCCTAGCTGCTCGGAAGGCTGAGGCAGGAGAATCGCTTGAACCCAGAGGTAAAGGTTGCAGATCTCACCATTGCACTCCAGCCTGGGCACCAGAGCAAAACTCTGTCTCAAAAAAAAAAAAAAAGAAAAGAAATTCAGAGACCACTGCCGATAAGCAGACAATCCTTCAAAATCTCCTCTCCTCTCTGGAGGACAGCACTGAACATATGCAGGGTCTTTGAATTTATGATCTAATCCATAGACTGCACAGTACTAGCAATTCTGTTCACAGCTGTCTTTTCACAACAGCCATATTGGAAGTACTCGATTCTTACTTTGATTTGTAGTATTTATTGAGCTCATATTACAGATCACTACCATCCAATCACATTGATAAAAGCATGTCACTTGGAAGCTCCAGTTCACCACTTTTAGGTGTGTGACCTTAAGCAATTTACTTACTCGTACTAGTTTACTCATCTTTAAAATGGGGAAAATAATACTATCTGTCACATAGCCAATATATTTGAAAACTGAATTGCAAGTATATTGAACAGCTTAAATATTAAGCACTTCCAAATACTAAATGAGGTGATCACTTGTGTAATTCAAATGGAAATAGAATAAATGGCAAGGAATTAATGACCTGTATCAGGAGGCAGCATAAAGAATTAGAATTGGGTTTTGGATAACTGATGTTCTAAAATGGTGGTTACCTTTATTCAAAAGAAAAAAGAAACCCTCTTTGCAGATTCCTTTGTACAGATGATCTCTTAATTTGCCACCTTTAATCCTCACATTATTAAAGGCTATATTGATTAGAAGGAAATACAACTTCCTTGTAGGTTTTTAGCTTTTTGGCTTGTTTTGGGGGAGATGTTTGCCGCTATTTGGAGGGGAGAAAGCCAGAAATTTTTATCTCTTAGTCTGATGCCTTTTCTACAAGCTGACCACCAGGTCCTTTTTAGGTTTTTCTGAAACCTGACCAAGCTTAATTGTCATGGCATAAAAACTGGGTATCGAAGGAGTTAAAGGGTCTCCCACACCCCTTTGCATGAATCCTTCTTTTGTGTACACAGCTGCAGTTGGAGCACGGGTCGGAAAGGAAATGGTTAGAGGAAGAGCTGGTTTTCAGACAAGGCGAGTCTGCTAGGGGGGGCTGCAGGGTGGCCTGGGGTTTTACATGCCAGATGTAGGCCTGCCCCGGTGCCTGCCTGGAGCTGCTGGCGTGGTCATGCCGCGGCCCTGTGCGAATTGAGGCGAGGTGATGAGTTAGCGGGTTGCCATGGCGACGGTCTGGCCACGTGATCAGGCTGCTGCTGCCGGCGCTCTGACGTCAGCGCCAGAGGGCGGGGCCGCAGGAGGGCGGGGCGCGAGCCCGATCTGGGAGAAGGCAGCAAGCGAGCAGGCGGCCGGCACGGTCTGTGTGGAGCAGAGAGCGAGCGGGAAGACGCAGCCACCTTCCTCAACAGCCAGCCCACAGCGGTTTGTTCCCCTTCTCGGGAGTGCGCCAATGCCTGGGCCGACCCAAACCCTGTCCCCAAATGGCGAGAACAACAACGACATCATCCAGGATAATAACGGGACCATCATTCCTTTCCGGAAGCACACAGTGCGCGGGGAGCGTTCCTACAGGTAATGGGGCTGGCACAGGAGCAGCGCCGGGGATCGCCGAGAGGGCGCGCGGAAATCCAGCCCGTTATATAATGGAGCAGACACTGCCTGCGACCCCTGCTGCAGGCATGCATTCGTGAAGGCGGTTGTGATTATTTGGTATCGGTTTCCATGTGTCATGTTGGGTTTGCATTGAGGCTCTGTGACTGCAGATGGAAAGCATTTTGTGAATAGGTTTGCTGCCTGCAAGGGGTCTCCCTCCATCTCTTTCCTTCCACACTGATAAAAATGCATGTTTCCCCTCCCTTGTCCAAAGGGAGACAGGCGGTAGCACTTCCTTTCCTCCTTCCCTTTTAGATTTTAAAGGAGCCATTAGGTAGCTGTGCCAAAAGGCAGAAAACGGGAAGATGGGGAGAAAAACGTTTGCGCTTAATCTGGAGAGTGTGCAGGAAAGATGGAATCCTCTAGATTAAGCTGCAGTCTGTGATGTTAAACCGCCAGATTGATGGAGCTTTGTAAGAATTCTGCTCGCTGATTGGTGCAGGGATTGACAGCAGAGGTCACAGTGTCAGACATTCACCAAAATTTTCTCCACAGAACCCTAGGTTTATTAGAAAGAGACTGGACTGCAAAGGACTTGAAAAAAACTGGGCGCTGTTTTGCATTTTTCTGAGGAGTTTATGACCATCGCTTGGGTGGGGGAGCCTTTCCTTCTTATTTACAGTAGGAAGGTAATTCCTGGTATTTTGCTGAGGTCTGTTTTGAGGATAGGACTGATCTTGGTCATTGTATTGTGAACCTTTTGATTCATGAGTTGACCTGTACGGTTGGCATCATTTTTACATTAACATATCTGGCAATATGTTCCAGTAGATAAGCTCATTAAAATTGTTTGCATTGTTTGATAAGGATAACAATGTAATGGAGAATGCAGCTAGAATCTTATGCAGCTCAAGGCCAGACTTGAAGGGAGACTGATAGCTTCAGTCATATTTCCTCCGAAGTTCTTTTGTACTGGGGTAGTTATTTTTAAATGTTACCTTGATAAATGCTAACAATGCTTTCACTTTGAGGCAGAGCATACATACCTCTAAAGCGCATCCTCTCAGCTAGTGAGCAACAGGAAATAACTCTTTTTTTCTTCTTTTAGAGCCTTCATCTAAACATTTAGATGGTACTATGGGTAGAATATTGTGTGTGTAAATGTTGCATATCATAAAATAGGATGAGAGAGTACCCCACTCCCTTTCTCTTTGGCCAAAGAAATACACTATTTCTTGACTCAAAAACAAAAATTTATAAGCAACCTTTGCCCTGTCGTCTCTGGCAGTTATGTAAATACTTGGAGTTAATTTTGGCTGTGCCCATGAGGTCACCAAAATCTCATGCCTTATGGTTCCAACTAATGTGTTGACATGGTATCCTTACAGATTTCAAGTGCTTGTTATTCTCTTAATGTAAATCAAAATTGGTCCACAAGTTCTGGGGCTCTCCTTTCAGACACGCTGTGATTGGAAATTTGGGCCTCTTCTCTTCTTGCTCCTCCACCTTGTTTTTCCTCTGTGACCATACCAAAGCCTAAAAATAAAATGTAAAAAAACTTGAAGCAATTTTAAATCTCACTTGTTTGAAGTGTTTTTATAGAAAGTAAATTTGAAGCCTTCATTTTCTTTCTTTTTTTTTTTTAAACGGAGCTATCTAACAGAATGGTTGTCAATGTGTGGAAGCCTTCATTTTCTAAATGATTTAATCCCTGCTGTATAGGTAGCAGTTGCTTTTAAGACAGATTTCGAATTTTACTACATGGGCCAAAGGAAGTTGACCGGTTGGGTTTTATTACTCATGTGAACTAATTTGAAATGGCAATGGAAAATCATTTGACAGAAAGGTTAAATGTTATGTTTTGGTGACAGATTATTGCTTTAAAATGAAGTTTTATTTACCTCTTTAATTCAATCCAGGCTACCATCTGCATTTCCTAAATTATTTCCAGTTTGCTTTTGGAGTCCCTGTAATGGTATTCAAAATTATGTAAAAAACAAAACTGAATTTTAATAAAGATATCATTGAACAAATTCTTAAGTCACTAAGAGCATCACTGCATTTGTATGTGATATAATAGAATTACTGGATGCTATAGTGAGAGGTGTCACAGGCTAAATGAAGAAGGAAGCCTCCCAAATTGCATTTGTCTTGTGTTATACAAAGGATGCACATGGAGACAGACACATTCGATGTTTTCCTTAGCCTGTTTTTCTTTCAAAGTGGATGTCCAGTGTAATAACTACCACTTATCTTTTTGAAGGGGCATAGGAAAAGGAAAAATGTGACACATTTTTCTATCCAGGAAGCATTCCACCATTATTTTGGCATCCCAAGACTGGAATAATAGAGCCGTTTAATTGCTGAGGAAACTTGGAAGGCATTGAAAGCTAGAGTAGAAATTTAACCAAATAAAAGTTTTGCTTTGGCTGTAGGTTTGGTGTAGCCCTCAATAATGAGATATGCCTGAAAGTTCTGGGTGGAGTCCCTTATGATGGGGTTGGCGTAGAGTGAGCCCAGTGCCCTGGCAAGATCAGAGGGAATTCTTTTCCTGGATCCTTTACTGACTCCCAGGTAGGCCCCCCACAGGTCCTTTATCTTAGGCTTTCTTTCCTTCTTTTTTTTGAGACAGAGTTTCTCTCTTTTTGCCCAGGCTAGAGTACAATGGCATGATCTCAGCTCAACCTCCACCTCCTGGGTTCAAGCAGTTCTCCTGTCTCACCCTCCCAAGTAACTGGGATTACAGGAGCCCACCACCACTCCCAGCTTATTTTGTATTTTTAGTAGAGACAGGGTTTCACCACGTTGGTCAGGCTGATGATCTATCAGTGATCTATCCGCCTTGGCCTCCCAAAGTTCTGGGATTGCAGGTGTGAGCCACCGCACTTGGCTTTAGGTTTTATTTTCTACTTTTATAAAAATGTCTAGCCCCTGTTCTTATAGAGATATTGTGAGGATAAACTCAGCGTTTAAAACAAATAATTTCCTAAGAGAGTTATGTCAACATAAGAATACTGTTGTTACTGAAAAAGGGCTCTTGCAGGAGCTCTTGGACAAGAACACGTTTCACCTTGCTGGCAGCACAGGTGAGAAGAGGAGAGAATAGCTAAAGGATAGGACAGTTCTCCTGAGCACCGTTAATGGGCAAGCAGTCACTCTTTGGAGAAGGAGACCTTACTGTTACAGCATTTGCACCAGATTGTTCATAAGTAAGTCAAATGTGGTTCCTGACCCACATCTCTTAACTCAGGTATCTGATAGTGTAAACAAAGCCCATTTTCACAGCATGGAACAGAGTGGGTGACAACTCATTATTGAAACTAGGGTACACCTTGATTATAAAAGCAAGTTTCCTTTAGAAAATTACCCGTCTTAATAATTTCAGTTGAAAAGAGTAAGTACAAGAATAGCTTAGCAGAGTCATGGAGACATGATTTCACTTCTGTGTTATCTCCTCGGCCTCAGCTTCCTCATTGTGTTTATGAATGCTAGAAATCTATATATTTTAAGAGCTGCTTAAAAAATAAATGTGGTGTGGGCCCTCCGAGATGACACTGTTTAATTCACAGAGTGAATGAGTCGTGCTCTGGATCTCCCTGGAGAGGATACTCCCCATAGCTCTGTTTCATGCAGATGTTAGTCGGAAATGAGATTTATTAACTGGCTGTCTGCCCACTGCATCTTTGTTTGTATACTCCAGGCTTTTAAGAATGAATGTATAAGTCTAGAGGACTATTTCCACATGGGTGTTTTGAGCATGGGACTACAGTAGCACATGTTTCTGAATACTTAAAAAAAAATTACTTGGCCCCAGGATTGTACAGAAAAGCAAAACTAAAATTTAAGCCTAAAGCTTTGGCCGTAACATCCAGCTTTGCCAGTTTTAAAAAACATACCGTTGTTAAGTAAAACAAAGAGAAATATAATATCGTGTATCGTGTGTGTGTGTGCATGTGTGTGTATAAAAGAGTTGTGAAAGTGTGTTCCATTCAGTAGAGTTTATTGTAACATGGCTCACTTTTTTTTTCTTTTCTTTTTTTTTTTTTTTGAGATAGAGTTTTGCTCTTGTTTCCCAGGCTGGAGTGCAATGGCGTGATCTCGGCTCACCGCAACCTCTGCCTCCTGGGTTCAGGCAATTCTCCTGCCTCAGCTTCCTGAGTAGCTGGGATTACAGGCACGCACCACCATGCCCAGCTGATTTTTTTGTATTTTTAGTAGAGACGGGGTTTCACCATGTTGACCAGGATGGTCTCGATCTCTTGACCTCGTGATCCACCCACCTTGGCCTCCCAAAGTTCTAGGATTGCAGGCTTGAGCACTGTGCCTGGCCTCATGGCTCACTTTTATCAGAACATAGACTTTATATCACATTCCCCCAAACAGCAGCTACAGATGGCAAAAGTCTAGGTTCATGTCTTTATGTATTTATTAGTATCATCTAGGTTTAATACTGTCAAAGGAGGTTTTCAAAAATAAATATTTTTGTCCTTACTATTTTTCTTAGTGTTTGTAAAAATCAGAAGATTAGGCTGGGTGCGGTGTCTCACACCTATAATCCCAGCACTTTGGGAGGCTGAGTCAGGTGGATCACGAGGTCAGGGGATCAAGGCCATCAACATGGTGAAACCCCCTCTTTACTAAAAATACAAAAAATTAGCAGCGTGTGCTGGGGTGCACCTGTAGTCCTAGCTACTTGAGAGGCTGAGGCAGGAGAATCGCTTGAACCCAGAAGGCGGAGGGTGCAGTGAGCCGAGATCATGCCACTGCACTGCAGCCTGGATGACAGAGTGAGATTCCATCTCAAAAAAAAAAAAAAAAAAAAAACAGAAGATTATTTGATGCTTTGGTATGTGCCCAACTCTGGAACTTCTTTTATGGATTTTCAGAGCTTCTGTTAACGGGATGGTCTTCTGGGTGCTTTTGCTTTGGGTAGAGAGGCTCATCCCAACAGCTGGTATCTGTTGACAGTGCTTATCTTAGAGCAGTGCTATGAGATTGTCCTCTGGAATTTACAAGGTTGATTTCCTTATGCAGCATCTTTTCTTTATTTATAGGGACCTCTTGGAGCTGCAGTGACGAATTCTTAAATAATTAGAAGGGGAATTATTAGTTATTATTAGAAAAATTATTGGAAATAATTTAAATATTCTGTTTGGTTTAGAGAATTAATTAATTGGACAAATATTTGAAAGTCTGCTCTGGCCAAGGTCTGTGCTAGATACCCCTTCAGGGATCTTGAGTCCTAGTAAAGTCAGATGGAAAACAGCGCATTTTGTAACAGACTTACACTGTTGTCAGTATTTTGCTTAGTCTGATGGCAAAAGTGGTTTGCACTTCCTGAACCCCCAGTGACCCAAAGTGGGAAGAAAAAGTTTCTCTGAAGGCCAGTGTGCTGTAGGAAGCTAAAAGACACTGTGAGAAACCAAAAATTTTGCAGATAAGAATGTAGGTTTTAGGATTCAGCAGAATTTTTCTTGGCCTGGCCAGGTGTATTGGGCAGTGGTAGAAAATAAATGTGTTGAAAGGCAGGCAGGGTAATTAGAACTTGGAAATTAGAACTTGGTTTCTTATTAACCACTGAACGTTTATTGACTGAAGATAGTGTTATGATGCCTAGTGCAGTGGATCTTCAGTTTTGAAATGAGAGCTGAAAGGAAAATGGGGTCTACCAGTGCCCCACTGTGTGAGTCTAGGATTACTAGAAAGTACTTAATGCCATGCGAGAGCTTGAGCCCCCTGATGTGCAAAGATCAGGACAAGGTAGATGTTCTCTGGCTCAGGATGTCTCTCCTTGAGTAGAAGCAATGAATGCAGCTTTGTTTTATAATGAGACTGGCACTTAGCTCAGACAATGGCTTTTATATTTGCAGATGCCCACTTCAGAGCTATCAGTCTAACTTTTAGGAGTGGCAAGTGTGGAGACCTTCCACTCTTCTGATCTTCCCAAACAACGAACCAGCTTTCCTTGGCATTTAATGCTGTTAAAAAGTACAGATGTGGCTGATGAAATTGCTCAGAACGCTCCCTGTGACTCTGGGGCCAATTCCTCTGACAGTTAGAAGGTGATCACCTTGGTGACAGACTCTGGAGTGGACCGAGTTTACCCTAAAAAGTGTGTGTGTTTACTTCTTATTTTAGTCTATTTCACTTTAAAGGATGAATTGATTTTCTTCTCTCCTGTGAGAAGTGTCTTTTTCTACAGTGAATTAAGTTAGAATATATATCTAAGAGCAGTTTTATTCTTCCTGACTTCAGGCTGTCTTTCAGCTGTCTGCCTCTATAATATTACATTGAGTATGTCAAACCTAGCCAGTATCTGAAGCACTATTCCAACAGCCCTTTTTCTTTTTTACACTCCACACACATCTCATTGGTATCATACAAACCTTGTTTCTTAGCTCATTTTAAAATTCTGATTGTTTATCTTAGTGTTTCTAGCCCTTGATCTTTATTATTAGATTGAGAGAGTTCTCTCAAAGTGGAAACCGACAGTTCACATAGGCAGAAAAAATTATGCAACACTGGACTTATAGCATGAATCAAAGAAATTTCTCTTAAATATGTTTTTATAAAATGCCTCCTCAAAGATGATCAATTACCAAGGTAGAGATTGACCAGAGTTTTATAGGCCACCAATAAATAATTTCTCAGTAGGTTACTAAAGAAACTAACAAACAAACAAACAAACAAAATCACTGTGTTTTCAGTGTCAGATCTCCCCAGGTGAATTAAGATTTTACTCACTTGAACCAGAACAGAATTTCTTAAAGAATAATTGTCTTTTCTAAAGGAGCAGAAGTTGGTGATAAATATATGAAATCATGAAGTTGACAGCAGCTTTGGATGATGGTGTCCTCTAATGCTTATCTAATTAAGAAAATATGGCAAAACTCAAACTTTCTGTGATTTCTTGGCCTCTCTTGGTTCCAGCAGGTAAAATGACCACTCCAGAATAATCTGATTTTAGCTATGACTTTGCAACAGAAAGAGAACAGGGCAAGAGGTTTGACTGGCTCACAGTTCTGCAAGCTATATAGGAAGCATGGCACTAGCATCTCTTCAGCTTCTGGGGAGGCCTCAGGGAGCTTTCACGCATGGCAGAAGGCGAAGCAGGAGCTGGCACTTCACGTGGCCAGAGCAGAGGCAAGAGAGAGGGAGTAGAGGGGGAGATGCCACACATTTTTAAACAACCAACTCATGGGAGAACTCACTCAGTGTTATGAGGACAGCATCAAGCCATGAGGGACCCACCCCCATGACCCAAACACCTCCTACCAGGCCCCACTTCTAACACTGAGGATTACAATTCAACACAAGATTTAGAGAGGACAGCATCCAAACTGTATCATATATTTATGTAGTATTAACCCATATACTACGTACATATATATATGTATGTGTATTTATACATGCATATAGAAAGTATATACACATATATATTTTTAGAAAGTATAATTATATGTATGTGTTATATACACATATACTACATGTACATATACTATATTCACACATATATAGTAGTAATATGTATTATATACAATATGTGTGTGTATGTGTGTAATATTTCCACATAGTATATATCATATATGCTATATGGGTGTATATGTGTATATATCATATATATAAATGCTATATATACACTATGTTATATCTGTATATACTATTATATAGTGTGTATAGTATATGTATTAATACTATGTCTAACACAATGGTGAGAACTGGGCATGTATAATATGTTAATACTATATGTAACATATATGTATATATAATTATACTTTCTAAAATTAAACTTTCTAAAGGTATTTTGGCAATCCACAAAATTTTCTATAGCAGAAAATACAAATTTTTATAGCAATTCAATTTTTAATTGTGTGCAGAATCGATGCTGAAGTTTATGGCCAGTGTTTGTTGTTGCATACAGCTAAAATGACAGTGCTGTTGATGTGACATGCCCTTTAGATTTCTGCGGTCCCATTTCATTTTTCATAGAAGTAGCACTTGTTTTTGTTTTGTTTTGCTTTAAAGACAATTTTTTTTCTTTATTTACTGTCGGCCTACCCTGACAAAACCCTGGGAGGTAATTTGTGAGAAACATTAGAGGTAGAGGTACTGACATCTCTGGGACGCTTTCTCCTGTTCACAGCTATACTTTGATTATAAACAGTGGTATCCCTCATTGAAGGACTCTGTGATTCCCTACAAGGTCTTCATTTGGTGCTGTGCAAATCAAGAGAAAGTGAAGCTAAGTGGGCTCCTTCCTCCACTCCCTCGGCCATCTGCTTCCTTTTTATCATTTTGTAATGCCAAAACGTGTTTTCAGGTTCTAATAATGTCATTTTTAGCATCCCCACTCTTGGGTTTTACTCAATTATTGTTACATTAAAATTTAAACTAAAAATCCTTCTTTCAGCAAACTTACTGAGTTCCTTTAATGTGCCAACCTTCCTCCATGCTGGGCCCTTGGAATATAAAGATAAATATTGCACGGCCCCTCCTTGATAAGAGCCTCTAGAGGCCTGGACAGCGAGCAAGAGTGCCTGGTGGGAGGGATGTGAGATGGAGAGGTTCCCACACCTGACCCCAGAGTGTACATAGGGTGTGTGTTTTGTTTTTTGCTGAAGTGTGGCTGTCATTGGTTCAGAAGTCTTCCTGATACTTGTCTAAATAAAAGTAATTTTGTGATTATTGTGCGGATACTTGGGAAGGGCAAAATTATCACTCCTATAATTTTCAAAAGCTTTCAGAAATATAGTGTGTAAGTAAACATGTGTATGTACCCTACTATGACCTCTATATTTGTCTTACAAACATGGCCTTGAGGCACAAGGTTGGCATTGTTGAGTGATTTTTGTGGCAGGAAGTTCATTTCTCCATTATAAAAAGTCACTTGAGGAAAGGCGAAAGGCGTATTTGTTTTGCTTCTCCAATTTTTATATTTGTATTGGTCATCACTAGGTTCAAAGTAGTTCAGTATACTATTATATAAAAAGTGAAAATGAGATCATATATTCATACTTTATTCATAGAGAAACTGAAAGAATATAAACTAATAATGGTAAGAACTGGGCAGATTAATCACTGTGTACCTTTTTATGTTGCTTTTCCTAAACTGAAACTAAATGTATTACCTAATTGAATCAGTGATGTTTCAATTAACCCTTTAATAGCATAGGTTTTAAAAATCAAATAAATTTCAGTTTGAACTTAATAAACTTAATGTTGAAATATGTCAGGAAACATCTCACGGATATTCATGGACTTACTGAAGTCACATACATGACATTAAATATTTGCCTAATGCAAGTACCATTCTTACATTAAAACATCAGTAGTCACAAATGAAATGTGCTCTTATAGCATCTGCCTCATTTAGCTCTTTGAGGTTTCACGCATAGCAGTCCATAGTCCACATTTTGTTTCATTTTCTCTTGAGTACATTGAAGCTGCCTATGTGTTTTGTGATGCGTCCAGCCTGTTTAGTATGCTCTGTGACTCTTAAACTAACTGCAAAATAATACTCTGTGAGGATTATTTTTAAATACCCTCTTTGCATTTTTGTTTTCTTCTCATTTATCAAGCACCTACCATTTATCAAGTGCAGCAAGAGACCCTAAAACTGAGATTGCAGGTAATTGCCAATTTTTTGGCCACTCTGAGTGCAGTCCTCTGTCCTCCCCTGACTCAGACTAACCTCCCATCTTAGGGAATTTAATTGGGCAATATCTGGCCTTAATATGACCCCTGTGTGTGATGACAGCCAGGAAGCAAGCCATCTGTATTCACCGTGCATTTGTTTCAGCTCCGTATAGGGACCTGCTCACTGTCAGCAACCCTGAAATAAAAAAGCTTGGGGAACTTGTGAGCTGAATGTCTCTGCTAGAAAAGGAGGAAGCAGAAGACAGAGTCATTGGGAGATGGAGTGTGGTGGGAAGTGAGTGCAGCTTGGAGGAGGTTGAGGGTTTCTGGGGGTGAACGTGCCAGCCTCTAGAGAGAGTTTAGTTCTGCTGCCTCACTATCCCCTCCTCCCTCCCTCCCCTCCCCCACCTCTCTCTCTCTCTGTGTGTCTGTCTCTGTCTCTCTCTCTCTCTGCAAGGGCAAAGCAAACCTTCCCTTCAACACTTGTTCTCCAAAGACAGAAGAAAATGAAGAGCTCTGTGCTAGCCTAGGCAGCATTCTGGAAACAGAAGGGAAAGGGGACACACAAATCTCTCTCAAGTCCCTTAATGGGGCCTGGAATACACAGTAAACTGATAAGCAAGTTTGGGTTTGGGAAGCCAATTTCTTTCCCCCAGAAATTTTTTGACAGGCAGATAGTATTGTTGTAACAATGACTAAGATGTCAGCATGTACCAATTTCCAGCCTGTATGGCAAGTGTGTCACTGCTACCTCAACTCCTGTTCAGAATTTGGTCTGTACTGAAAAGAGAGCCTGGATTGTCCCTCACCTTCTTTCCTAACCCCCACGAAGACCAGTTGGGGTTCTTAAAGTACATAGCCAGGAAGTTGCTTGAGGAAGCAGTGAGGTATCATGGGCAAAGCTTGGCTCTGATGTGAGACTTTTATTTTCTGTCCCAGATCCATCCCTTTCTAGGGCAAAAATTTTTTAGCCTCTGTAAGCCTCATTTTCCTACTGTGCGTATGGAAATAATAGTAGCACCAACTTTTCAGCGTTCTTATGCAGATTAAACGAGATACAGAGAACATACAGTATGCCCAACAGTGCCTGGTACGAAGTAAATGCCTCAAAGAATGTTAGCTAGTATTATTGCTTGCAGCTTGAATCTACTCTTTTACCCTGTATTGATAATAATCTATAATCTTTTTGTTCTAAGTACCTTGTACAATACCTGTACATAGCAGATATTCATTAAAAGTTCAAATTGAACCTGGAAAAAAGTCAAATTATACTATGGTCTTTTTCCTCCTCCTCAACTTTATTAAGAATTAATTTATGTACAATAAACTGCATCCGTTTAAAGTGTCTGAGTCAGAGTTTTGGCAGGGTGTCCACCCTGAAGCCATCACCACAGTCAAGATGCAGAACATTTCCATCATCCCCAAAAGACTCCTTGTACCCTTTGCAGTACAAATCTTCTCTGCCCACAGCCCTAGGAACCAGTGATCTGCTTTCTGTCACCACAGATTAGATTACATTTTATATAAATGGGATCATACAGAATGCATTTATTAGTGTCTGACTACTTTGACTCAGCACAGTGATTTTAAGGTTCATCCATATTGGGTGGCTCAGCTCTTCACTCTTTATTGCTGGGTAGTATTTCATTGTATGGTTATACCATATTTTATCTACTCACCAGTTGATGAACATTTGGGTTGTTTCCAGTTTTTAGAAATTATGAAGAAAGCGTCTATGTATATTGTTATACGAGTCTTTCTGGAGATGTTTTCATTTCATGGGGAAAATACCTAGGAGTGGAACAATTGGGTCATATGGCTGGTGTTTAACTTTTTGAGAAACTGTTTAGCAAACAGTTGTCCACAGTAGTTGTACCATTTTATATTCCTAGCAGCAGAGTATGAGAGTTCCAATTGTTTCACATCCTTGGCAACACTGTCAGTCTCTTAAATATTGGCCATCCTTATGGATATATAGTGGTTTCTCACTGAGATTTTAATTTATATTTTCGTGATGACGAATGATGGGTATCTTTTCATGTACTTATTGGCCATTTGTATGTCTTTGGTAATAAAGTGTCTTTTCTAATCTTTTTCCCATTTAAAAAAAATTAGGTTATCTTTTTAATAGAACTATAAAAATATATTCTGAATAATAATATAGTCTTGAATTGTATTTTAATATGTACAGGTTTTATATACTTAACCTGAATATAACCCCACAAACACAAACAAATACACACACACACACACACACACACACACACACGCACGCACACACACACACAAGACCTAGGCTTTGTTCACAATGACTTTTATAGCAATTAGGTTCATGGTCCATCTCTCAGTAAGTACATATTAAATTAGTCTATTTAGGTTGGGCATGGCGGCTCACACCTGTAATCCCAGCACTTTGGGAGGCCGAAGAGGTGGATCACTTGAGGTCAGGAGTTTGAGACCAGCCTAGCCAACACGGTGAAACCCTGTCTCTACCTCCTGGGTTCAAGAGAATGACTTGAACCCAGGAGGTAGAGGTTGCAGAGAGCCGAGATCACTTGCCACTGCACTCCAGCCTGGGCGACAGAGCCTAACTCTATCTCATAAAAAATAAAAAATAAGTCTATTTTATATTTAAATAGAGGGCAAAATAGTAACAGAATAACTATTTTAGCTGAGGGAGAAAAAAAAAAAACACTGAATCCACCTTAGAAGTTTTATATGAATGTGTTACATTTGGGAGGTAGTCTTAGTAGCTAGGAGATGCTCTTCTAGTCGTGTGGAGAAAAACTCCATAATTAAGATACTCTTTTCTTTGTATTGTGTGTCCTCTTCATGCTAGTTTACACTATTAAATTTAAGAGGAAAATGTGTGTAGAAAAGTTTTTTTCTTTAACTGTAACAAGGATACTGTGTGTTCTCACTTGCAAGTGGCAGCTAAATGATGAGAACTGATGAATACAAAGAAGGGAACAACAGACACTAGGGTCTGTCTGAGAGGGGACTATGGGAGGGGAGAGAGGAGCAGAAAAAACAACCAGTGGGTACTGGGCTTAGTACCTGAGTGATGAAATAATCTGTATAGCAAACCTCTGTGACATGAGTTTACCTATATAACAAACCTTCACATGTACCCCTAAACCTAAAATAAATATTTTAAAAACCAAGTAAATAAAAAGAGGGAGGAAAAATAAATGTAACAGGGAGCCATTTTCATGCTTCCAAAATTTTGCCAAGAATAGCCAAAGCATTGGACGCCCCCCTTTTAAAAAATTTTGTGGTGAAGATCCCCAAATTTGACCTTGTTCCATTCCCATGCCATCTAATTTGGCAGTTTTGATGTTGTTTGGCTTTTGACTTCTCTAAGTCCCTAGGAAGAAATTGTCTCCAGTAAAATTTTAGAGACTGGGAAACAAAAGCTTAGTAAGGTCATAGGTTGGTCTAAAAGGATCGACTGAGGGACGTTGTTTTGGAGAAAATGAGGATCCTTGGCTCCCAGAATCTGTTCAAAAATCTTTCCAGCTAAATGGTAGTTTCTTAACTACGTATGTTTCAAAATCCAAAAATATAAAATATAAGTTCACTTATGATTTCACCAATGTCCTAGTCCTACTTACTACTAGATTTCATGGGTGCCATTTATTTCATTTAACATTTATTCATTTTATTGCTAAAAGCTTCAGGCTAAATTTCAGGTGAGTCGCTGCCTCCTTGGTGGCTGCGGTCTCTTGCTATCTTGCTTATAGATGATTCTCCATGTTCTGGTTGGGACTGTGGCTGTGGGTGACAGCCACTCAAGGATCCCTTAAGAGTTGCGGGTGTTCTTTTTGCTTTAATTGAGGATGTGCCGTGAACGGAAGCCAAATACTAATAGACAGGATGTCCTGTGATTCCCTTAGTTTACTATGGCCGAGGATTTTTTTTTAATAAGATGATTACTTTCTTTTTTTTCCTGTTAACAAGGGAGCCCAGATGATGATGTCCATTCGGCTTTTAGGACTCTATCTAGCAAACAACTAAGCATCCACAAAATCACCTGAAGACATTGGAAAATCTTTTTATGTAAGCCATAGATTATCTGGTCATTGTTCTCATCGAAGTGACCATCGGCTCTATTGTCTTGAAATAATAAAGAACGAAAGAGGGGAAATGACCAAAGTAGAAGTTCTTGAAATTAAGCATGTTAAAGTTAAATTCCAAAATCTAGTATACTGTGAAATACCTACACAATTAAGTATTATGCAAATATTACATGTGAAGAAGATATGAAAAAAGTTCACAAGTATACAAATGTTAACAGAAGCAAGCTGATGATTACAAACATGTGTATGGATTATATTAGTTTCCCAGAGCTGCCATAACAAATGATCACAAACGAGGTGGCTTAAAATCGATCCTCCACAGTTGTGGTATGGGAGGCTAGAAGTCTAAAACCAAGGTGTTAGTAGGGCCATGCTCCCTCCAAGGATTCTGGGAGACCCTTCCTTGTCTTCTGGCTTCTGTTGGCCCCCATGTACTCCTTGGCTGGCAGTTTCATCACACCCATCTCTGCGTTTCATTATCACCTGGCCTTCTCCTTCTATGTGTTTTTTATATGGTCGTCTTTTAAGGAACCAGTCACTGCACTTAGGGCTTACCTTAATCCAGTATGTCCTCACCTTAACTAATTATAGCTACAAAGACCCTTTTTCCAAATAGAGTCATAATCTGAGGTTCCAGGGAGATATGAATCTTGGGGGACACTATTCAGTTCTCTCTGTGTGTATGTGTGTGTGTGTGTGTGTGTGTATACATATGAACCCATTTTCATAAATAACTGCATGTGTGAAACACATACACATATGTACCCCTCCCCCACATACCACCACACACATAAAAGACGTTTAGGGCCGGGCGCAGTGACTCACACCTGTATTCCCAGCACTTTAGGAGGCTGAGGTAGGTGGATCATGAGGTCAGGAATTTGAGACCAGCCAGCCTGGCCAACATGGTAAAACCCCGTCTCTACTAAAAATACAAAAATTAGCTGGATGTGGTGGCACGTGACTGTAATCGTAGCTACTGAAGAGGCTGAAGCGGGAGAATCACTTGAACCCAGGAGGCAGAAGTAGCAGTGAACCAAGATCATGCAACTGTACTCCAGCCTGGGTGACAGAGCAAGACTGTATCTCAAAAAAACAAAAAGATGTTTAGGAAGATGTGAAGATGTAAATATAACTGGGTGATGCAATTTATATATATATATATATATATATATATATATATATATATATATGTACAATTATTAATTTTATTTTTATCTGTATTTTCTGCATCAGTGAAAAGGTACAGATTTTTTAATAGAAAATTCCAGTGTTTTGAATAAACAATAGCACTTTGACCTCTTAAGAAAATTGCAGATTTTTGTTTTTACTAGCATCCTACTTTGAGTTTGTTGTTCCTTTGCCTCATCAAACTGTAATGAAATATTTTAACCTTAACTTTAAATAATTAATCCTTTGTAGCATATATACATATATAAATATATATAATGAATCCATTAATGTATTTGTGTATTAAATGTTTATTATGCTTATTATTTTAACAATAGCTAAAGCTGGAATAATGTAAAGTAAAATAGGTCTTTGAGAATTGAATCAACCAGTGTGATGTCAGGTTTTTGGTTTAGGTTTAGAAAGCCAAAAAAAAGAAAAGAAAATTTATAATTCTTACTCAGTTGCTGAACTCAAACCTTTTTTTTTTCTTTAAAAATGTTTTTAAAGTGTTTAAATTAATCATAGGAACCTAGAAACTAGTTATGGAGGCAGAATGGGAAGGCACTTTACCAAATTTTTAAATTTTATCTGTTCAAGTTAACTCAAATACTGGGTAATTTTTAACACATGTATCTACTCTAGAACTAACTTCGTCCACTGACCCTTCTTACTCTTTAGACATTTTTGCCTATAGTAACATTTCTAGTTATTTAGTCAAAAAGTTTATTAGTTCTTGTGGAAATTTCCTTGTTCTTAATTATCTTTGAATGCTTATTAACTGTTATTGTTCTGTCTTTATCCCAAGTTTCACAAAAATTCTCAATTCAGTACTGACTATCCCCAACATTTGTTAAACTACTCCAGTATACTGTATTAAAAAATTTTGTCCTTTGCTCCACTAAGTCCTCATAGCATATGCACTGCAGAATCTAAAGAGGACACTGCAGTTCAAAAAGCTCTGCTTCCACTGCCCTTCCCAAACCCATGTTCTTACCATGTGTCTGCCCCTCTGTTATTCCTTTCTTTCTTTTGTTTTTTTTTTTTTGAGACGGTGTTTCGCTCTTGTTGCCCAAGCTGGAGTGCAATGGCACAATCTTGGCTTACTGCAACCTCTGCCCCCTGGGTTCAAGTGATTCTCCTGCCTCAGCCTCCCAAGTAGCTAGGATTACAAGCATGCGCCAACACACCCAGCTAATTTTTGTATGTTTAGTAGAGACGGGATTTTGCTGTGTTGGCCAGGCTGGTCTCGAACTCCTGACCTCAGGTGATCCACACACCTCGGCCTCCCAAAGTGCTAGGTTTACAGGTGTGAGTCACCACACCCTCTGTTATTTCTATACCTGATTTGGTTTGAACATGGCACAGTTTTTATCTACTTTTTACTGGAAGGCTCAGTTTCTGTACTTCCCTTTGAAAACTGTAGAGATGTTACACTGATGCTAGAAATTTGTAACTTTCGACTTGTGACAAGGTAGTAGAAAAGGAGAGCAGAGACATACTGCAAGGAGTGTGTGTGTGTGTGTGTGCGTGTGTGTGTGCGTGTGTGTGTGTGTGTGTGTAAACTGACTTTTGTCAGGGACTGCTAGTTACTTCTGATGCAAAAGTCTGTCAGTTCATTCTTCATTCCAGCAAATAGAGATGTTTATTGATTAAAAGAATTCTTCTTCTGTTCCATATACAATGATGGTGTCTGGTTGTCCAAACAAGAGTACCAGAAGAGTAGGGAAGGAAAAAGAAGGATGAACTCTCATCGTGGGGTGGAATTTTGAGAAGATTTGGGAAAATCCATTCTCTGGCTGAAATGAGAGAATCATTTCACACGGGAAAAGTTGTGGGGAGGATGCCCTAGGGAGCTGGTAGTGAAATAATGCTCCTAGTTTTGATAGTATTTCCCCCCTGCTCCACCAACTTAGCTGAACATTGTTTATCTTAGCTCCGCTATAACAGTGATCAAAATTTTCATTTGCTACTCCTTGTAAATTTCAGGAGAGATCCCGTCTTGTATGTAATTTGCAGGATGTTCTCTGGGGTTGGAGCATGGGTTTGATGTAGAAGCTGATCAGTACGTTGCCAACTGAACGCAAGAAGTTAAGTTTGATGTGCTGTTTCCCAATTTGAAGTTTTCCATTTCGATTCTGTGTCAGACTAGAAGAGTAGATAAGCACAAATACGGCTGGGGGCATAAGGATGTCTTTTAGAGTCAGATACACTGGAATATTTTCTGCCAGTGACCTGTACTTCCCTCACCCTGTTAATAGGCTTCATTTTATTGGTACTTCATTTTCCATTTTCATTTCAAAATGTTCTCATGAGTTTAAAAATCAGTTTTACCATAACGTAAATACAGACCTTTGGATAGGCACCAATTTCTAAGAGTAGAATACTGAGAGGCTTGTCTATGTTTTTAAGAAATAGATTTTTCTAAACATGTAGTCAAGATACCAATCTGAAGTCTTTCTTTAGCTTTGAAAATACTATAAGCAGTATAATGTACATAGAGACTACTTTCCCACAAAAAGCAAATTGAGAGACTTGAACCCAAAATCTATAATAACTAGAAATGTTCAATGTGATGGTTCCTACAATATTAGCATAGCTTATATGTTACAGCTGGCAGCTTTGCCAGCCAAAAAAATCATTCCCAGGAATAAACTGAGTAACTAGCCACCCAAATCTCTACATTTTGGGCTCTTCACGGAAACTTAAAATCATCTTGGTTAAAGTGAAAATGTAAAATGAGGTCTTGATAGAATTTAAAAAAAAAAAGGCTTTATTAAAGACCACAATTGTGTCCTCACTTGGAATTCTTTTTTCTTCCCACTTAATCTCATGACATAATAAACACAGAGAGCAGGCAGTCTTAATTAAAAGTAAGAATCCTAGAATTAGTCCTAGGTCCAGATCCCTGCTCTGCTCTTAATAATTGTGACTAGACAAGTCACTAAACCTCTCTGAGTCTGTATCTCTTCCTACGTAACATAAAAGCAGCAACGATTACGTGGCATTGTTGCAAAGATTAAATGAGAAAATTCCTGTTTTACTCTTACATTAGGCATGTGGAAAGTTTTCAATAAATGTTAGTTATTGTAACTTCTGATCTAGTTCCCCTGCTTTACTAGTGAAGAAAAGGAGATCCTAAAGAGTTGAGGCACGTGGTGCCCATGTTTATCCAACTGGTTGATAGTAGTTCTGGAACTAGAAGCTGGTGCACCTGACTCCTATAACAGAACTCTCATTAAGCTCTGTGGTATCTTGGCATCTGTATTCCAGACATTTCTCTACTCACCTTTTAAAAAAATACAAAGAAGACAGGATTCTTTAATTCACTGAACCCTAGTCTGTTCCTTTCTAGCCATCTCACATAGCACTAAGGGTACATATTGATAATTGCCTTTTGTATGATTTGGGATACCTTTGCATTCATTCAGTGTTTATTTATTATGTACCTACTGTGTGCCACACACAGTTTCAGACACCAGAGATAAAGCTGTAAACAAAACATATTCTATAAAGTTTCTGCCTTCATAGAGCTTACATCCTGGGCAAGAGGAGCGGACAGATGGTAAATAAACAAGATAATTACTAGTGGTGTTAGTGTCACCAAGGGCAGAGTAGAAAGATGTGGGAGTAACTGGAAGCAGCCATTTCAGAGGTGGGCATGGAGGGCCTACTGGGGAGTTGACATTTGAGCCGAACCTGAAGCATGAGATGCAGCCAGCCCTGCCAAGTGCAGGAACAAGCTGCTCTTCCATTGCATAAGGTCTTGAGCCCCAGTTATCCCTAAGGATGAACCTTGAGGCTTGTGGCCTGTCATTTGCTTCTTATTATGAGAAGGTTTAGAGAAAGCAGACACCAAAGTTCCTGAGAAGGAACTAACACCACCAAGAGTACAAGAGAGCTCAGAACCAGGAGGTGGGGACCACTCCTAGAAAATGTGTTCACCACAAGACTTTGCCTAGTGGCAGCATGATAGTTTGATGGCCACATACACTTCTGCTATATTGTGTGCATCTAATTTTATGCAGTGGATTAACAACTGAGCATGACCACCCACTGTGGTACCAGCAGCATCCATGTCCCGAAAGGTTGACCCAGGGTTGTCCTGGGTGGGGGCAGTATGGGCATGACTGGAAATGACTTGGGATCATGGGAGAGAGCTAAGGTCAGGGTAAGAGGGAACAAGGCCAAGTAGGGCTGGGAAAGTAAACAGAAGGCATGTGGTCAAGAAGGAGTGTATGTGCTGGGAGCTGAGTTGGCGGGGAAGGGGGTGCTGAGAAACGTTGGTGCCCTGAGGAGACCAGCCAAACCCTGTGGCATGGGAATGAGCTATGGGTCATAGAAATTATTTTCAGAGCATGGACGAAGCCACCCACTGCTAGAAACAGATGGACATTTAGGCAAATATAATCAGCTGCATTTCTACACATATGAAGAAGCGTATGTTTGTGTGGGGCAGGGAGGGCTTAGCCTTTTACTCTCTCATTGTACACGTCAAGTTTCATTCATATCCATGGACATTTTGAATGCCACAAAGAACGTTTTAAGAATTCCAAAATTTCTTCATACCTTGGATAACAGCCAAGTTTCCCAGTCATTTCAGGGCTGTAACTATTGACTTGTTAAATCTGAGTTTAGAAAACAAAACAAAAATCCACCCGTATATGCCATATATGCTGTTTTGACAGTTGTCCTTTTCTGTTTAGTTACCATAAGGTGGCTATCCAAAGTAAGCTCTGTATGCAAGGAGCCGCCTAATGAATAGTAGTGGATGAGGTTAATGCAGATAAATAACAATGAGGCTTTTAAAAATGGAGTCAATTTTCAAGGTGACTTATGAAATGTCATATTATAGGTGGTTGGAGACATCTGCATTTTAATGATATTCTTTTTTTTTTTTTTTTTTTTACTTGTACATAGAATACTTGGTGATATGGCAAGAAAGAGCTTAATCTCCATGTTTTAAAAAGTAATCATTAATGATAAAAGAGATGGGCACCCTGAAAAAGAGTATTATTTTTTCTGTTCATTCTCCCTCAGAGGAGGCAGTTATTAGCTGGTGTTAGGAATTCTGATTGTCAGACTAAATGGAACTTTGTACGCACATTAAAAGCATTATCATTAAGCAGTGACTGATAACGAAGAGCATATTCATATTGGAATGATAGGCAGTCTGGAAAAGCCTGCAGTACAGAGCAGGCACCTCAGCCCTGATAAAACTCATTTATCTCATCTTCTAATCAGCTTTATTTTGAAGATTCTTACATTGGTTTTCTTCACTAGTTCTAAACCATCAGTGCCTAATTTTGAGGAAAAAATAATATATTTCAGTGTCTATATTTTAATAAAGTATGTATATGTTATAATTGTGGACAATGTCCTCATCCTTGCATGAAGTCAGTTCCATGCTCAGACCTCTGCCACATTGAGAGGCCCTGCCACAGGGAGGGTCTGTGCCTGGAGGAGTTGGTCTTGCATTGTCTGTTAATCCCATCACAGTCACAGAGACCGGTAAAAATAAAATACGTGCAGGTCTACCCACAGCATCTTATGTGTGCTATTACCTGGAGACAATAAATGACTTCTTAAATTCCCATTCCAGCCCTAGAATCCATGCATTTGGCAGTTAGTCCACAAGTTAAACAGAAGCTTTAACACCCAATTTTAGGCAAAACACCATAATTCCTGTAATATCTCTCTAGGAGGTTTTATCCTTTCAAGGTTTGTCTTTCAAAGACACCCTCTTTGACTTCTTTGCTCCATCCTGATCTCCCTCCTCAAACAAATACTTTCTCTGTGCCTCACATTGCAGGTCGCAAATAAAGAGAAAACGATGAATCTAGAATGATCTGGCGATAGTCTTTCCTTGGGTGAAATGTTTAAATCCTGTCTGTCGAGGTTTTGAGCCTAGAGAATGAATTATGCACAGATGAAAAGCAGGATTTTTCTGGTTCAGGGGACACATTTACACTGTCCCTCCCTGTGGAAGCTCAGTTCATTATTAGAGGAGACTGTGGGAGATTTAACACAGCCTTTTGTGGGGAGGATGCTGGGAAGAAGGAGACATGCAGCTAGAATCTGTGTCATTACAAGGCTTTTCAGAGGAAGACACGTTTGAGGAGATGTCTGTGATGGGGCTGAATCTCTTCATTCCGTCCCCATAGAGGATAATTCTCATGCAGAAGTAGTCTTCAAGAAAAACTTTTGGGGTTTCTTCCTTTGGCTAAGTATTTAATCTGTGGGCATAAATGTACAGTTTGCAGGTTATTTTAGAAAGAAGCACTTCTAAGAGAAGACATATTAGTATTGATATTTCTTTTTAAACTCGTAATATTTGCAGATACTTAGAAATGTTTAAAAATGGCTATTTTATTTAGAATAACACAAAGAAAAGCCTTCTTTACAAGTGTGTTTTAAGTAATGCACCTCACTTTACCTGGTATGTTAGAACGGGCCAACTTTGACAATCCTAAAACCTTTAACCAGGGAATACTCTGTGAGATGAGAATTGACAGTGTGGCATTGACCTGGACTGAGCAAAAGTCCAATGACTGGCAAAGAAAGGCATTCTTTTGCATCACAGGTTCTCCTCCTCTATTGGCATGTATAGAAACACTTTGAAAGGATCTCAGACACCTGGTCAGTTGGACTTAACTTCCAAGGAAGCATCAATATTTCTAAACATTACTTAATAAACCACTTGGATCATAAGAAATTCAGAAAACATTATATGCTCAAGCCCAAAGAAATAAGTTTCTTAGGTGGGAAAAAAAAAATACTTTTTCTTTGTATCTCTCTTCTGGTCTGCTCGTCGTTTCATTTATGTGAAACTGGGTGAAGAGTGCACTGCATTTATTTACCCTTAACTGTTGGTGGTGGATTACTTTTCCCAGTGATGGAAGAACATTTGAAAACAGAGTTTGTTATGAGAGAGAAGAAAGAGAGTCACACATATTACACATATAGGTATGGTTGTCAGTGAAAAATGGATGAACAGAGTACATTGGCATGGGGCGGGTTGAACTTCCAGAACATTTTATATTGAACATGAACTTTCCAGTTGAATGTGGTCTGCTTTAGGAAGTGACATAAAGAAGGTAACTTAAAACAAAATAAAACAACAACAACACACAAAAAAGAAGACGGTAACTTAAATCCGAAAGGCCTTTTAAAGGCTCAGCCTCCAAGTGGGTTTGGTGTAAGTAAATCTAGGTCAAACAAGGGCTACTTACAGAGCAGCAGATAGCAGTCAACCAGTTATGGAGGCTATTCTTCTGCAGATGAACATGCCTAAATTTGGGAAGTTTGGTGTCATCAGAAGTTTTATGTCATCAGACTTTAGATGACATAAAAAAGAAAGAATCAGGCTGGATACTGTGGCTCACGCCTGTCATTCCAGCACTTTGGGAGGCCAAGACGGAAGGATTGTTTTTTGATCCCGGGAGTTCAAGTTTAGCCTGTGCAACATAGTAAGACCCCTGTCTCTACAAAGAAATGAAAAATAAGCCAGGAGTGGTGGCACATGCCTGTAGTCCCAGCTACTTGAGAGCCTGAGCTAAGAGGATTGTTTTAACCCAGGAGATTGAGCCTGCAGTGAGCTATGATGGCACCACGGTACTTCAGCCTAGACAAGAGAGTGAGATCCTGTCTCTTTAAAAAAACAAACAAACAAACAAAAAAACTGCTCAGTGTGATGGTTCACACCTGTGGTTCCAGCTACTCGGAGGTGCTGATATAGTAGGATTGCTTGAGCCCAGGAGACAGAGGTTGTAGTGAGCCAAGATCTTGCCGCTGCATTCCAGCCTGGACTGCACTCCAGCCTGAACGACAGAGCAAAACCTTGTCTCAAAAAAAAAAAAAAAAAAAAAAAAAAATCAAAATAGGTTCCACATTAAACCCTTTTCCTTATAGCCACATACTTCAAATGGGACCAGAGCCAATCCTGAGACAACAATTGGCCTATTATGAACCCTGCTGGAAAAATACACATATATGTATATATACTGTTTTGTCCTCCAAAAGAAGTGATCAGTGAAAGTGTGAAAAGAGAAAATGAGGACAGGCAGCCCCCTCCCCTGAAGTATGGCTGATAGTGTACTTACAAGGAGTGGGGCAGGGCAGAGAAACAAAATGAATTAACGTAAGAAATAATTTCAGTTAACACTCATAATGCTACCTATGACATTAACAGATTTGCTTAATTTAGAAGAGTCTCTTCTCTGGAATAATTCACAAACCTTGCCAAATTTGTTCCTGGACAAAATTATTGAACATTTTGTAATTAGATTTTGGGCGCAGAACTGATAAAGGTGGTAGAATTCATATTTTGCTCAGTAGGCTAACTCAGGTCTCATTGACTCACGTAAAACTCCAGTTGTTTTAGTAAGCAGAAATGCAGTGTCTAATGTGTCTGATGCAATCACTACTGCAAAGCATAACCTTGCTGTACCTCTCCACCCAACACCACCACTAAATACTGAATAAAGATGAAACTGAGTAAAATCTACACACTCACCCTCAGCCAGAGGCTGTCCTTTTTCTGAAGTCATGTGTATCAGTGGTCACTATCCGCAGACAAGCTAGAATCGTGACTTTACCTGCCAGAGGTCTGAAGGGATTTTTGTTTGTCTGTGCGTTTTTCTCTCTCCTGTTTGCAAAACAGAATAACCAGCCAGGTGCCATGACTTATGCCTGCAATCCCAGCACTTTGGGAAGCCAAAGCGGATGGATTGGAGGTCAGGAGTTCCAGACCAGTCTGGCCAACATGGTGAAACACCATCTCTACTAAAAATACAAAAAAAATTAGCTGGGCGTGGTGGCGTGCGCCTGTAATCCCAGCTACTCGAGAGGCAGAGGCAGGGTAATTGCTTGAACCGGGGAGGTGGAGGTTGTAGTGGGTGGAGATCACACCACTGCACTCCAGCCTGAGCGACAGAGCAAGACTCCATCTCAAACACACACACACACACACACACACACACACACACACACACTCTCTCTCTCTCTCTCTCTCACTCTCACTCTCTCTCTCTCTTTCTCTCTCTCCCACCTTAAGACTCCATCTCAAACACACACACACATACACACACACACTCACTCACTCTCTCTCTCTCTCTCTCTCCCTCCCACCTTCCCAGAAAGACATTCTAACATTCACATAAAAAGTGTATAAAAATATTGTGATTATTAGTTTATTTTCACATAGGGGCAATAAATGCAAATCTGTTTTAAAATAAAATTTAAATACAATATTAAAGTACGGTGACCCAGGAACTGCAATGGTAGGAAGGCGTTCCTCCCCTACCCCCTACTTGCTGTGCTATTGCACTGACCACATCTTAAATAACAGTGATCTGGCTGAGATTTCAATTGAAAACCATAAAGTGGGAGACAGTGCTTTGACTTTGTTTTTTGCAAGGACGGGACAGAGAGATGCTCGTGTCCCAAAGGCCACATGGCAAGTCACCTAAGAATAAACTGTTGTGTCCACCTAAGAGACATACTGAAGATCCAAACATGAGAATAAACCCTGCACAGTGAGTTGCTCCTTGTTCTGTAGTAATGAGTATGACCTTACCTTTCATAACCATTTATCTTTCTTGACTGAGTCTTTGGGAAGTACTCCATGAATTAAAAATTAGCTTTTTGAATTGTATAATTCCTACCTCCCATAGGATGTTAATATAATTGATAATATCCCTAAGGACTAGTTGTCCTGGATTGAAGTTTGTGTATACATCTGTAAGGAAAGAGTATGATTCCTGCCCTGCTTTCCTCATAGGATTCTTCCAGGGATCAATGGAACCACTTTCTCTCTTAAAAGATATAAAAATTCCTTATGTTATCCATATAGCACTTCTGCAGAGGAGGTAGGAACAAGAACTTTTGCCTCTATATTGTCATATAGATTGAGACCCCAGAAATCATAATGAAATCTTAGGATTTTAGAATGTATCCAGCTAAGGACTAGAACAATTTAATACTCTCTCACCCAATAACATTTGGAAAAAGTATAGAAGTGTTCTTCTGTGAACTTTTTAAACATTTGTATCATTTAGGTTGGACTGTATGGGAAACAAATCTGTAGAAAAAGCGGGAGCTGAAAGAATTGGGAAGAAAAAAGGGTGGATGGCATTGCAGGAAGAGAATCCTTCTTCCACTTTGGCCAACACAGGTGAAATGTATTTAGAAATACCTTGCTGAAATGTAGAAAGGGGAACATCAATTATAAGAATATTCCCATCAGCAGGGATGTTAAATAGAAATTAACTATATTCATTTCATTGCTATTAATTTGAAGTAGGTATTGAATACAGTCTACTCGTTTCATGTGTTGTCATTTTATTTTAGGAAATGGTGAAAAATTTCTCACTTTCATTGGTTCACACTTATTCTTCATCTGTCTTCTAAACTAATTATCCCACAAGTCCCTAAACACGTGGTTGCCCCTATACCACAGGGCTTGTGGGAACTGCAGCTGTGTTGGCTAGCAAGGGGATATGGTGGAGATTTGAGTTTTGCGCCTGGTAACTAAGTACCCAGAATTTTTCTAAAGCCCAGATCTGGTGCTATTTTCATTGTTTACCTGATCATCTTAATGAACTCCTTGAAGGCAGATAGTGCCTTGACTTGCCTTTATGAGCTGAATGTTTGTTTACATTATGAAAGGACAATCGTTGACCTTAAGTGAATGTTACCAATAAAGACCTGGAGGAAAGTATGATTTATTGACAAACTGGAGCAAATGACTTGCTTCATTGTTCCAACGGATTTTTTAAAAGCTATCATTACTCTTCTACCTTCTGTTGTATATTACTTTCTCTTATGTAACCACAGAACGTTTTTACTCACTTACGTATGGGTTATTTTTCTAAAACACAAATCTGTTTGTGTCTTCTCTGATTTGCATTTTTTTTAAATCATCCAGAATAAAAATTTCATCTCAATTTGGTTTGGTGCCATCTAGCATAAACCTGAGCCTCAACACCACATCCTCCATCAATACATTGCCCGGTAATGCAGAAGCTTTCCATTACTGCCTGAAGAAGAAACCGCTAGAAAAGCCCAGCAGCTGCCAAAAGTTATGCCAGTATATGATAATTACATCAAACAGTCCAAAATATTTTGAATTTTGAATTATTTACCCTTACTAATATACATAATTTACATAGGTAATTTTAAGAATTGACTAGATTTAAAAAGCAAATGCTTTTGTTTAATAAACGATAGACTAAAGAAAAAAGTGGAAGTTATTAGCTAAAAAGTAGAAAACCTTTACTAATGATGTAGAAAGCAGTAATTATGGTCATACTACCCGAGATTCCAATGCTGTGAAATTTTTCAGATCTTCATGAGAAGACAGTCTAGAGATAACGGTGCTCCTGAGAATGGAGGGATAGATATTTATTTTTACATTTATTTCTAAATAAAACCTTCATTTAGCACTTTAAAGTAGAAAGCAGATTTTTATTGCTTTCATGAGCATAAATAGGAACTCCAAGCACAACTATTTCATAAAATATAGATTTTTGTGTAAAACCTATGTACTATAGATTTTGCTATTATATCTAGTTATGTTTAAAAATATTACTTCTATATCTCTAAATACCATTTGTCACTGAAAGGAATCAGGAGCACTTAGAGAAATTATTGGTTTTAGGTCTGAGGCAAGAAATATGTAAGTTGGGTTTGGAACATCTTGTCATACTGGAGAAGAAGAAGGTTATCAATGACCACTAAGACTTTGTCAAAAGAATTCAGAAGCCTGCTTCAATAAGCTCTTGCAAGCTTTTATCAATAAAGACATAATTTCAATGGATTGAAACATATCAAATACATTTAAGTCCATGGATTCATAATTATAGTTCAAGGCCTGGCCCAGTGGCTCACGCCTGTAATCCCAGCACTTTGGGAGGCTGAGGTAGGTGGATTACAAGATCAAGTGTTCAAGGCCAGCCCGGCCAACATGGTTAAACACAGTCTCTACTAAAAATACAAAAAAAAAAAAAAAAAAAATTGCTGGGCATGGTGGTGCATACCTGTAATCCCAGCTACTCAGGAGGCAGAGGCAGGAGAATCGCTTAAAACCAGAAGGTGAAAGTTGTAGTAAGCCAAGATCGTGCCATTGCACTCCAGCCTGGACGTAAGAGTGAAATTCCATCTCAGAAAAAAAGAAAAGAAAGAGAAAACTGGCAAATAGAAAGATTTAGGTACCTCTCCTGCCTTTTCTTGATGACCTGATCTCAGGGTACCTCAGAGGGAAATTTATTTTGTAGAATTATTCCAGCTAATAAATGAAGAATGAAGAATAGAATGTCACTTTGAAATTTTAGTGAATTATTGGATCTAGGCAAATATCAGAGCTAACGGTATCATGGAAGCAGGCAGTCAGAGGTTACAGTTGTATGCCTCCTGATGGAAGTTCAAACACGGCATGAAATGGTCTGTTTGAGTTATTATATACTGGCATAACTTTTGGCAGCTAATGGGCTTTTCTATATTGGTTTCTTCTTCAGGCAGTAATGGAAAGCTTTTGCATTACCAAGCAGTGTATTGATGGGGGATTAGGTGTCAAAGCCCAGAGTTATGCTAGGTGGCATCAAATCCCCATCCTCTGTTAGAACTTGAATGAGATCAAGGCTCTAGATGGAATTATCAGTCTATAGGGATGCAGAGGACAGAGGAACGTGTTAAATCATGGCTGTGTTACAATGAGAAGAATTCAGAATGTGGAAACTCTACCAGACAACCCAATGCCTTCAACAGCAGTTTTTTTTTTTTTTTAATTGCAAGGGAAGATTAGAAACAGAAGAAACTTATAAAGAAATTTAAAGAATATGTCAAAGAGTCATAATGTATGAACCTTATATGAATACAGATTCAGGCAATCTGAAGTTAAATTTGAATTATAAGATATTGAAGTGCGTATTTGATATAGGTAATTATTTTTATTTTTAGATGTGATAATGTTTTTTTAAAAAAATTATTTTTCAGAGACACACAGAAACACAGGTGAAATTATGTGATGATTGGTTTTTACTCCAAAATAATCTGGCTTGGCAGGCTAGGATGGGATTGACACAAGGGGAGTTGATAGGAGTATAAATCAAACAAGATGGTCAAGTATTGATGATTCTTGAATCCAAGCAGTAAACCTAACTGGTTTTTTATTCTTGTCTCTCTCCTTTTGCATGTATTTGAAAGTTTCCGAAATAGAAGTTAATACGTAGCTACAATATATACATATCAATATATATTCATTCCACAAGATAGGTAAAATTGCAAAGTTTCATCCAGGTTTAAATGTTAAAATAGAATCCTTTATCACTGCACACCTACTAGAATGGCTAGACTCCAAAACACTGACATTTGCAAGTCTTTGTAGTGAGTGTTGTGAAATAATATATAAAACTAACAGATTACTCTGGTGTATACTGCTACAAACATGGTAACTTTTTAATATCATATGCAGACTTACAGTCAAAAGGGAGACTCTAAATTGTGTTATAAATTAGGAATCTCAAAACCTGAAGAACATTTGGATTTAGTTGGAGAGATATAAAATGGTACTGCATGATAAAGATGTGAAATTTAATAATTTTATGGCAAATATATAAAATTTAAAAAGCTAAAGGGCTTAGCCAGAGCAGGACTTTTACATGCCCCAGAGCCCTGCCAGGGATCTTGACCTTGAGTAGGTATCTTTTGTGTTTCTGAGTTCATTTTTTCTTTGTTGGTAAATAAACTTCTTTGTTTTTTTTCTAGTTGGGGAATGGCAGTCAATGTGTATTCTACCTCGATAACCCAAGAGACTATGAGCAGACATGACATCATTGCATGGGTTAATGACATAGTATCTTTAAACTACACAAAAGTGGAACAGCTTTGTTCAGGTAAGACATTTTCTTTTAAGTGTTGACCTAAATGTTTACGGTCTGTCATGTGGAATGTGATTTTATGAACCATAGATGCTGTATTTTGGGTAGGAAAAAGTATATATTGCTATTGGCATGTAATTAAAGGGGGGAAACTCAGACATAACTAAAGGACATATTGGGGAAAGTGTTTAGAGCATCCAAAAGCACAGGCAGGGCCACACGGACACGTATTTGGAAAGGTCTCTGGCTTGAGCTTTGTAATGCCTTCTTACCGGCTCCTAACCTCTTCTCTGTCATCCCGTCTGCTGTCACACTTGCCTTTTGAAAACACCAACTGGTTCTTAGAACACTCCTCCTTTAAAATCTCCAGGGCTCCACATTGTCCTTCGTACAGCATAAACTTCAAACTCTCTTCATAGACTAATGAGGTCCTTAGTAGTCTCAATTTCACCCTCTACATCTCCCTCCCTTATACTTCAGCCATACTAAATAATCTTTGTTCCCCAAAGACTCCTTTCCTTTTGTATCCCATAGCTTTTTTCATGATTCTTTTGCTAAGGTCTTTCCCCTTCTTTTCATTTGTGGGAAAATCTTTTTCACACTTTAAAATCTGGCTCACCTGCCACCTGCTCTGAGAAGCATTCCCCAGCCTCCTAGGCCCCATGGTGTTCCTGAAACACTGCCCATCCTCCAGAATGACACTTGCCATGCCATATTAGGCTATCTAAATCCTCCTGCCCCTGAAGGTGTTCGGAGTCCTTGAAGACAGGACTGCATTTTGTTCTTTGTTGAATGTCTCTAGATGCCTGTACTTGGTATGATGTAGGTCTGCAAGGAGTATATATATTGAGTTAAACTTAAAATATTTGACTTCAGTGATAAAATAATAGCATGTTTTAAAAACACACTGCTAGGCCTGGTGTGGTGACTCATGCCTGTAATCCTAGCACTTTGGGAGGCCGAAAAGAGACGATCGCTTGAGCCCAGGAGTTCGAGGCTGCAGTGAGCTATGATCGTGCCACTGCACAACAGCCTAGGTGACACAGTGAGACCATATCTCTAAAACAAATTAAAACAAAACAAAAAATATGCTGCTAGTAAAGTAATCTATTCTTTGGTCTGAGTATTTGTGAAAGAAATAAACAGTCCTTCTTTGGAAACAGGGAGTGTTTCCTTTTTGTAAACAAATAGATAAGAGATTTCCAATAGATAAGAGATTTCCTCTTTGCCTTTGGCTTCAACATGAAAATGGTGTTAGAAATAGAAAATACCACTGAACTGTATTTGTGTAAAATGTCATGAGCCAGAATAGATATGAAGAAGTCAACATTCTGCTGTTTCTCCCAGAGGGTCAAGTATAAAAAAGATTTTATGCAGTACAGTTAGAATTTCAAAAGCCTTCAGTAGTCACTTTCAGATGTTGTCTGAGTTCAACACCCACCGGTGTAAATATTCTCCCTTTACTGAGTCTGGATTTGATCAGAATACTCCTAGAGAACTAACTTTGCATATAATTGACATCTCTTTCCCCATGATCATTTTTCCTATGAAGAGGACAGTAAGGTTGGCCAGAACTTAGGCACTGCCTCACCCACAAATCTGTGCCCAGGTCTCAGACTTGAAGTCTTAGGATTCATGAGGTCAGTAGTGGGTGCTAGCTAACCACTTCTTTGCCCTTCAATACAAGATTGAGAAAAGCTGACTTAGACAGTGATGATGATGTCCCAGGCATATATATTGTTAGTTTACTGAAATGTCTCTAAAAGTTACTTTCAGAGACAACTCCTATTGCATCTTATGCAGCTTCAGATCTCCACACACCCAAATATTACTGTGCTTTTCTTGCTGTGCATTCTTGAGCTCTCTAATATTTTATTTTTAACTTGCTGCCAAAAAAGAAACCAAAAACAGTTTCTGTCATTAGCAATCACCTTGTTCATAGCACATACCCCTTTGTATTGTAATTGTGAAATTGTCTATTTCTTCACAATGCTGACACATGGTTTTCTCTCAGAAATGCTCATTTTGGAGATGAATGAACTGCAGTTCGCAACTACTAAGGGGCAAAGACAAAAATGTGTCTCTTACGCACAGAGTAGGTTTATGTGCATCTAGATAAGGGAAACAGGGTTGGTTATCAAGAAAAAGAGACTTAGGAAGGAAGGGGATAAAGAAAAGTTTCACAGCTAAAATCCCCAGTCACAAGTCTTAAATGTTAAAGGAAACCATGAGGAACTTCCTATGCTGCAATATACTTGGAGAGTTTTTGGCAGCAAATGAAATAAGAGCAAATTGTAATTTTTAGATAATGTAGTAATGTGTTTATTAGCAATATACATAATCTTTGCAGATCTTTAAAATTTCTCATAGAGCAAACTCAAACTCTTAAGGGACATTTGTAAAGGATTCATATATGGTCATCTTAAAGCATGGGTGTACATTTCCAGTCTCTGTAGCTACATTGCCATCAAGTGTGGCTTGATTTAAAAACACAAAAAAACCCGTAGAAGCAATTTTGATCACTATTGAACAGATACACGTGATTTCCATTAGGATAACTTACTGGCTACCTAAGATTACAAGATCAATGGTTCAGAAGAATGAAGTAGATTTAAAGGTTCCTTTCTTCTCTGAAATATGTTTCTTGCTAGAAAAAAAAAAAAGGAAGTTAATCTCCATAGTAGAGAGACAGGTCTTTTATTTTAGGTAACAGTTTTCTCAAAGTATAAACTGTAGACTCTATGCTTTTATAATTTCCTGGGGAGCTGCTGAAAAAAAAGCAGATGACCTTCTAAATCGGTACCTCTGAGTGTAGCCTAGAAATCTGAGTTTAACAAGTACAAGTTTAAGTACTGTTGTGCTACAGCCTAGAGCTTGCAGTGCATTTTACCCTAAACCAATAAATATGAGTTTAAATTATCTAAAACATACTTGGAAGTTTCCTTATTCATAATTTAATCTGTGACTTTTGTCCTCAGCAATGGCATTTAACGGGAAGAAGCTATCTTTCTGTTTATTTATTTATGAATTTATTTATTTATACCCTTCATTGTTCTAGAAAATATTTAAGGCAGCCAGGACAGTGCTATTAGGATAGGAAGAAAGCCAAATGTTGTTGACTTAAGTGACTTATACTCCTCATACTTATGAGTAGTCAGATTTCTTAGGTAATATTTTTTCTTCAATGTTTGTTTTAATTTTTTTAGTTTACTGTGTGGGATTTTATTTTAACAGTAGGCCCAGGAAAAACATATGTGAAATACTTTCTCCTATTTAAAATGACTTAAAATTTCAACATCATTTCTTACTCTCTTTCCTGAAGACTTATGCTCTAATCCTGGTGGTTCCCATTTTGAATTTTTTTCCTGTTGCATTATTTCCTATTTCTGTTTTTAAAAATTTCCAGCTAAGAGATCTCCCTCCAGCTCAATATTAAAACTCACACCAGCTTTTTTTTTAATTCATGAAATGCTAAAAGACTGCCTCACATTGGTGGTGTGTTTTACTGAGCATTTTCTGCCTTTATATAACATCTCATTTGTTCCCATGTAGGCATTTTTGAAAGTTCTTTAAAGGAAAGATGGTGTGAGAAAGGAGAACACTTGGAAATATGTTTGTAGTAAGTTGCAAAACAATGAAAATGACTCACTTTTATCTCCTGTTATTTTGTCCCAAGAATATAACCTCATGAAAATTTTCTTTGAACATTAAATCTGGGTCACGTAATTATACGCATATCTGGTTTTCATTTATTTCTTGTGACAGCCTTTAGGTTTCAAGTAAAAACATGAGCTATATAAATGGAGAATGGACTATCAATGAATGTGAATACTACCTATAATAATTCAGCAATCTACTGCTCACCTAAATCTATTTTTAAATGAATAATTGTGGATTTCCCATGGTGGAGTGAGAAGGTTGAACCACATGTAATATCAGATTGGTTCAGCTTATAAATATTTTCCATTTTAATTCAATTGCTTTATAAAAGTTAAAGGGCTTTGGGGGTGATAGGGAACTTTTTTTTTTTTTGCTTTAGTACTAGCTCAAAGTAAATAACTAAATCTTTTACAAGGTAATGATGAGGGTGAATACATAGCATGGTGCTAAAAATCTCTAGAAGCTTTAGCAACTTTAGATACCTTAGTGGAGGTGATAGAGAAGATAAGGTACTTAAAGGGGAAGAAAAAGAAATGGGGAGGGAGGAGTAGGATGGAGCGGGACAAAGTGCATCTTTTCCTTCTTTTCCTCTGTCTCACCCCTTGCCCCTGCCCCCACATATCAAGCCTCCTTTGAGACGTCTTTGTGACATTTATTTTTCTGTGTCCTGATCCTCTGCCCTAGGCTGGAGCTAAGCAGCAGAGCCACTGGGTCCAATGCTGGGTCATCCTGCTGCTTGGCAGACTGAGCACCTGCCTTGATTCCTGTCCTCATGAGGCCAGGCTTCCCTTTTCTCCCTGCGCACCTTCTCTCCCTCCTCCCCAGTTGCTCCACTAGACGAGCCGACATCTGACTTGCGACAAATGCTAGATACAATCTGCATGTAGTGCTGGCACTGCCTGAACTGACACTATACCCTGGACTGTCACTTGTCTGTCACTGAGAGCTGTTCTTTTCCTGAGCATTTTAGTATTTTAATAAAATATCATTTGAATTAAACCATTTTTAGATGGGAAATTGAGATTCCTGACTTGCTTTATAAAAAAGAGAAAATTATGAGGATTTGATTCAGTTTCAATTTGTGCTTCATCAGATTGGTTCAAGTTTTGTCTTGGATCGAGTCACTGGGATTTTGCTCTTCCAGGAGACCTTCTGAATTTGGCTAATGATGCTGTAGTCACATTTGCAATTCTGGTTGCATGATGGCTGTGTAGAAGAAGCTAGTATTTAGAGTATACTCTGGGGATTCACACAGGTGTATCCATCAGATGGCCCTGGGACCTGTGGTGCAGGTGCTCTGGGACCCACCCCAATGGCCGTCATTCCTGAGCCCAGCAAAGTGTTCTTTGTGACCATTTTTTGCCGCAGATCAGTGCCTGTTAAATAGGTTGATCCCAGCCTCATGTGTTTTCCCTGTGCCTCCTCTCTTCTGTCCACAGAGACGTCTGTCAGGACAAGTTACTGATGAAATCAGCTCAGAGTCTAAATTTAGTAGGGCTTCTCTTATTGGCTCCCTGGTATTGAAACCAAGTAAGGATATTCTGTCAGTGTCTATAAGCATAAGAGTTTACTTAGCTTTATAAAATCACTGACTGTTATTTTCTGTAAGAAAGTTAGGTCATCTCAGATTATATTACTATTAGGGAGGTAATGTAATATAATGGACTATTATGCATACTTGTGATATATTACATAGAGTCTGTTTTTTTGCTGACAGTTTTTCTCTCTAATTATTTGACTTAAACTAATTTTAAAAGTTTACGTGGCCTCAGCATGTGAAGTAATTGGAGAATAAAAGGGATAAAAAAAAGTTGGATGATGGTAGGGAAGGGTCCAGCCTCATGCTCAATTGCTTCAGGCAGTAACATTCAGTAATATACTCTAGTGTTGCCACTAATGCACTGGTTGAAAGGGATTTTATTTTTGGAGCAGGATAGGTAATACAGTAGGTTTTTTTTTTTTCTTCTGAATTTGTTCATTTACATATGTCTTGACATTTTGCCACTGAAGATAAATATAAATTGATGTTTCTATTTTTGTTGGGGCTTTTTGTTTGTTTACTGTCTTTTGTAATGTTTAATACCATGGTGGGGGTAAGTGTGTATCCATTCACCTTCATTTACCAAACTTCTCTATAATTTTTTTTACACATATGGATGATAAATCTTTGAAAGCAACCAGCCACATCTTCGTTTATGTCCTTACTGCATTCAATTCTGATCATCAGTTTAGTTTTATTTAACAGGCATATTTTCAGCCTTTCTTTAGGCTAGGCCTGGGGACCCAGTGATAAATAAGACATAGTCATTGCCCTCAAAGAGCTCAGTATAGCAGGGTACTGTCCTACAAAAGACTAGAGACCATGCTGGGTGGTAAGTGCTGGTTTGGAAGCACTTTGAGCATAAAAGAAGGAAGTAAATGAAGGGAGGTAGGGACATAGCAAGTCAGTAGAAAGATTTACTCAGATTCTCTGGGAGTGGCTGGGTGCTTCTGGATGACTTAGAATGGCCATAGTTTGGGAAACACGTCAGAAATGCCCTCCTCCCTCTTGAGTCAGATGGGGTGATTAGTATGTAGGATACTGTGTGGGGTACTTAGTTTCAACTACCCTGAGAGACTCCCCAAGCTAGGGTGGCCTTTGACTTATGACACAGGGACTCTAGTCAGTGAAATGCATGTGCTTTAGTAGGTACAGCCCTTTAAGTACATGAAGCATATTGTTGTCTCTATTCTATTTCTAGAGAAATATAAAGGATTTTCTTGATGATCTCATCACATGAATATGTGAAAATTGTTTTTACTCTTATTTGTTTGAAGCAACTAGGCATGTGGGATATTCTCAGGAAACCCTAGAATTGCCCACTTCTTTTGGAGGAGTGCACCAGATACTTTTAAATACTAAAGCCAGTCCTCAGTAATAACTGCTTAGTCTCTAACTGTATAGATGTCATGTGACTATATTAATATTTATCACAGGAACAGACCTACAGATACATCCCTATATCCTATTCCCATTTCTGCTGGAGCCTCTTCTGGGTAGTGACGATGAACACCATAAACAACGGGAAATTAGAAAAACAGGCTTAGGGAAAAATAGATCACTTGGAATGCCATTATTTTATTGAAGACTAACAATATATATACTCAACAAAAAATCAAGGAACATGTGATCACAATGAACTTTATAGAGTGCCTTAACAGGAATAAGCAAATCAGTGACATATTCAAAGCAGGATTAATGATAGCCTTTGAGAAATCTCAATAAATGCACTCTCTCTCTCTCTCGCTCTCTCTCCCTCTTTTTATCTCACACATACAAACACACACACACACACACACACACACACACACACACACACACAGAATTTGTGCAAAGCAGTACCCTTAAAGGGAATCTTTTATTTTTTTTTCCATATGTGGGAAAATTCCCAGATGTCATAGTTGAGTGCAGGCTTCAGGGTTCTTATTGAATGTATCACTAATTCACAAACTCCATTGTATCTACCCTACTATACTAAGACCCTGCTGAGATTTACCTGCCCCCAAACCATGAACAGGTGGGTGGTTATGAGTCTAGAGATGAGAACTGTTGTACCAAGGGATGGGCCATCAAAAGAAATATAAGTTGGATACAGTTGGTGAGAATGATACTGACCATAATACTAAGGAGCCTCTAAAGCCTCATCACTGACTTCATTAACTTCAGCGACTGGAGCCCTAACTCCATAGCCCCAGGGATCTTGGCAAAGGTTGTGAGAAAACTTGCTGGAGTCCAAGGACATGATAGGTTTTAAGACTCATTTATAATTCATCATTCTAATTACAGAAACCTTTAGAGCCCTTTCTCTTCTGATTTTGTCTCTGTTATATGATAAGTTGCTTTCTTTTAAAGCACATAATGATATGCTTATTTTGAAATCACTCACCAAGATCAATAAAAGCCACTATCTTAACAAGGAAAAGATGTGTCTTTCGACATATTGAAAGTTATTTTGATTTTTTTGAAAAGATGTCAGTCACTTTGTATGATGGACATGTTCCTTGTAAAACATTATTTTGCATTTATCATGCTACTTTTTCTTTTCCTTTTCTCCCTTTCAGTTTAAATTATCTGAAGACTTTAACAGGAAGAGTGTAAATTTGGGGAAACATAGTCATTTCCTTTAATAAATGTATTTATGATAGCTTAAGCACCTCATATGTTTATCTGAGGAAAGACAAGAATTAGAGAAACCCTCAAATGTTTTTCAACAGATAAGCTGGAGGATCTTAGGAATGTGTTCATACCCTTGCTTGTCTGGTAGAAAGCCAAGGACCTCATTTTATTTTTTGTTCCTTGTCCTTTGAATCTAAAACATGCATTTTGTTTTGTATCTGAAACAGTCCAGTTCAAGCCCTTTCATTTTTATAGCTCTGATTATTTTAACCAGTTACATTCTAGATAGTTTTATACATTAGGGGCATAATGATGTCATAATGCCTTAGCTTTTATTTCTCTTTCTCTCTCTGCCATTTTCAGTGTGTTTTTGTATATATTATTTCTTTTAATTCATATAACAGCCCCGTGAGGAAGAATAGGATTTTTTAATTTCTATTTTATGAGGCTAAAAGCTCCAAGAAGTCATGTTCACAGCTGATAATGAGAATTGAGGTGTCCTTGGATCATAGCCCAGCACTCTCACTGCTGTATGTGTGGCAGCTGTGGATGCAGTGCAGGGTTCACTGTGTGTTCGCCCATGTGGATGTGTTTCTGATTCTTTCCATATCCATTTAGCAGACGGCCCTTAAACATCACCTCTAGGAAAAGAAGGAAAGTCTGTATCTCCATCCTTTACATTCTACTTGAAGAAATGAGACATATCTGGTAATTCTGCTAATAGCAAGGATCTGTCCCAATGGTATCATCATCAAGAACTTTCTTACCAAAATAATGAGACAGAGACATTTGTTCCCAGTCTTAAGAAATTCTTCCTTCTCCACCTACTATAAGTAGAGTGGAGAAAGAGCCTCCCATTCTCTCTGACTGTTTTTCTTGTTCCTTTTCTTGGTCTAACCTCTTTTCCTCCAAGCAAGATGAGGCAGCTCCAAAATGTTGCCACCTACCTCGGAGGAACTTTGTATCTCTGTCAGAATAATTCTTGTCCAGTGAAACAACAAAGATGATGCCTCCTTAGACATATGCACATGCACATCTCTGCACTGTCCACCAGTTGAATCCCAGGAATATGATCCTTTCCTTATTTTGATCCTAGGCTACCTTTTGAACAAGCCTGTACCTAAGAGGACTGCCTGCACATCCTTATTTCCTCCTTTCTATTCTATTGAAGTAATTACAACATCTAGGATAATTTTCTTACAAGCGTAGTCCCTGCAAAGGATTTATTTATCAAGTTATTACTGTTTTCTATATAATTAATCCAGTTCACTAAACCTGTATTGTAGTAGCCATGCTAAGAGGCTCCATCAGTACTTCTGCAACCCTTTCTTTAATATGAAAAGTTGATGGTTTCTTAGCCTTATATAAAGGGACTTACTAATGCAGCATTTAAGAGTGGACACCGATTTCCCATCCAGCCGCTATCCCTTCCTTCCCGTGTCTTAATTCCCAACTCCAGCCAGTTTGTAGCTCCTGAAATTTTTCCATATAGACATTCCAGATCTGCCAGGGGGTATGGTAGCAGACACTGTGCTAGTAAAGTAGAAAGATGAATTGAATACCGTCCCTAATCTTAAAGATTTACTCACCAATCATCCAGGAGAGACAACTAATTAAAATGCAAGTGAAATCCCTGTTAGATTTCTATATCCGGTATAGTGAAACAATTCTGTGTTGGAAACAAGAAAGCTTCATAGAGGAGGTGAGGTTTGGACCAAGCTTTTAAGAATGAAAAGTTACTATTCAAGTATGAAAGAGGACAGAAGGGCAAATTAGACAAAAAAAAAGTTTGATCAAGGCAGAAAGAAGGTGCAGTGTTTTGTGCATGTACATTGCATGTGTAAGACATCTGTAACACATATTAAAATTCAAGGCAGCAAAAGAAGGACAGTAATGCTTCAAGTAATAAGTGCTGTATTCAAAGAAAGGGAAGATTATTTCCATCTAGAAAAGCTTTTTGTCTTACCCTTGTTTGGGTCTGTGGCCAAACCGTCATTCAAATTTAGTGGATGGTCAATAAATATTTATGAAGTTGCATTGAATTGAAATGCTATTCAAACTAGGTTTTTAATATGGATAGGATTCAGGCAGAAAAGAAGATGGTGATTTTGAGGAAAGTTACCCTTTAGATATCATTTTGATGTTCTGCACATTGCTTTATTTATTCCTGCAGTCAGCAGATATTTATTGAATACCTGCAATGTGTCAGGTGGTGGATTAGGATTGGAGGATACACCACTCTACAAAACACAACACAGATCATATCCAGTTAGGACCTATCCCTTTACTACCAAAGTTCTCCGTGACATGTCTCTTCAGAGAGAGCAAGTTCCTTTTCCTCAGCTTACCTGAGTACAAAGCAAAGGCAGAGCAAGGACCCAAGACAAAAGTAGACGTCCAGCCTATCTTGCCATCATTCAGTGTGGGACACTAATGGGCAGTCCGTACATTGGAATATCCAAAATGCTAGCAGGCATCTGGTTTCTACACAGTTAAGATAAGCCAAACATCTCCAAATTCTTCTGCTCTTCAAGAGAAAACTTTTTTCTAACCATTTTTTTTCTGAATTGTGTGTTTTAATTTATAGTTTATCAGACATGCAGACAGTATTAAAAAGGAGTAACATAAATCACTGTCAAATGTTTGGGCATGTTAGAATTGCATAGCTGGAAACAGAATAATGACATTACTTGGCAACTCATAAAGTCACCATCATTTTTCAGATTGGGTTTCTTTTCCACCCTGAAACCATTACGTAATTCTGACAAATAGCAAATTACTTCTATTTGTCCCCTCCCTCCCAAGGGTGTGCTCTTACCCAAATATTAACACTCATAAGCTTTTTATGACTAAATTATTTGACATGAGAAGCATATAAATGTGAAACTAATGCCAGTCCTGTTTCCTGCAGTTTCTCTTCACATTCTGCATGAGGAGGATCGTTCTCCATTTTCACTTCTTCTAAATTACATTTATATGACAGTCCATGGAAGAACTTTAGAAAACTGTTGAAGGGGCCAAATTTTAATGAAAACATGTACATCAACTTTAAATTTGCACAGAATTATGTTAAAATCCAGTATTTTTTTTAACATCACAGAAGTCCCTTCCTGCTTCTTTTTTTTTTTTTCTAAAAATTATTCCATTCTTTTATTTCTACTGTGGTCATATGATTAAATCTGTGAAGTAGATACTGTACACTCTTCATGCTGATTTGGGATCCTTCTGATACTGGAGTGTACTTAGAAAGCAAAGTATATTTTGGGATTAACCTGGGAAATACAAAGAAAGCAACTCATGAGAACAACGTTCTGTTATGTATCACAGTCCGCATGAGTGTTATGTGGTGCCTGAATGTGAGTTCCTCTATAAGGGCTGCGGACTTCCTTTGGTGCCACACCTGGCCTTCTGGGCTTTCTCTGGCTAATAGGACTCTTCTCAGGGAGCTGCATGGGAAGGAACACCCTCCTCTAGAAAGCAGTAATAGGGGATATTATTGGTGTAGGTGAAACTAGTGGACTGGATTGAGGAGAGTGGCCATAAGTAAGGAGTTCTCACCTGCAAGTCTTGGGCAAAGGGTGAAATGGCTGAGATCTGAGAAGAATCCTGGAGCTTCTAGTCTCTACTCCCAGGGATAGTGACCTCAGCCACAAAATGAGCAACTTGAGAAAGGGCTGCATTGTGTAGGCATGGACTGCGGGTTTGTGCTGGTCCACTCATACCAGCATATTTTGCCTTATACTAAAAGCCTCTCTGTGGGCTACCATACATAGAGTTAGTGTAGTGGCCTGGTCTGTGTAACTGCTGATAGTATGATGTGGGTAATGGTTCAGTAGAAACTCTCTGAGAAAATGGGAAAAGTAATCAGCTTTAGGTTTTTAACTTGTAATTTAATTTGACCTAAAAATAAAATGTTTATTTCATTTTCATTCTGAAAATTGGAACTTAAAAATGGCATTCTCTAAAGACATTTGTACCCAGAAGTCAGCATTGGTTTGCCTACCAAATTAGTTAAGCTTCTTCTTTTCCTGGTATTTAAAGCCTTGAGCAATTTAGCTGCATTCCACCTTTCCAGCATTTGTCCCCACAGCTTCTCTACCTATCATACACATTTCCTCAAACACCTTTCACGTATATGCCCTTATTCCCTGTCTTTGCTTGGAATGTCTCCTTTGAAAGTCATCTCAAATGCCACTTTCCTTTTTTTCTTTCTGATCACCTTCAACAAAATGTGAGCTCTCTCTCTTTTCAGTTTTCAGACCTTTACAAAGCCTTAGGCTCACTGAGTACTTGTTTTAAGCCTTCAGCATTAGGAGTTAAGCTCCTTGAAGACAGAAAATGATCATGTAAGTTTGGTTTGACTGTATCTGTTTGATAATACTGATGACTCTTTCTGGATTTTTATTGGACTTTGAACTAACTGTATGGCCTACCCATACTAATATTGATGTATCTAGGCTATACAGTTTAGCACTTACAGTTGTTTTGTATTTTTGCTGTTTTTCCATGTGTATTTCTCCAGACTCTCAAGACTAAGTTACTTGGTTCTTATTAAGACTAAGGTCATATTCCCCAATAACTATTTGCCGGTTTGTTTTACATTGCTAAATAAACAAAGGGACATCTCTCCATGCTACCTACAAATGGACATTTCTTTAGAGGTGACCTGTAACTACAAAAATTAGATAAGATCTCTTATCTTTTCAGATTCTTACCTTCTACTCAAGCTCTTCTTAAGTCTTACCTTAAATTTAAGTCCTATAAATTTAAACTTGACCTTATATAGTCAGTACTAAAAAAAACACACACACACATCTTTTTGTCCATTAAAGCAGAAAGGTAATACAACAAGCGTGTGAGGATACGTAAGTGCACATGTGGAGAAGCTGTATCCCACAGTATTACAGTTTCATGAAACTTTCTATTTTCATGACCCTAATGAGAAAACTGACTTCTTTAAAATGGGTTTCATATGTAGCTTTCTAACTTATTTTTCATCTGTAATAAAGGCTTTTTATGTTCCCTTTGCTCCTCTATCTGGAATGCCAAATTCTAACTTTAGCTCCACTCTCAGACTCTAGCCTCTGAGACATCTCACTGCCAGTTTCAGTATCAGCCTCCCTGGAAGCCAGTGACGTTTTGTTCTGCACACCATTCCTGCCCTGTGCTCCCAGTGCCTCTCCTAATTCTTCCTTCTTGACTGCTCTGTAAAAGCCAAATTCTATTTTACCAAGTCAGACACCTTATTTTGGTAAAATTTAATGAGCACATAATCCTACAAGAAATCACTGGTATTAGAATCTAGGCATGAAACTGAGCACTAGCCACTGGATGATTAATCAAGTAGATGAAAAGAAATCTTTGAAACCAATGAGATATTTTACTTGCCAGTTTAAACATTCTTTCAGTTGTCTGAATCCTTTTTGGTATCCTTAAGACAGGTTTGAAGTTTTGTATTTTTTTCTTAAAGCATTAAAGTGCCAGTTTAAACCTTTACAAGTTATGGGGTAATTATGATTTAGTTGAATGAAACAGCTGTAAATAATTTGATTACACTTCAGTTTTCTTTTCAGTGTTCTGGTTTTCAATACAGATTTATAATATTTAGTTTCTGTGTACGTTGTTTTTGCACATATCACTCTTATCAGCTCCCTGGTGTGTATAGTAAATTTCAATCTGTTATAATCTGTTTTTCAAAAATTTGCTTTTTAATAAAAATATTGATACCTAAATCTTAATCAAGGGCTATTTGGTATATAGGTTTTTACTCCATTGAAGTTTCCTTTTGAAAGATAGAAGAAAATATTCTTTTGTATGCCACTGAAATTTCCTTTCGAAAGAGAGAAGAAAATATGCTTTATTCTTCCATGATGTTTCTGTGAAGAAGCACTTTTAAAATCAATTTCTTATATTAATATCTGATTAATTTTCTCTGCAGCAGGCCTAACATTTAATGTAGTTCTGCCGATTTCTTAATAAAATTCAGACTTAAACATAACATTACTTTTTGCTGAAACCCCATCTCTACTGAAAATACAAAAATTAGATGTGGTGGCACACACCTGTAATCCCAGCTGCTGGGGAGGCTGAGGCAGGAGAATCACTAGAACTGGGAGGTAGAGGTTGTAGTGAGGCAAGATTGTACCACCACACTCCAGCCTGGGTGGCAGAGTGAGACTCCATCTCAAAAATAATAATAAAAATAATAACATACTTCTTAAAAAGTATTCTTGGTTCTTGTTGAAAGCAGGTTGTAAACAGAGGATACTGACACCTTTAACTGCAGTTTGATGCAGGCTTTTAAGATTCTTCAAAAGGTTTTAAGATCTTATGAATTAGTGAAAAACTGAGGGCATTTATCAGATAAAGACCAATCACATGGTTTGACAAGGGCTTTAATTTATCTACTGCTACTCTTAAAAACCTATCTCTCTGCCTGAATAATTATTGCTAGCTTATTTCTTTTTCTATACAAGAAAAGAGATGAAAATGTCCTTTGACAGTTTATTCTGTGTGTTCAAGGGAAAAGATGGAGTGCTTTTTAGCACTCTGTTCAGTTCACATAAGCTGTCTCTGTGTCTGCAAGAGTTGAAACCTTCTTGCTGGCTATTACTCCTTTTCCTCTACATGGGATCACTTTGAAAGCTGCTTGCCTTTGGACTTATTTGCAATAGGAATAAAAAGTTTCTGACAATGCCAGGTAGTGGAGAGAAGCAGGAAGCTCAGCTGGGGACCGTGGAATTCAAAGGAGCAGTCTCAGTTGAAATCAGATTTCGGAACTATTGATCTTTATTTTTGCATTTATGACTCGGTGCAAGTGAGGTAATCAGTGTCCAAAGTTCCCTTTAACAGAGTGAAATAGTATCGAAGTAACTGAATTTATCAAGCTGCTTCTCATGCCAGGAATGTGAAGGATGACCATGAGAACAACAAAAAGCCACTGCTAATTCAATCATATTTTTGTTAGATTAGAACAATACAGTTGAACTTTGGGATTTTAAATTCCCTTAAAATGTTAATCTTTCAAAGCATCGTTTCACAATTGCCATTAAACTCCTTACACCTTGTATTTCTGTAGGTAGAGAGATTTCTGCTGACATGCTAGAAATATGTAACCTCGTATTTTGCAGCCTCACTTTCCTCTTTAGTAAGCCCTGATTTCCCAAAGGGGAATGCTTCCTTCAACACAAGGTTTGGGCTTAGGTAATAGTTGCAGTTCTGCGGGAAAATCAGTTAAAGGAATGATGAGCTGAATGCTAAAATAAAACTGGGAGGATTTTATGATTATGGTGTAAAAATAATATTCTAATATGAAGATTTTTAATTGTTAATATTCAACTGTTAGAAAATATGGCTATGTTACTGAGTTTGTAAATGTCAATATCTCAAAGAGAAGTACATGGAAGATAGGGTCACCAGAACTGAATCTGGAAAGGGTGTGTATGCCCCAAGGAATATTCCACCAGAGGCAGCAGTGTTATTAGTAAGTCTGTTATGTTAACTACGACAAAAGCCACTGATGGCTAGAAGCAAGAGTACTGGCAGAACGTCTTAGTCATATGAAGATGAGCATGATTGTCTCCTATTCAGCAGATATATCAAGTATCCCTTACAAGAGAACCTGGTGACAGACTGAGAATTAGAAAATCATCTAATTTTAGAGCTTAGAGATCAGTCCAGCCCTGACGTTTTGCAGATAAGAATACTGTTGGCTTAGCAGGGTGTGACAACATGTCACAGTTTATTCAATATGGGAAGGCTCAGAACCAAAGACCAACATAGTTTTCCATTTTCTGCCCATTCTTTGTTGATCCTAGCTTGATATAATAAGCTTTTTTACAAGTCATTTACCTGTAATGATTCGTGTCATTAAGTGTATGATCACATAGGTGTGTCCAGTTAATTGAGGTTATCGTGTTTTTCTTCTAACTCTTCATCAGTACCAAATAAGATTATGGAAAGTGGAAAGTTGTAACTAAATCCCTCAGTGTTATGGGCATCTCTGTATATAATAGTTTCTTGGCCTTTGAGGAAATCAGATGGGCAATTTGAGTTGCTGTTTGTGGCAGAACCCGATATGGCTTAATGTGTTTTCCACAGATTGTGTTGTATTTCTGGAAAAGTGCTGTGAGACATTTTTGATAGCAATAAGATATATACATACATGTACATATGAGATTCATATATAGATATGTATCTCATATATATGGGAGATCAATAAGATTATATATATAGATGATGTTTATTTTTATATATACATTGTATATATGTAAAATGAAATTCCTATGAGTATATATACTGAAATGGAAAATTATGACATTGGAGCAGACTTATGATCGATCTATCAAGCCCAAGATTCTACTATAAATAGGAAAGGTATAGCTGATACCCCTAACACCAGTCCAAAAGATTTATATGTTCTCTTGCATTTTCCTTTATAATTTGTTTTAGAATATATCTACAAAAATCTGTAAAAATTTTCAAAAGTAAATCTATAAAAATTTCCAAACACACTTTAAACCTTTTAATTTTTATTTATAATTTACTAAAAGCAGCATAGAAAAAACGGAATTTTTTCTTAAAAAAAAAAAAACTGAAGTTCAGATCAGAATTTAAATTCTACTCTGCAGTTTCTTAGCTGGGTGACTTTCTGAGCCTTGTTCTCATACCTATAAAATATGGGAATGATAATAAAAATACTTGCCTCTTTTTTTTTTAATTGCATTTTAGGTTTTGGGGTACATGTGAAGAACATGCAAGATTGTTGCATAGGTATACACATGGCAGTGTGGTTTGCTGCCTTCTTCCCCTCACCTGTATCTGTCATTTTTCCCCATGCTATCTCTTCCCACCTCCCCACCCCCCCGTCCCTCCCCCATTTCCCCCCAACGGACCCCAGTGTGTAGTGCTCCCCTCCCTGTGTCCATGTGTTCTCATTGTTCAACACCCGCCTATGAGTGAGAACATGCGGTGTTTGATTTTCTGCTCTTGTGTCAGTTTGCTGAGAATGATGGTTTCCAGGTTCATCCATGTCCCTACAAAGGACACGAACTCGTTGTTTTTGATGGCTGCGTAATATTTCATGGTGTATATGTACCACATTTTCCCTATTCAGTCTATCATTGATGGGCATTTGGGTTGGTTAAGGATACTGTGGGATTCAGAATGTTTAAAGTACGTAAGAAAACTCTTAACAGACTTTACACAAATGTGTAAAGTTTTTATGTCTTACATTTCTTGCATCATGTATTTCATAAATGTATTGTTTGAGTAATATTTCCTTTTATCTGAAAATTTCCACTTTAAAAATGTCCATTTATTTTGATACTACCCTACAGTTGAAGTCCTGGGATCTGGTGAAAATGAGATTATCTTATGCTTTTCATGATTTTATAGATTTAAATAGTATACTCCTGAATCCTTTAAGTATAAACATTCATTTTTGAGCTCTGCCATCTTCATACATCCTCTCAGCTGTTCATTTTTTATTCCTTTCCCCACCCTTGTCAGCTTCATTATGTCACTTTTGATGTATAACAACTGAAACCAATCTTGGGGCTGTAAGGGTGCAGACAATGTAGAAAGAATAGTTTTTTTCCCCCTACATATTTCCAGATCATTTAAGCATTTCATAGACCTTCACAATTGCAGTCGTACTTTGAGCTTATGGGCTCAGAGTATATCCCATCATAATTAACCTCTTGTTAAGCACAACATCCTACAATTTAGGTTGTACTTGCATGTGTTACCCTATATTTAGCCTTTTAAAACTTACCTTTCACTTTTCTGGAGACTTGGTCCCTAGGGTTATTCTTATTTTATGTAGGTGGTGTTTTAAAATTTTATTCATATCTCATCAATTCTTAAAAGAAATTTTAGCAACTCTTCTCATAATATCTCTTTGGGGAGTTTGGCAACTATAAGAATTTTACTGTTTACCAGCCCTTGTTATTGTTCAGCTATTACCACCTGCAGATCTTCATTGATTAGCCAGATATTTATTAAAAGCCACTTATGCCAGGTACTGTATTAAATTTTTAGATACAGAGGGGACCAAGACAAATAAGGCACAAGTACTCTTGAAACCTATATTGCAGTGAGGGAAAAAATAAGCCACCAACTGTCTTAGTCTGTTTTGTGCTGCTATGACAGAATACCTGAAACTGGGTAATTTATAATGAACAGATATGTATTGTCTATCTCTTCTGGAGGCTAAGAAGTACTAGATGAGGGGACCAGCATCTGGCAAGGGTCCTCATGCTACATCATTCCATGGCAGAAATGCAAGAGAGAATAGGAGAGAGAACAAGAGCCAAACTTGCCCTTTTATAATGAATCTGCTTTCCCAAAAATAGCATTCATCCATTCAAGAGGGCAGTGCCCTCATGGACTGCTTACCTCTTAGTGGTCCCACCTCTTAATACCATCACAATGGCAAAAAAATTTCCATTTTATTTGCATTTTTGGTGGGGACATCCAAACCATAGCACCAACATATGAGTTAATACAATGCTGACATAAGAGTTAATAAAATAAAACAGGATGAGGTGAAAAAGAGTGACTAGAAGGCTACTTCAATATGGCATGGTAAGGGAGGACCTCTCTGAGGAGATGATATTTAAGTTTTCATCTGAATGGCAAGAAGGTCATCATGTGAAGTTCTAGATGAAACTGTGTGCATAGGTCCTAATTCAGGAGCAAACCTGAAGTGTTCTAGGAACAGCAAGAAGCCAGCATGATGGGAGCTTCCTGAAAGGAAGTTAGACAAGGTAGAAATAGATAGAGGCCTGGTAACAGTGTATTATAAGCCAGGGAAGGAATTTGGATTTATTGATGGTTTCATAGAAAATCACTGTGATATTCTTAGCAGTAGAGAGATGTGATCTGAATAATGGTAACCTTGGCATAATGAGATAAAAGTGGGTTTGTTCAAAATGTATGTCACATTATTGCAAGCATAGTGAAATGGCACAAAAGTCTGTATATATGTTGATGATGAGGAACATTTTGATTTGTGGCTGGGTGAGACTTCCAGGACACTGGCAGTGATTCCTGAATTTTCCAGTTTGTTGACATCTATTTTATCTGATTAAAGAAGAAAATATAGAATTTCAAGAACAAGAGTGGTGGTCAACAAGGCCAAATAACTATTAAGAGGTTGAGTAAGATGCAGAAAGAAAAACAACTGTTTGATTTGATAGCAGAAAAGCTTTTGATGACCTTGACCAGAAGTTGGTGAGATTGGAAGACAATTGAATTTGTACTAAATTGAATTGGATGTCAGATGAAACGATGAAAACAGGGACAATTTGAAGTTTTGCTGTGAAGAGGAGAACATAAATGGTGCAATAGCTTAAGAATGATGTGGGATCAAGAAACTTTGTTTAATTTTCTCAAAATTGAATGATACTGGAGCATATTTGCTGGATTTAGGAATAACATATGCAGGAGGAATTTTGCATTGCAGGAGAGAATGAGGGTAGCAGCAGGAGTGACTTAATGAAAAGGTAAGAGGAAACATGACCCAGAGCACAAGTAGAGTTGACCTTTGATAGGAACTATGCAACTTCTAAAAGAAAGTGTAGATGTAAATTGTCATGACCTTGCATTATGCAGTGGTTTTTGGTTGTAACAACAAAAGCACAAGTGACAAAAGAATAACTAAATTGTATTTTATTAAAATATAAAACATTTGTGCTTCAAATGATACCATCAAGAAAGTGAAAAAACAGTCCACAGTATGGGAGAAAACATTTACAAATCATGTATCTGATAAGGAAATTATATCTAGAAATAGAAAGGATTCTTACAACTCAACAATAAAAAAGCAACCCAATTAAGAAGCAAGCAAAGAATGTGCATAGACATTCCTCCAAAGAAGATACACAAATGCCTAAAAAGCACAAGGAAAAGATGTTCTATGTCATTAGTCATTAAGGAGATCAAAGCAAAACCACGGTGACATACCACTTCACATCCACTAGGATGGTTAGAATGAAAAGGACAGACAAGTGATGATGAAGATGTGGAAAAATTGAAGCCCTCATATGTTGCTGGTAGAAATATAAAATAGTACACCTGCTTTGGAAAACAGTTTGATAGTTTTTCAAAATGTTAAACAGAGGTACCACATGACCCAGCAATTTCACTCATAGGTATATAGCCAAGAGAATTGATAACATGTCCATGCAAAAATTTGTACACGAATGTTCATAGCATCATTACTCAAAATAGTTCAAAAGTGAAAACAATCTAGATGTTCATTAGCTAATGAATGGATCAAAAATATGGGGTCATTTATAAAATGGAATATTATTTGCTGTAAAGAAAAAAAATGAAGTTCTGATACATGGAACAATGTGGATAAACCTTGAAAAGATTTTGCTGAGTGAAAGAAACAAGACACAAAGGCCACATATTATATGATTCAATTTACATGAATTCTCCATAATAGATCCATAGAGGTAGAAAATAGATTAGTGGTTGCCAGGGCCTGGAGGGAGGAGAGATCATAGAGAATGACTGCTAATGGATAAGAAGGGCTTTTTGGCAGTAATAAATATCTTCTAGAATTAAATAGTGGTGATCAATGTACAATTCTGCAAGTGTATTAAAAACCACCGAATTTTTCATTTCAAAAGGTTGAATTTTAGTGTATATGAATTATATCCCAGTAAAGCTCTGTTTCTAAATAGTTGCCCCCCCCCACAAGAGGGGCAGAGACAGTGGATTAGCTGCACACTCCCTCGGTGCGCAAACCAGTGCCTCACCTCCAGGGGAGCAGCACCAGAGCCAGTGGACCAGTTCCATGCCCTCTCAGTGCACAAAGCAGCCCAGTATCCCATCCCTAGAAGATCAGCACCCAAGCTAGCAGCCCAGCCACACACACTTCAATAACCTGCGCAACTGAGGCACTCACAGGCATCACTGATGTTGACTACAGCTGAAGAAGCTGCCCAGACCAACTGCTCAGGGTACATTACTTTGTCCTTCTGGAATCAAAGCCAATGCTCCCTACACAATCTAGAATACAGCTGCAAGTGAAAGTTCCCACAAGAGCCACTCTGCAAAGTTTGAAGAGTCAGCTGTTCCACTAGATGCACATATCAACACAGGGACACAGGAAACATGAAAAAGCAAGGAAACCTGATGCCACCAAATAAACACAATAATTCTCCAGTAACAGATCCTAAAGAAATACAAGTTTATGAATTGCCAGAAAAGGAATTCAAAGTAATCTTAAGAAAACTCAGTACACTACAAGAGAGCACAGATAAACAATTCAGCTAAATCAGGAAAGCCATTCATGATCTGAATGATAAAAAGATATCATAAAAAGAACCAACTAGAAATCTTAGCACTAAAGAATTCAATATATAAAATTAAAAATACAATTGAGAGCTTTAACAGCAGACTAGATCAAGCAGAACAACTTTTGAACTTTGAAGAGAGGTATTTGAAGTAACCCAGTCAGAAGAAAGAAAAAAAAATTTTTTTAAAGAGCAAAGAAAGACTGTGGAACTCCTGGGACACCATTAAGCAAACAAATATCTGCATTATGGGGTTTGCAGATGGAAAAGAAATGGAGAAAAAGCACAGAAAGCTATAATAATAGCTGCAAACTTTCCGAGTCTTGAGAGAGATAATAGACATCCACATTCACGAAGCTCAAAGGATCCCAAACAGATTCAGTCCAAAGATGTCTTACCCAAAGCATACTGTAATCAAACTAAATTTTTTTTTTTTTTGGTACAGGCAGGGTCTCATTTTGTTGCCCAGGCTGGTCTGAAACCCTTGGCTTCAAGTGATCCTTTTGCCTCAGCCTCCCAAAGTGCTGAGATTACAGGTGTGAGCCACAAAAGAAATAATTCTAAAAACAGCAAGAGAAAAGCATCAAGTCACATATAAGAAAATCTCTATAAGAAATCAGCAGATTTCTCAGTAGAAACCTTGAATGCCAGAAGAGAATGGGATGACATATTCAAAGAAAGTGTTGAAAGGAAACTAGTTGGATGAAGAAAAAAAGAGGTGACTCAAAAAAAAGGATAGAAATGGAGACATTACAACGAATACCACAGAAATACAAAGGATCATAAGAGAATTATGGACAGCTATACACCAGCCAATTGCAAAACCTAGAAGAAATGAATAAGTTCTTAGACACATGTAGCCTTTTTCATTGAATCATGAAGGAGTAATAATGAGTTTGAATCAGTAGTAAAGTCTCTTCACAAATAAAAGCCCAGGACCTGATGGCTTCACAGCTGAATTCTGCCAAACGTTGAAAGAAGAACTAATGTTCTCAAACTATTTCAAGAAGTTGAAGAGAGGGGAATTCTTTCAAACTCATTCTATGAAGCCAGCATTACCGTAACACCAAAACCAGACAAGGACACAGCAGAAAAGACAACTACAGGCCAATCTCCTTGATAAATGTAGATGCAAAAACTCTCAGTAAAATATTAGAAAACTGAATTGTAGAGCACATTAAAAACATCATTCGCTCTGATCAAGTAGGATTCATTCCAAAGATTCAAGGATGATTCAATGTACATAAATCAATAAACATGATACATGACATTAACAGAATCAAAGACAAAAATTCTGATTATTTCAATACAATAGACACATAAAAAGCATTTAATAGAATTTAACATATTGTTATGATAAAAGCTCTCAAAAAATTAAATATAGCAGGAATATACCTCAGCACAATAAGGCCATCTGTGACACAACCACAGCTAGCATGATACGGAGCCAAGAAAAATTGTAAAAACTCTTCCTCTGGCTGGACGCTGTGGCTCACAGCTGTAATCCCAGCAGTTTGGGAGTCCGAGGCAGGCAGAGCACAAGGTCAGGTGTTCGAGACCAGCCTGACCAACATGGTGAAACCCCGTCTCTACTAAAAATACAAAAAAAGAATTAGCTGGGCATGGTGGCATGTGCCTGTAATCCCTGCAACTCAGGTGGCTCAGGCAGGAGAATCGCTTGAACGAGGCGAGGCAGAGGTTGCAGTGAGCCGAGATCGTGCCATTGCACCCCAGCCTGGGTGACTGAATGAGACTTGGTCTCAAAAAATTAAAAAAGAGGCCGGGCGCGGTGGCTCAAGCCTGTAATCCCAGCACTTTGGGAGGCCGAGGCGGGTGGATCACGAGGTCAAGAGATCGAAACCATCCTGGTCAACATGGTGAAACCCCATCTCTACTAAAAATACAAAACATTAGCTGGGCATGGTGGCGCGTGCCTGTAATCCCAGCTACTCAGGAGGCTGAGGCAGGAGAATTGCCTGAACCCAGGAGGCGGAGGTTGCGGTGAGCCTAGATCGCGCCATTGCACTCCAGCCTGGGTAACAAGAGTGAAACTCCGTCTCAAAAAAAAAAAAAAAAAAAAAATTAAAAAAGAAAAGAAAAGAAAACCTCTTCCTCTAAGATCTGGAACAAGGTTGTCCACTTTAACCACTTCTATTCAACATTGTTCTGGAAGTCCTAGCCAGAGTAATTAGAAAGGAGAAAGAAATAAAAGGCATCCAAATTAGAAAAGAAGAAGTCAGGGCCAGGTATGGTGGCTCACGCCTGTAATCCCAGCACTTTGGGAGGCCAAAGCAGGCAGAGCACTTGAGGTCAAGAGTTTGAGATCAGCCTGGTCAACATGATGAAACCCCATCTCTACTAAAAATACTCAAAAATGATCCAGGCTTGGTGGCAGTGACTATAGTCCCAGCTATTCGGGAGGCTGAGGCAGGAGAATCTCTTGAACCCAGGAAGCGGTGGTTGCAGCAAGCCAGGATCACACCACTGTACTCCAGCCTGGGAAATAAAGTGAGATACCGTCTCAAAAAAAGAAAAATAGGAAGTCAAATTGTTTGGAGACAGCATGATTATATATTTGTATCCCTAAAAAATAAAAAAAAACTGTTAGAACTAATAAATTTTGTTTCAGGATACAAAATCAACATAACAGAGGTCTGCAGCATTTCTATAGGCTGACAGCAAACTATCTGAAAAAGAAATTAAGAAAGCAGTCCCACTTAGAATCACTAGCAAAAAAGTAAGACACCTAAGAATAAATTTAACCAAAGAGGTAAAAGATTTCTACAGTGGAAACATATAAACCATTAATGAAAGAAATTGAAGAGGACATAAATAATGGAAAGTTATGCCATGTTTATGGATTGGAAAAATCAGTATTGTTAAAATCTCCATACGGGTTGAGCATATCTAATCCAAAAATTGTAATGCTTCAAGATCTGAAACCATTTTAGTTCTGACATACCACAAGTGAAAAATCCACACCTAATCTTATGTGACAGGTCACTGTCAAAACACATTTAAACTTGTTTTATGCACAGAATTATTAAAGGTGTTGTATTATATTCAGGGTATGTGTATAAGGAATATATGAACCATAAATGATTTTCATGTTTAGACTTGGGTCCTGTCTTCTAGATATGTCATTGTATGTATGCAAATATTCCAAAATCCTAAAATAGCTGAAATTTGGATATACTTCTAGTCCAAAGCACTTTGGATAAGGTGTACTCAACCTATACTACCCAAAGCTGTCTATAGATTCAATGCAATTCCTACAAAAATACCAATGGCATTCTTCAGAAATAGAAAAAGATAATTTTAAAGTTCACGTGGAACCACAAAAGACCCTGAGTAACCAAAGAAATAGTGAGCAAAAAGAACAATGCTGAAGGGGCCTGCAGTGGATGAGTGGGTTCCTTTGACTCCGTTTATCTCCTTGGCAGCAAGTGGACTGTCCCACCCTCCCACTGCATCTGTATTTAAAAAAAAAAATGCTGGAGGCATCACATTGCCTGACTTCAAAATACACTACAAAGCTAAAGTAGCCAAAATAGCATTGTACTGGCATGATGTAGTAGCCTGTTCTTGCATTGCTATAAAGAAATATCTGAGACTGGGTAAGGATTAACATAAAGAAAAGAGGCTTAATTGGCTCACAGTTCTGCAGGCTGTACAGGAAGCATGTTGGCTTCTGCTTCTGGGGAGGCCTCAGCAAGCTTCCAGTCATGGCAGAAGGCAAAGGTTTCCCTTTGCAGGCACATCTTACGTGGCTGGAGCAGGAATAAGAGAGGGGTGGGGAAGTTGCTTCACACTTGCTACACACTTTGAAACAACCAGATTTTATGAGAACTCACTGCTTACTCGCTATCATAAGAATAGCACTGAAGGGATGGTGCTAAACCATTCATGAGAAACTGCCCCATGATCCAGTCACCTCCCACCAGGCCCCACCTCCAAAACTGGGGATTACCATTGAACATGAGATATGGGTGGGGACACAGATCCAAATCATATTACCTGAAAATAGGTACATAGAACAATCCAACAGAATAGAGAACACAGAAATGAATCCACACATTTATAGTCAACTGATTTTTGACCATGGTGCAAGGAACATAGGGAAAAGACAGTCTCTTCATAAATGGTGCTCAGAAACCTGGCTTTCCATGTGCAGAAGAATTAAACTAGATCCCTGTCTCTTACCACATTAAAAAAAAAAATCAACTCAAAATGGGCTAAAGACTTAAGTGAAAGACCTAAAATGATAAAACTACTAGAAGAAAACATAAGAGAAACACTTCATGACATTGATCTAAGCAAAGATTTTTTTGGATAAGACCTTAAAAGCACAGCCAACAAAAGCAAAAATAGACAATTAGGATTATATTAAACAAAAAAACTCCTTCACCGCAAAGCAAACAATCAACAGAGTGAAAAGACAACCTACAGAATGGGAGAAAATATGTGCAAACTATTCATCTGACAAGGGGGTAATGTAAGGAACTCAACTCAATAGAAAAAACAACCAAATAAAAAATGGGCAGAAGACTTGGTTAGACATTTCTCAAAAGAAAACATACAAATGGCCACAGGTATAGGAGAAAATGTTCAACATCACTAATCATCAGGAAGATAGAATAGGAACCACAGTGAGACATCACTTCACCCCAGTTACAATGGCTATTATCAAAAAGACACTGGGTGCATTGGCTCACGCCTGTAATCCCAGCACTTTTGGAGGCTGAGGTGGGCAGATCACTTGTGGCCAGTAGTTCAAGACGAGCCTGGCCAACATGGTGAAACCCCTTATCTTCTACAAATACAAAAATTAGCCGGGCATGGTGGCAGGTGCCTGTAGTCCCAGCTCCTTGGGAGGTTGAGTCATGAGAATCACTTGCACCTAGGAGGTGGAGGTTGCAGTGAGCCGAGATCAGGCCACTGCACTCGAGCCTGGGAGTGGAGCAAGATCCTGTATCAGGGAAAATATAAATAAATAAATAAATAAAAGGAATGGCTATTATCAAAAAGACAAAAAGGTTGGCATGGATATGGAGAAAGGAGAACTCTCATACACTGTTGGTAGAAATGTGAATTAGTATAGCCATTATGAAAAACAATATGGAGACCCCTCAAAACATTAAAAATAGAACTACCATATGATCTAGCAATCCCACGACTGGGTATATATCCAAAGGAAATTAAATCATTATGTCCAAGAGATATCTGCACTCATGTTTATTATAGCACTGTTGACAATAACAAAGATATGGAATCAACCTAAGTGTCCATCAGTGTGATGAATGGATTTTTTTAAAGTGGTATAAATACACAATGAAATATTGTTTAGTCATATAAAAAAATGAAATCTTGTCATTTGTGGCCACATGGATGAGTGTGGAGGACATCGTGGTCAGTAAAATGAGCCAGGCACAGAAAGACAAATACTGCACAATCTTCCTCATGTGAAATCTAAAAGAGTCTATCTCATAGAAATAGAGTAGAATAATGATTTCCAGAGACTGGAGAGGGGAAAGGGGAGGGAAGAATGAAGAGAGATTGGTCATTGGGTACAAAGTTACATTTAGGTAGGAGGAATACGTTCTGGGCATTCTGTTTGTTATACAGTATGGTGACTATGGTAACAATATTGTGTTGTATATTTCATATCCCCCTTGCCCTCAAATCCCAGGAGTGTACCCTATTTAGAGCCATCATCTCCCTTGACCTTATGTTGACCTTTCTCAAGACAAGTTTTTCAAATCATAGCATTATTTATAATTGAGAAAAATTCGAAAACAAGCACAAGGTTAAATAAGCAATGGTGAAATACAAAGTGAAATATTTTGCAGCCACTTGGGGAAAAAAATAGCTACAGGAGATGATTTTGAATGTTCTCACCACAAAGAAATCATAAATTTATGAGGTGATGGATATGACAGCCTGATTTGATCATTACTCAATGTATATAAGTATTAAAATATCACACTATACTCCATATGTATAATTATTTATCTACTAAAAACAAAATACAAATTAATAAGATACCTATTTTTTGAAAGCTATTATTTTTTATATACCATGAATAACAAATTCAAAAATATAGTGGAAAGAATAAATATATGATAAAATTTAGGAAAATTTTGAGAATAAGAGGAGGGGAAATTATTCTATAGATATATAACATGTATTACTATCTATAGAATAATTTCCCCTCCTCTTCTTCTCTCTTTCTAGAGACCTAAGTACATGTATTAGAAGGCAATATATAGTAAAAATAGTGCTTCTCATCAGTGGGGAAGGAATAGATTATCTATTAAGTTGTGATGTTCAACACCTAGCTAACTTTATCAGTTAGCGGTTTGAGTTGAAAATAGCAGAAGTTAATCCTGGCAGGCTTAAGCAGAAGAGGAATCTATAGGAAAAATGTTGGGTAGCTCAGAGTCAATGGAAAGCCAAGCTCAGAAGATGGACAGGAACCAAAGGATGCTCAGGAGCTGGGAACACAGCCTCCCTTGTGTCATAAGAATAGGATGACACCGTGCTGCTCTTGCTGCTCAGAACTTTAGATCCCACCACTGCCACCACAACTAAACTTGAATGATCCCTGTGTATTTATGTAATTCCCTCAACTCAGAGACCGAGGGAGGATTCAAACACAGAGCCTAGACCATGGGCCTGCATCGTTATTGCTGTGAGAGGACAGGGATGCCTGCCAACCTTCAGCTTCTGTGGTGGGAGGGTACTGTAGCATCTCCCCAGGTAATAGGTGTCCAAATGCTGGGGAGCCAAAAATGACAGATTTCCACCAACATTTGGAATGACTAAAATTAGAACCATACTTTGTATCATAGACAGAAATAAATTCCACATGGATTCAGAATTTAAATGTAAAACTTGAGACCATAAAAGTACTTGACAGAAATATGCATGAATATTTATGTATTCTTGGTTTGGTAAAGTTGATAAGATATTAAGAAAGCCATTTAAAATATTGGTAGAGCATATTAAATGATGCAGAAAGAGAATCATGGTCTGTTGAGTTTCAGAAAGTTTACATTAAAAAATGGTATAATATGATTACATTTTTAAAACAGGATCACATTTTTAAGAAACCACACAAACATGCTCCATTTCAAAGAGGATTAGAATGGCATATACCAGGATATTTCGAGTGGTTATCTCTAAATGATGACACTAGAGATGATTTTGCCTTCCTTCCCTCACTATGTGGAAGAGGGTTTTTGTTTTTTGTTTCAAAAGATGTTATTTCTTTTTTAAATCTGAAACATGAAAGATTTGGTTGGTTAATTTGTAAGAGTATATAGTGTCTGGGTTTCCATAGATAAATTTTATGCTAAACTCTACAAAAGTGAAAATAACTTAAAGACCAGGTAACAGACAGTTGTGTTTCAATACTCCCATTCGTTTAGAAATAATGTTAAAGTGGCTTTTGGAATTTGCTCCATCTGGCAGCCCTTCAAAAGAAAGAACTGGTTAGTGGATGATGACTCAAAGAATAGCCTCCAGATCATGATGTTTCTCTTACCTCCCCCAGCATCTTCTTTTTTAGGGGGAGAGCAGTTGTTTTATTTTGTCTTGTTTTTAAGAGAACCCATCTGCTTGACTAGGAACTTACTAGTTAATATTCAGGGTATGTTATCTAAAGGGAAGCCAGATGCGTAGACTCTGGAGATATTTGTTATGGCCTATATTTCATCACCTTATGTTCTTACCTACAAGATAGGAGTTGCCCCAACATTTCCTGTTCTAGCAACCCTTAGATTCCTGGTGTCTTGTTCCCTCTTATCTCAGATTCCTGTCTCAGTAAAGGATGCCTAACCTTTATTTCACATAAGAGATAGAGTAGTCCTTCCTTCTTAAAGTGAGTCACCCAAGTGGAAGGACCAGCTCTTCACAGAAGCCTTGGTGGTGTGAAGGATGAGGCGAGGCACTTCATGTTCCAGAAGGACTGATCACGGGCACATCGTAGAAACACACCAAGAGATCTGGAGATAACAAAGAAAGAAAACCTAAAAATGATGGCTTGTTCCTATTCCCCCCACTTGGTTTCCTTTCTTATTAAAGAAAGAGAATCATTCTGGCTTCTAATTTGTTTTCCTAAATGCCATTAGCCTTTACTAGAAAGAAGATATGAATCAGTAAATACAGCTTGTCAGGATTTCCCCGTTGTAGTGGTCATGTTCAAAGAGTTCTTCATATTTTTTTTAAAAAGTCCCCTTTTTCTATGGTCATTTTCTCAGGGGGCTCATTGGATATTTCTGTCATGTTTCTCAGCCATAAACAACATGACTCTGAAGTTTCAGTATCTGTGTCTTCATACTTCATGTTCATATGGAAACCCCATTGCTCTGGACTGGAATTAAATTGGTATTAATTTGGCTTATAGCAAAATTTAGCAATTAAATTTACCAATCTAATACTTAATAAGTAATAAGTAATACTTAAGCATAAGTAATACTTAATAATACTTAAGTTGGTATTAATTGGCTTATGTTTTTCCTATGTGGTTTTGTGAATACAACTGTATATATAAAAGAGCTTGAGCATATGTGTATTTTTTGAGCTACACATTTCATGAGAACTTTTGTAGTTCTCTCATGTTTACGTTTTCCTCTTTTTCCTCTTCAGTTTAGTTTTATGACTTGGAGCAGTTGGTAGCCAGGTGGAAGAAAGTGTATATTTCTTTTCCCTAGTAGAAGCTAGGAAGGGCTCCTCTTACCCTGGTTTCCTTGGCTTTATAGTGTGAGGTTCTGTTTGTTGGTTGTGGAATCTGGTAATACTCTGATGCATGTAGTCCAATACATGGTGGTTAGGGTTGTGAAGTGTCACGTGCTATATTGTTGAGGTATAGTCCCTTCCCTCTAGCACCCAGCTACTGTGGACAAGGAGGTGTAAGTGCAGCGGTAAGAGGGACACATGCAGCCAGGAGTGATGATGACACCTGTAAGCACAGTCCCCTTCCAGCCTAGCAGTCCTCTACCACATCTGGGTACCGTTAAGACTCACTCCAGTACTGTTCTTGTTTCTTTCCAGGAGCGGCCTATTGCCAGTTCATGGACATGCTCTTCCCAGGCTGCATTAGTTTGAAGAAAGTAAAATTTCAAGCAAAGCTGGAACATGAGTATATTCACAATTTTAAACTTCTGCAAGCATCATTTAAACGAATGAACGTTGATAAGGTAGGGGACTTGTAGCTCCGTAAGATGTGTTGTTTTTTCTTAAAATTGTTTTTGTGCATAAATGCAAAAGTTCAGGAGCATTAATAAATAATAATACTTAATAATCATAAGTAATACTTAAAAATACTTAATACTTAAGTTGATATTAATTGGCTTATATATCTGATGGTATATATCCTGATATCTCAACAGTAGGCTGGGGTCTGTACCTAGCATAAAGCATTGCTCTAACTTCTTGTATTTTTATGAGGCTCTCATTTCAAATTTTCTAAACTTGTAGCCAGTAGACTTAAAAACTAAGAGGGCTCACAAATATTAAAGAGTTATTAGTTATATTTAACACTGCAGATGAGAAACTTTTATGTTTGCCAGATGCCACTGTGGTTCTTTCTATTTTGTTCCTTTGGGGAAATGTAATGTCATGGTGGAAACAGCATGGGTTTGAATCCTAGCTTCATGACTTGAGCAAGTTATTTAAATTCTTAGAGTCTCAGTTTACCTATCTGTACAATGGGACTAAAAACCCCTTATCCGTGGTTACGAAGTTGACATGAGAGACAGTGTCCAGTGTGGTGTGTGTGCTCAGATTCTCAATGTCCATAAATTGCCGTGTTTTTTCCCATGAATTATTATACTTCTGTCCTGGAGTGGTACAAATGGCCTGGAGTACTTTTTCTGTCAATAAGGAATTATTGCTAAAACTCAGTCTTTTTCTGCATGTTTACTGCTATTTAAAAACATATTTAATCCATATTCCTTATTTAGGATATATCTCTTAGCATGAATGAGCTTGGAATAAATGAATTTTGAATAAGGGAAAAGAGATAAAGCAGCAGGGGAGAAATAGAAAACTGTTCTTTGAATAAACAGATGTCATAAATAGGCTATGCAAATGAAAAATAAAATACCAGGTTATAAAAGATACAGATTAAAGGGAAGTTTCATACACTATATATTTTGTAAGCTAATGCAATTAATATCTTCTTAAATAGTGACATTCTTATCAATATATTAAGAAAATCCTGACTTCTTATTTTCTCAGAATTTTTATTTCAAAACATATATTCTCTTTAACATCTTAGCCCTTTGGGTTCTTTCCAACTTTAGGTTCTTTGTCCTGGTTAATTTCCAATTAGCTCTTTCCATACGTACTCAGAACTAGGGATATTTAGTTCTCCTTACTTTTATAATACCTCTTGTGTCTTCTTCATTCATTTCTCTATACATGCTTCTAGATTAGAAAGAAACACCTTTTCATATGTTTATTGATGGAACTTGTTATATATCAAATTAGTGGGCTCCGTATCTCTCTACAAGTATATACACACAGAATGGATGAGCAGTTGTTAAGAATGTTGAAGAAAAAATTCTTGCAGTGGAAGGAAACTGGCCATGATGGCCTTTGTTAGTCTATCTAGCTTTAGTGTGCAATAATTTTATCCAAAAGTCCTGTGAGAGACAGCATTAAGTACCCTCATTCATGTGTGTCATAGCCTGATGGCATGATGGAAAGTTCTGTGCTTTTGCTTGCCACTTCAGATTTTGAACTTCTGCCCCTGAAGCTTTCATGTTGATAGAGAATGCAAAATTAAGTCAACAGGAGTAAACGCCTTCTTTTAACAGCTAATATACCACCAGTGTCTAAAACTATTTATGCATTTTTATGTCTGGCAATAGACAAAATATAGTAGTTTGTTAGTTAAAAGGGCTTAGGCTCTGAAAAGCCTCTAAAAAGTTGATTTCTAACAATATTAGTATAAACAAAAATTTTAAACTCAGAAGACATAAAGGTGATTAAATAACACAATTAAAAGTCAATTGAGGCTGAGCACAGTGGCTCACACCTGTAATCCTAGCACAGTGGGAGGCCAAGGTGGGAGGATTACCTGAGGCCAGGAGTTCCAGACCAGCCTGGTCAACATTGCAGGACCCCATATCTACAAAAAAATTTTTTAATTACCAGGTTCAGTGGCACATACATGTAGTCTCAGCTACTCAGGAGGCTGAGGCAGGAGAATCTCTTGAGCCCAGGAGTTAGAGGCTGCAGTGAGGTATGATCTCGCTACTGCACTCCAGCCTGGGCAACAGAATTAGACTGTCTCTAAAATAAAAAATAAAGAATTTAAAGCAATTGAGTACACATGTGGCAGGAATTCTGCCTTGTAAGCAGACTTCACTGAAGTTTGGGGAAGTGAGAGAAGAGCAAAATATCACCACCAAAGCCTATTACCAGAAGAATCTTCATGAAAAATATGGCCTCTTCCAAAACATTGCTTCTCTTTATTTTGCTCTGTACTTGGTTTAGTTTCTATTTTAGCTGCATAAAAAACATTTTTGCAAAATTTATTGCTAATTATTTAGCTTAATGCATGCTTCAGTTGCTTTTCTCTTCCAAGTTTTCATTGATATGTAAACTCTTTCTACATTTTTTAAAGTGGTCCTATTGATAATTTTAGGATATCAATGATACATAGGTCCCATAGTGGCAAAGCCTTGTTGAAAGTTTAATTTCTATAGTTTCTATTCATATTGTCACATAGCAAAGCTGTGAGCTGTGTGCTTGTCTGAATCTCATGCTCACATGCTCAGACACATTCAGACACTCACACAATCTGACTCACACTCTAGCTTTGTAACTATCTCATGATTCACATTCAGCTAGTATTCCCACCTGAAGATGTTAAAGGTAAGAATCCAGTGATAATATAATTCGCATAGCTACATACATTTCCATTTTCTTTCAGAAAATAGTGAATTACACCAGTCAGAATGGTATTACTAAAAAGTCAAAAAATAACAGATGATGGTGAGGTTGTGGAGAAAAGGAAATGCTTATGCACTGTTGATAGGAGTATAAATTAGTTCATTGTAGAAAGCAATGTGGTGACTCCTCAAAGAGCTAAAAACAGAACTGCCATTCAACCCAGCAATCCTATTATTGGGTATATACCCAAAGGAATAAAAATCATTCTGCCATAAAGACACATGCATGTGAATGTTTATTGCAGCACTGTTCACAATAGCAAAGATATGGAATCAACCTAAATGTTCCTCAGTGACAAATTGTATAAAGAAAATGTGATTCCTATACATCATGAACTACTAGGCAGCCATAAAAAAGAATGAGATTCCAGTCTTTTGTGGGAACACGGATGGAGCTGGAGGCCATTATCCTTAGCAGACTAATGCAGGGACAGAAACTAGTACCACATGTTCTTACTTATAAGGGGGAGCCAAATGCTGAGAACACATGGACACAAAGAGAGGAACAACAGAGACAGTGGGGCTTCGTGTGGGATGGAGGGTGGGAGGAGGGAGCAGATCAGGAAAAACAACTACTGGGTACTAGGTTTAATACCTGGGCCATGAAATAATCTGTACAACACCTGTGATATGAGTTTACCTTTAAAACTTGCCTGCATGTGTACCCCTGAACCTAAAATAAAAGTTTTTAAAAATGGTGAATTAGAGGCCAGGCACAGTGGCTCATGCTTGTAATCCCAGCACTTTGGGAGGCCGAGGTGGGGGTATCATTTGCAGTCAGGTGTTCGAGACCAGCCTCTGCAATATGATGAAACCCCATCTCTACTAAAAATACAAAAAAAAAAAAAAAAAAAAAAGCCATGCCGTAGTGGCACATACCTGTAATCCCAGCTTCTTCCCAGGCTTGAGCCTGGGAGGTGGAGGCTGCAGTGAGCCAAGATTGCACCACTGCACTCCAGTCTGAGTGACAGAATGAGACCCTGTCCCAAACACAAGCAAAGTCAAACAAAAATGGTGAATTGAAGCTAAGCCATAAGCCATATTTTGTCCTTGTCATAATTCTGAAGATAACCTGTAAGACCTCCATAGGGAGCACTAGTTAACTCTAGGTTAGAGTAGGAAAGGTTACTATATGAAGGGCTGAGATTTGTCTTGGAAGGTGATGTGAATGCTGTGTACCTCCTCTTCCAGAGTGTCTTCTGTGATCCCCTTTATCCACCTCCATTTCTTTTTATCATGAATTACTGGGCCTGGTACTGTGATTAGTTGTTTTCCTACTTCTCTCACTATATTGGAAATAAGCTCTGGGAAAACTCAGTTTGATTTGTATGAACCATTAGATCAGTGTCTGTTTTTATTGATTTAAATCTTACTCATCCACACTCTCTAGTAACTATTATCTTTATAAGAGTTTATCCCAACACAGCTGGGCTACATATTACAAAGACATTTAAAAAGCTTCTTAGTCTTGAAATAGCACAACATCCCATGCCTCTGTTTCTCGGAGAGACGTTTCGACAATAAATGTACTGTGAGTGGGACCAGCCCTTCTTAACAACTAAGGATATTCCTTTTGTCTGTCTTGTTCAGAAGTACTAAATATTCCAAGAAACCCAACAATGATGTTTTGGTTTAGTTCCTTTTTTTATTTTTAATTTTTGTGTGTACACAGTAGGTGTATATATTTATGCGGTACATAAGGTGTTTTGATACAGGCATGCAATGTGAAAGAAGCACATCATGGAGAATTGGTTATCCATTCCCTCAAGCATTTTTCCTTTGAATGACAAACAATCCAGTTACACTCTTTAAGTTATTTTTAAATGTATAATTAAGTTGTTATTGACTGTAATCACCGTGTTGTACTATCAAATAGTAGGTTTTATTCATTCTTTCTAATTTTTTTGTACCCAGTCACCATCCCCAGCTCCCCCTTCATCTCTGGTAACCATCCTTCTACTCTCCATGTCCATGAATTCAATTGTTTTTAGATCCCACAAATAAGTGAAAACATGTGGTGTTTATTTCCATGCCTGGCTTATTTCTTAGCATAATGATCTCCAGTTCCATCCATGTTGTTGCAAATGACTGGGTCTCATTCCTTTTTATGGCTGAATAGTGATCCATTGTGTATATGTACTGCATTTTCTTTATCCATTCATCTGTTGATGGACACTTCGCTACTATAAACAGTGCTGCCACAAACTTACAAGTGCTGCTGTCTTTCTCAGATACTGATTTCCTTTCTGTTGGGTATATACCCAGCAGTGGGATTGCTGAACCGTCTTTAATATGATGGAAAATTGTATTTTAGAATACAGCTGGCTGATAAGTTAGGGAAGGGATGGGTGGTCGTGATTGCAGCCATGTAGGAAATAGTTATATTTAGGGAACACTTCAGTTGTGTTGTGTAAACAAACCTGAGGTTTGTAACTCACATAGTGATTTTCTATTTCAGGTAATTCCAGTGGAGAAGCTAGTGAAAGGACGTTTCCAGGACAACCTGGATTTTATTCAGTGGTTTAAGAAATTCTATGATGCTAACTACGATGGGAAGGAGTATGATCCCGTAGAGGCACGACAAGGGCAAGATGCAATTCCTCCCCCTGACCCTGGTGAACAGATCTTCAACCTGCCAAAAAAGTCTCACCATGCAAACTCTCCCACAGCAGGTATTGTCACAATGAGATCACAGAAGTCACTTGCATCTTAGAAAATGGCTCAGACCCGCCGGGCGCGGTGGCTCACGCCTGTAATCCCAGCACTTTGGGAGGCCGAGGCGGGTGGATCACGAGGTCAAGAGATAGAGACCATCCTGGTCAACATGGTGAGACCCCGTCTCTACTAAAAATACAGAATATTAGCTGGGCATGGTGGCGCGTGCCTGTAATCCCAGCTACTTGGGAGGCTGAGGCAGGAGAATTGCCTGAACCCGGGAGGCGGAGGTTGCGGTGAGCCAAGATCGCACCATTGCACTCCAGCCTGGGTAACAAGAGCAAAACTCCGTCTCAAAAAAAAAAAAAAAAAGAAAATGGCTTAGACCCTTCTGTGCCATTTTCTGTTTGTGTGTTTCCGATTGATTCTTCCCAGCAGTCAATATTTTAATGCCTTTAGATGGTTTCTACTGTTGTCTGTTTCACCACATTTATCTTCCTGTGACCCATTTGTCATTAGTCTAAGCATCTTCATGTAAACTATTAAAAAGGCAGAGCTATTTGCGTTATTTTTATCACTGAAGTGGGAAGTGAAAATAATGCTCCTAGGATAGATTTCCTTTTTCCTTTTAGTTTTTCGAGAAGTTTCAAATAGACTGTTTAAACTTTGGCTGAAATATTTGTGCTGCTTAATTGCTGGCAGTACAAACCAGAATATGAACTGAATTATGCTGTTAAATATGGATCATCATCTCCAACCCTTCAAAGGAAATTCATGAACTGTACATCCTGCCTCCTCTGTAGGCAGTGGCAATTTTTATGCAGTAACATTCAGCAATACCCTATTTATCCAGCTTTGTCCAAAAGTGAAGTCATTGAGGAAGAATATCTGGAACACTAAAACTTTTGTGGATAAAAAAAAAACTTTCAAAAGTATGTTGTGAACATCCTTGCCATAAACAGCAGACTTTACCAAGCAGAATGTGTTCTTATAAAATTGGGTCATTATTATAAACACAAGTTAGGTACTGGATAGTTAAACATGAAATCTTCCAAAATCATGTTTTCATCTCAAATATGGAACCCAGTGTTCAAACTTATTAAATCAGTAACCTTAATTTTGTAAATAAAACAGATTTATTTATGCCAAAACTGTAATCAGAATGAAGTAGAAATTGTTAACAGGGCTACATAGGTGGTAATAGCTTTGAAATCCCAGTTTTGCTCACTGTTAAACAGCGTTTTATCATCCTATTTCTGAATTTATGGCTGTATTCCAGGCAGACTGAAACCATTGGAAAACTGGTATTACTTTTTGAAATTTTTTAAAAATATTTAAAAATATTTTTAAACTATGTTTAAGGATAACAGATTAATACTTAATACTAATGTGAATTAGATGAATTCTTCATCTGCATTAAAATAGTAGTCATGTAGATGAAGAGGAATGAACAACTCTGGGAGATATTTAGGAGGTGAAATAGGCTGGATATTGGTAATGGCTGAATCCTGGGATAAAAGAGAAGATGTCAAACCTGACTTCTTGTACAACTGGAAGGATTTGGGGTTTGAGAACCAGATTTGGGAAGATACCATGAGTTTGTTTTGAACATACTAAGTTTGAGATTCCTCTGTGACATCTAAGAGGAGATCTACATAGGCAATTCTTGTGTTGGAGGTGGTGCCACATGTGCATCTGGAACTCAAAGGAGTTATAGGCTAAAGGTAAACATTTGTGATTCTTCCATACATTGATGTAACGGAAGCTGGAAGCAAATACCGAGTGATAAAGAGTAGAGTGCCTTGGGAAAGTTGGATGTTTACTGGTTGAGTAGAAGAGGAAGGGCTTGCATAGGAAGCAAGGAAGGTGCCAGAAAGAATGAAGGAAATTAGGAAGTGATGTGTCAAGGAAGCAGAAGGTAGGGAGCATAATGGTCAACAATGTCCACATCTTCTGAGAAGTCACGTCAAATGAAGCCTCAAAGAGTTGATTAGATTTCTCAACTTGAAGGATTTCTCCATTCAGTAGAATGGTAGAACCAGGAATGGTTTGAAGAAAAAGTTGGAGGAAGGAAATTGAGACAGTGGAAAGATCCAACTTTGGAGCCATGGAATGGGTGAGCCTCTATAGAATAAAGAAAACTAAGCACAGATCTTTGGAAATACATATATTTAAGGGGGAGGAGGAAGAAGAGGAAGCTGCAAAAAAGAGGAACATCAGGAAGAAAACCAGATCTCAGCATCAGAGAACAAAAACACTAGGAAATTTCTAGAAAGAGGGGTCACCAACAGTGCCAGATGTTAATTGTGGTGATATCAAATAGGATGAAGCCTGAAAAATTAGGCCAAAGTCTGACTTCTAGGAGGCGATTAATAGTCCCTTAGATTAAATGGGACTATTAATGCCGAAGGCATAGGCCTAGATTGCAGCAACTTAACAAGGGCTTGTGGAAGTGGAAGCAGTAAGAGTAGATTCAACCTTTAACAAATGTGTCAGGAAAAAAATGGAGGAAAATAAAAATATTTGGTTTGTGTAGGGAAAAGAGTGATCGTAGCTTCAGGAAATAAGACGGAAGGAAAATGGTATTCTTTTTCAACTGTTCTTGTTTGGTTATAGGATAAGGTAATATACGCAGGTTTGTAAAATGGGAGAAATGTCAGTGGTGAAAGAGTAATTGTAAATAGGAAAAAGGGGAAATTGGAGTATGATGCTGAAGGTGGAGGGACAAGATAAGATGTCAAGGTCATAGACGGAGGATTAGAAAGGAAAAGGGAGGATATTTTCGTGGAGCCAAAGCGATAGGACAATAGGAGAGGCTGGTAGAAAAGCAGAAAGAGTTTGTGAAGCAAACATTGATGGCAGTTCAGACTGGCCTTCAACTTTTGTCAGAGGTTTTCATCAGTCCAGGAGCTGGAGTGCAGAAAAGGGGAATGTTGTGCCAACTCCAAAGTCTGGGATTCAGGCAGCACATGGGGTGGGAGGACAAAAAGGTAAGAAAATCAGGGGTGTCTGAAGTTTCTCATCTTAATGTCATTTTCTATAGCAGTGAATGATGGAGAAACTGAACTCAAAATTCAACTTCCATTTTTTCAAGTTTTCAGTAGTGAGATTGGACAGACCTCAGAATATTTTCTTCCACAATCATACCGTGTCCTTAATGTTTTTTTCCCGTTGGCACCAATGCTCCTCCCCCCGCAAACAGCACTGTTACTGCGCTACCTTGGCCTCATTTTCTAGGAATTCCCTCATCTGTCTTTCACAAAAGCCACAGAGAAACTTGTGCCATTTTGATAGAATGACCATGAACCTGAAAGAGAACTGTATATTCTCTAGAGCTTAACCTCTCAGGTAACAGAGCTCAGGAAACCCATTAAAGTCAACCAATAATACATTTGATTTTTAATATTCTGGAAGGCAGTAATTTTCTGAAACCATATTCCTGATACCTTGACCGTGTTTGCCTTATTGGTCAATCAGGGAGAAATGATATTTTCCGAAGTCAAACCAGTCATTCCCTTTTTAATAAAATATGTTCTGACTTTTGGGCATTGTGGGGTAGTAAAACTATGCTGGGGGTTTATCACATATAGAGTGCTGTTATTATTAAAAGCCATGATAGGAGAAAGTCTCCTATAAACACATTAAGACCTCATTTTTTCTAGAAGTCATGTATCCAGTTATTGGGAATACATCCAAGATAATGTAAGCCAAAATGTCTTCTGAGAGTCAGAATAGATGTTGTAAAATATGTGCTGTAAAATGTATGCACTTTATTCTTCATTCATGAGAGTTTCTAGGGTATTTATCCAGAGTCTGTTTGCTCTTTCTTAATTTAGATATAATTGTAATAAAGATGGAGAAGTGATTTCTTAGCATATAGCTCATTAGGACAAGAATTATACAGGTATCAATAGAAAGTACAAACCTCAGTTAAAAAAAAAACCTTACTAAAGAGCCTCATAGTAGCCTGGGATCTTTATTACAAGATCAAATCGTTCCATTGCCTCTCAGTAGTCTTTAGTATATGTATGATACCAGCAAGCAGCCATCGATATTCTCATAGGTCACTTACAATTCTTAGAATTGTCATATTGGCCCTGAATTATTTCCCTCATGACCTCTGTTTTTACATTATCTAAACTGGCATCCCTGTTTCTGGGAGTCACTCAAAGCCATTCACCATTCTCTTTATGTACAAGTCTGGTTTTGTTCATCTGAAATACAAAGCAAATGGAAGGTGATGGTCAGCTGTCTGGAAAATTCACGTATTTGTATCACACTTATCTCACAGTGACGCCAGGTCACTAACATTTGGCACTAATTTCTGTTCCCACCTTTAAGTCTTGGTCATTTCTTGCTTATCTGCATTAGTGGACACAATCTGTAGCTGGTATAATCAAAAACAGGTGATGGTCCTTAATTATTTTTTTTTATTTTGAGTTTGGAATACTTGATTTATTTTAAGTGGGTTTATCTCTCCCCCAGAATTTCCTTAGACCAATATTAATATTAGCTTGTATGTCCTAACTATTATGCAGTAAGAGCAGTAAGTGGCAGTCCCCAAATATTTTATATGACAAAGGGACCAGATTAGAGTGGAAAAAGTGATCCTGGAGTAGATTGCCACCATTATGATAATTAAGAAAGGACTTTGTCTACATTAGCAAGAAAAAACTGTGCAGACTACCTATATAAGTATGTACCAGAGATTGCTTATGCATAAAACAGATGCATTCTACATACTTGGTGTATTCTGTGTTTATAAGAACATGCTAGATTTTTCAACCATTTTGATACAGATAAAAGCTTTTTCTTTATGGATTCAGAGAAGCCTTAGAATAGTTTGGCTGTGGCTTCTCTGTATGTAGTTGGGTGACTTTACTATAACAAGCTTACTGCATAAGCCCTGGCTGTCACCTAAGGGTAAATGGCTGCCTGGTAAGTTTTATTGTCTACATTCTGAGGAGTTGCATCTTGAATTGGTTTTGATCTACCAACTAGGGGCATGTATTAAAACACATTTTCATAATGATAGATATATAAGTATGTGCATCATTGTGAATCATGATGTTTGTAAATTTATTGCTGTGAGCCATATCTGCAACTCAAGACAGCTGTCTGTGGGGATCAGTTTTTATGTGTGAACACTTACTAAACATAAAAGGAAAGTCAAAGTTATTTAGTTTCTATGGCAACGACAGCTTAGACACATTGCAGATTCACATACATTCATGTATTTAAATCAAATGTCCATATATAAATACAGTGTGAATAGATTTAGAGTTGCTGTGGAAATTGAGTTTGAACTTTCTGCTTTCCTTAGGGACTTCAGTGTTTCAGCCTTAAAATCAGATTAATAGGAATGCTATAAAAGTGGTTTCAAAGGGAAGCAACCTAAGTATAATAGAATAAGGTACTTGAACCATCATAATTAAATCCCTAAATGTAGATTTGAATAAATTCTAAAGTGTTTTTTCAAGAACATTGTTGAATATTTGGATATTCTCACTCTCAGTTACCCTTAATGTTGGATTTTCTAAGGCTGTTTATACAACTTTAAAGTGTAATCATGCTGATTCATTTATTTGTTTAGCAATGTATGAGCATTTGTTGAGCACCTGTCATCTAAGTACTCATCACCTGTCACCTTCTTTTGGGAAATAAGTATTGCTTTACTTTGTTGGGTTTTTTGGTTTTTTTGCTTTTTAAGAGAAAGATTAAAAATAGCAGTAAGGAGTGATTTTTATCCTTGTTCTGATCTTGGCTTTATGGCCCAGAATATACTCTCTCTTGGTCAGTGGACCACATGCACTTGAAAAGAATGTGTATTCTGCAGTAGTTGGTTGTATAGTATTTTAGAAATATCAATTATATCAAAGTGTTTGATAATATTATTCAGGTCTTCTGTGTACTTTTTTTCCTTACCTAATACCAGTGTCAGAGTAAACAGATCTGTCTTTGTGGATTTGGTTGTTGTCCAGTTCTAACAGTTGCTACAGAGTCTGTCGAAGATTCCTGCGTTAATCATGGAATTGTCCATTTTCCCTTTAATTCTCTCCATTTTTGTTTCTTGTATTTTAGTGCTCTATTACTAGATGTATACATATTTACAAGCGTTAAGTCGTCCCATTGAATAGACCTTTTTTTTTATTCTAAAAAAAAAAAACGAGATACATGTACAGAATGTACAGATTTGTTACATAGATATATGTGTGCCATGGTGGTTTGCTGCACCTACTGACCACTCCTCTTAAGTTCCCTCCCCTCACCCACAACCCCCAAACAGGTCCCAGTGTATGATGTTCCCCTCCTTGTGTCCATGTGTTCTCATTGTTCAACTCCCGCTTATGAGTGAGAACATACAGTATTTGGTTTTCTGTTTCTAATGTTAGTTTGCTGAGGATGATGGCTTCCAGATTCATCTATGTCCCTGCAAAGGACGTGATCTCATTCCTTTTTATGGCTTCATAGTGTTCCATGCTATATATATACCACATTTTCTTTATCCAGCCTATCGTTGATGGGCATTTGGGTTGATTCCATGTCTTTGCTATTGTAAATAATGTTGCAATAAACATATGTGTACATGTGTCTTTATAGTAGAATGATTTGTATTCCTTTGGGCATATACCCAGAAATGGGATTGCTGGGTCAAATGGCATTTCTGGTTCTAGATCCTTGAGGAATCACCATACTGTCTTTCACAGTGGTTGAACTAATGTACACTCCCACCAACAGTGTACAAAGCATTCCTATTTCCTTACAGCCTCACCAGCTTCTATTGTTTCCTGACGCCTTAATAATCACCATTCTAACTGACGTGAGATGGTATCTCATTGTGGTTTTGATTTGCATTTCTCTTTTCTTCATATGTTTGTTGGCTGCATAAATGGCTTCTTTTGAGAAGTGTCTGTTCATATCCTTTGCCCTTTTTGATGAGATTTTTTTCCTTGTAAATATGTTTAAGTTCCTTGTAAATTCTGAATATTAGACCTTACTCAGATGGGTAGATTACAAAAGTGTTCTCCCATTCTGTAGGTTGCCTGTTCATTTTGATGATAGTTTATTTTGCTACAGACACTGTTTAGTTTAATTAGATCCCACTTGCCAATTTTGGCTTTTGTTGCAATTACTTTTGGCATTTTATCCTGAAGTCTTTAGCCATGCCTATGTCCTGAATGATATTGCCTAGGTTTTCTTCTAGGTATTTTATGATTTGGGGTTTTACATTTAAGTCTTTGATCTTGACTTAATTTTTATATAAGGTATAAGGAAGGGGTCCAGTTTCAGTTTTCTGCATATGGCTAGCCAGTTTCCCTATTACCTTTACTGAATAGGAGATTCTATCCCCATTGCTTGTTTGTATTTCGTTTGTCAAAGATCAGATGGTTGTAGATGTGTGTTGTTATTTCTGAGGCCTCTGTTCTGTTCCATTGGTCCATATGTCTGTTTTGGTACCAATACCATGCTGTTTTGATTACTGTAGCTTTATAGTATAGTTTAAGTTGGGTAATGTGATGCCTCCAACATTGTTCTTTTTGCTTAGGATTGACTTGGTTGCTCTAAGGATTACAATATATGTTCTTGTTTTTTTTTCACACTATGCTTAAAATTAATACTCTGATTTCATGTGAAATTTAAAATAGTTTTTTTCTAATTCTGTGAAGAATATCAATGATAGTTTGATGGAAATAGCATTGAATCTATAAATTACTTTGGGCAGTATGGCCTTTTTATTGTATGAAGTGTTCCTCTTTATCTTTGATAATATTCTTTGCCTTGAAATCTATTTTATTTGACGTTAATCTAGCTACTTCAGCTTTCTTATGCTTACTGTTACATGGCATCATCTTTTTCCATGATAAGTTAAATTTCTATCTGTCTTTGTCTTTATATTTAAAGTGCAACAGCATGTCAGGTCTTGCTTTTTTATTCATTCTGATAATCTCTTCTGTTTAATTAGAATGTCCAGCCCATTTACATTTCATATAATTATGTAATTATTGATTTGGTTGGATTTAGATCTACCACATTTCATTTGTTTTCTGTTAGTCCCCTCTGTTTCTTGTTTTGTTTCTCCCTTCCTGTCATCTTCTGGATTTTAAAATGTTTTTTAGAATTCTATTTTAATTTACTTATCACCTTTTAAACTACACCTCTTTGCACTAGTCTTCTAGGGGTTATTCCAAGCATTACAGTATATATTCTTGTTTTTTCACACTATGCTTAAAATTAATAATGCACATCTTTATGTAAAATGTGGAAACCTTGCAACCACCTCTCCCCATTGTTCTTTGTTATAGTTGTCATATGTATTACACTAACATACATTATGAACCCCACAAGACAATGTTATAACTTTAGCTTTAAACCTACACTGCCTAATACACAGTGTATTTTGAACTCTTGAATTGTGTTCAACCATTGTGAAAATACAGTAAAGTGATTCCTCAAGGATCTAGAAATAGAAATGTGCTTATTCATCATTAAGATGTGCTATGTGTATAAAATGCATGGTAAGTTTAGAAGACTTAGTATGAGAAAGAGAATATAAAACATCTAATAATTTTTGTATTGATTATGTGTGGAAATTATATTTCATATATGTTGTATATATTTTGCATATGTTAAAATCTGGAGTTTTTTTTATCTTTTTGATGTAGCTGCTAGAAAACTTTATATGGTTCACATATTTCTATTAGACAGTGATACTTTAAACAGGCACATGTATTATAAAGAACTTAAGAGAAAACTTTTCTTTTCATATTTTTACTATTTTCAATGTTCTCCATTTCTGAACACCCAAATTCTCTACTGGTTTCATTTCTCTTTAGCCTGAAGAACTTCCATTAGGGTTTCTTGTAGTGTATGCAGGTCCAGTGGCAAAAATTTTTTTAGATTTTCTTTTTCTGTAAATGTCTTTATTTTACCTTCATTCTTAAAGAATATTTTCACTTGATAAAATTTAAGCTGGGTTTTGGTTTTGCTTTTGTTTAATTTTTTGCCTGTAAGCACTTTAAAGAAGTTATTCCACTGCATGTGGCCTCCAAAGATAAGAAGTGTATACTCATTCTCACCTGTATGTAGCACATAGTTTTTCTCTGAGTGCAGTCAAAATTTTCTCTTTATCTTTAGTTTTCATAGTGCAACTATGATGTGCCTAATCATGGTTCTCTTTGAATTCATCTTGTTTTGGAGTTCATTATGCTTCCTGAATCTGTGAATTTATGTCTTAGCAAAGTTTCCAGCATTATTTTTTCAAATACTTTTTTCAGCTCCATTCTTTCTCTCCTATCCTTCTGGGACTTCATTTATCCGTATGTTAGAGCTTTTGAAGTGATACCACAAGTCCCTAAGGCACAGCTGATTTTCTTCCCAGCACTTATTTTCTCTCTTCTTTAGATTAGATGGTTTCTGTTGATGTAAATTCAAGTTCACCCTCTCTTTCCTCTGTCATCTCCATTCTACTGTTGTAGAAGTCTTCATTTTTAAATTTCAGCTATTGTATCTTTCTGTTTACTTTGTTCCTTTCTCTGCTGAGTTTGCCTGTCTTTTCATTCATTATGAGAGTATTTTCTTTTTTTTGTTTTTGAGACAGAGTTTCACTCTTGTTACCCAGGCTGGAGTGCAATGGCGCAATCTTGGCTCACCACAACCTCCGCCTCCTGGGTTCAGGCAATTCTCCTGCCTCAGCCTCCCGAGAAGCTGGGATTACAGGCATGCACCACCATGACCAGCTAATTTTTTTGTATTTTTAGTAGAGACGGAGTTTCACCATGTTGACCAGGATGGTCTCGATCTCTTGACCTCGTGATCCACCCGCCTCGGCCTCCCAAAGTGCTGGGATTACAGGCGTGAGCCACCGCACCTGGCCGAGCATATTTTCTTTACTTCACTAAGCATGCTTATGTTAGTACTTTGAAAGTTCTTGTCTGTTAATTCTCTTATTCTGGCCATCTCACAATTTTCCTTTGAGAATATTTCACATTTTCCTGGCTGCTTATATGTCAGATAATTTTGGGTTATGTCTTAGTTATTGTGAATTTTAATGCTCTGAAGACTAGATTTTGTTATATTACTGCAAAGTGGGTTGATGTTTGTGACTTAACAGGCTCTTGACTCTAAATTAGAGTCTAAGGGGAAACATAGGAAGTTAAGGCCCACTCAAGGGGATCTAACCTTGGCCTCAGGCCTGTGCCTTTATGCAAGACTTCCTTTTCCTTATTATTGCGAAGATGCACTAAATCTTCCTTTGCATTTTGAAAAACTCCTTAATTTAACCACAAATGTTGGTCTTTCCCTAAAGCCCTTATTTACTCTAAGAAATTCACTTTAGGACAGTCTATGATGGCATTTGGCTACCCTGTAAGGTGGGCATAGGTACCCTTCTTGTCCCTTGATTGCCTCTCCATCAAGATGAGTTATGCCTGTTTATTCTTACAATTTACTAGTAGATGCCCTCTTGAAACTGCAGTTTTACAGTCCCCAGTCACTTAACCAAATGACCTCCTACCCAAGTACCTTACATATGTCTTTAAGGATCAAATATTAATTTTAGAGATCATGTAATAATACAAGGAAGAGATGCATTTTTCTTACCAGCCCCATAATTAGACTTCTCTTCATATAGATGTCAGTACTTCTCATTGTTATGAAGAACATTGTTTCTTTTGAGACAGTTTCGCTGTTGTTGCCCAGGCTGGAGTGCAATGGCGTGATCTCAGCTCACCACAACCTTTACCCTCTGGGTTCAAGTGATTCTCCTGCCTCAGCCTCCTGAGTAGCTGGGATTACAGGCATGCACCACCATGCCTGGCTTATTTTGTATTTTTAGCGTTTTTCCATCTTGGTCAGGCTGGTCTCAAACTCCTGACCTCAGGTGATCCATCCCCCTCGGCCTCCCAAACTGTTGGGATTATAAGCATGAGCCACTGTGCCCAGAAGAACACTTTCTTTTACCCAACACTTACCCCATATCAGCACTGCATTCTTTTGACCTGTTCATATTAAGAAACTATCCCATTGCTAAGCTGCATACCATTTAATGGCTACTCCCTTAGCTACATCAAGACTTGGAGAAAATAGAAATATTCTAATGATTGCAAAATATTCTAATTAAATTATTATAGAAGATCTCCTACACCTGGAAGAAGAGAGGTAGTAGCGGTTTTGTTCTTCTGGTTACATATATATGATATATAAGAGACATTGCTAGACATTTAGATACTTTTCTCCTCAAAGAGTAACTGAAGGAGTACATTTCCCTACTGTTATAGTCTGTTCAGGCTGCTATAACAAAATGCCACGAACTAGGTAGCTTTGTATAAACAACAGAAATTTATTTCTCACAGTCCTGGGGACTGGGAAGTCCAAGACCAAGGCACCGGCAGATTCAGTGTCTGGTGAAAGCCCAGTCACGTACATGGTGCCTTCTCACTGTTTCCTCAGATGGTGGAAGAGGCAAACTCCCTTAGGCCTCTTTTATAATGGCACTGATCTCATTCATGAGGGGTCTGCCCTCATAACCTAATTACCTCCCAAAGGCCCCACCTCTTAAAACTATTTTGTTGGGGATTAGTTTTCAATGTCTAGATTTGGGGAGGACACATTCAGACCACGGCACCTACCTCTTATGATGATAAAAACCACAGCATAAAATATGAGCAGTGCTCTGCCTTGCCAGGACACTAAATATTTCCGAGTTTAAAATAGAGCAGAGAGAGCAGAAAATTACGAAGAATTCTGGAGTTTTAAATAGGAATAATTCCTGGCAGTATCTGTAGAAAAGCCCAAGGGCTTCTTCCTAGGAAGAGCCGTATATTTTTCATTGCTGTCCAGTTTCTTTACTTGCTGAGATAGCATTTTTGACAGGTGATTTACTAATTCAATTTGCAGTTTTTAATTATTTTGACTTTCTGGGTCAAAGTATATACTTTGTTTAAAAAAAAAAAACAAAACTAGAGTGTCTTAAAGCTTAAAGAGCAAAACCTACAGAATGTTTTGGTACTATTATTATGTAACTCAGAATCCAAATCTTAATATGAATAGAATTTTTTGTGAAAGTTAAGGAAAATGAAAACATTTAAAATGTAGAAGGAAGGCCAGGCACAGTGGCTCACACCTGTAATCCCAGCTCTTCAGGAGATCAAGGTGAGAGGATTGCTTGAGCTCAGGAGTTCGAGAGCAGCCTGGGCCGCATGGCGAAACCCCATCTCTACAAAAAATATAAAAATTAGCCAGGCATAGTGGTACACACCTGTAGTCCCAGCTACTCAGGAGGCTGAGGTGGGAGGATCACTTGAGCCTGGGGTTCAAGGCTGCAGTGATCCATGTTCATACCACTACACTCCAACCTGGGCAACAAAGTGGAACTCTGTCTCAAAAAATAAAATATAGAAGGAATCATCAGTAATATTACTAAATATTTTATTGAGCACATAGTGAGTGCCAGCTATTATCCTAAGAATTTAACATGTATTCAGCAATTCTAAAAGACAAGATTGTATTATTATTCTCCACTTTCAAGTTGAGGAAATTGAGGCACAGAGAGGTTTAGTAACTTACCAGGGTCATGCACTAGAAGGAGAGGACCGAAGATCTAAGGCCTGACTCTGTGATTCCAGAGCCCCTGCTCTTACGTCATTATATTATATTGCCTCTCTCAGATGTCATGGATATGGTATTGTTTTGCCTTCTTACCTCCTCCCCACACTGTACTGAACCACAGTAAATTTTACAACCAAATGCAAATTACATGGTATGGGGAGGACATAAAAAACTCTGCAATGTTACTCAGGCTTGAAATAACAGAACACATGCTGTTCTATTGAGATGACATTTTTTTTAATCATGATTTTCAAATGTTCAAAAACATTTCCTTTCATCCTCAGCTGGGCATGGTGGCTCATGTCTATAATCCCAGCACTTTGGGAGGTTGAGGTGGGCAGATCATGAGGTCAGGAGGTCGACACACCATCCTGGCCAACATGGTAAAACCTTGTCTCTACTAAAATAAAATTTAAAAATAGCTGGACATGGTGGTGCACACCTGTAGTCCCAGCTACTCAGGAGGCTGAGGCAGGGGAATCGCTTGAACCTAGGAAGCAGAGATTGCAGTAAGCCGAGATTGCACCACTGCACTCCAGCCTGATGACAGAGTAAGACTCAATCTCCAAAAAAAAAAAAAAAAAAAGCCAGGAATATTGAGCCCTAGATTAGTACAATTACTCTTCCCTGATTTCTTAATCCTTCTGGTCGATTAGCTCTCCATGTAAATGGTCTGAAGGATAGACGTGATCGACATGTATTTGGGCACACAGAGTCTGTTCCTCGCACAGGGCTCTGCAGAGGAGGGCTAGGATCTCACTGTTGTCCTCCCTGCACTGGGAAGCAGACCATCCTAGCCCTTTCTAAAACAACATTGAGTCATTAATCTTATATAGCTACTCCTGATACATGCTAAAATATTAATCAATTCCATAACTAAACCCTGTGTGCTCATCTGATGGATCATTCCTTTTCTCTCCATAGGTACAATATCAGATTTTACTTCTCAGCCTAATTGTAAACCTCATCAGGCCACACAAAATGGTGACTTAGCATTCATTCTTAGTTTCTGTAAGCAGAATATCATAGGATCCCTGTGATTTTTCTTTATTATTGATACTTTTTTTTGTTACTTAGTAGATTGGGCAGGAATTGAAAACAGCTTTGACTTGTAGAATTTTCTGGAATTTTTTTGAGTTGGGTGAACTACACTATAACTCACCTCTGCCTTGTTCAATTATTGTTCCCCCATTGCCTGGCCCATAGAAGGTCCTCGTGTAATACTTGTTGAGTTGAAGAGTTTAAGTTGAATCATTGCAGCATTCATTTGGATCAAGGAAGATGTCAACACATGGCTGTTTCTGAAGTGCTCTCCAGTCATTTCCATCACCTGAGAAGCCCCTTACACTGTAACTTAGAAAGTATGCTAGTACACTACACAGTAGCTCAGAAAATGTTTCCTTGTGAAATTTTATTTATTTCAATAGTTTTGTGGTACAGGTGGGTTTTGGTTACATGAATAAGTCCTTTTATGCAGACTTCTGAGATTTTTAGTGCATCCATCCATTTTAGTGCAGTGTACACTGTACCCAGTATGTCATCTTTTACCCACACTCCCCTCCCAACCTTCCCCATCCCCAAAGCTATCATATCACTTTTATGCATCCTCACAGCTTAGCTCCCATTTAGGAGTGAGAACATACACTATTTGATTTTTCATTGAGTTATTTCACTTAAAATAATTGCCTCCAGCTCCATCCAAGTTGCTGCAGAACATATTTCGTTCCTTTTAATGGCTGAGTAGTATTCCGTGGTGTTTCTATACTGCTTTCTCTTTATCCACTCATTGGTTGATGGACACTTAAGTTGGTTCTATATCTTTGCTATTGTGAATTGTGCTGCTATAAACATGCGTGTTTCTGACTGAGTAGTTGGCTGAAAGAAGTAGAGATTCCTGGACCAGGAGCCTGGCGAGCATGGGGCTCACCTCAGAGTTCTCCCTTCCCTGAGCTCCAGCCTGCCCTGTGGCCTCAGACCATGTCTCTCCTAGCAGGAGAGTCTGGATAGGATGGTGTTAATGGAGCACAACAGGCTGCCACCATCAAAAAAAAAAAAAAACCGCAAACACTGGTCTTGCTAATTGTCACTCAATAGGGATTCTGACTGGAGTCTAAAGGACAACACATCATAAACTTAGTACTTACGTTCCCCCTGAATGACCATCCCGTTTATAAGCTTTTTGGTTAAATGACTGCTGCATGCCAGGAGTGCAGTAGCACCCTCAATGTTGTTGTCATGGTAACGCCTGTGTGTCGTCTGCCCAGTGGGCTGGCTCAGCGTGCAGGACTCCGTCACCATCTTCCCCTGTTACTGTGGTAAACAGGCGAAGGGCTGCTCCTCTACATTATTTTGGGCATGTGCTGTGTGTGATTTTTCATTGGGGTGAGTGAGCCTCTCCATTTCTATTGCTCTGAGAATAATCAAAAAATAACATTTTAAATGAAGATGGTGACTGGATTTGATACCTAATGTGTTTCAAAGGACACTTAATTTTTTACCAATATGTGAGGTGTGAAAAGTCAGTAGTTTATTGAAAGAAATAGATAGGATGTTGAAATGATCATTTAAAAGATAGAATGTTTAATACTTGAGCCATTTTAAGATGCAGAATGCTTTCCTGCTTTTTTCCCCCTATGAAAATTTCTCTGAAACCAGAGTGACTCAAGCAGAGCCTGGAAAATACTGGAATCACATGATGGCTAAAAATAAGCACATCATCTCCAGCAGGGACAGTAAGCAGAGCAGAAGTAACTCGGTATGTGAAGGCTCACACTTACTGGACACGCTCAGCAGAGTCGGGCCCTCTGTCCTTGGCAGGGGCAGGCTTCGAGACCACCAGTCAGCCAAGAGAGGTCCTCAGGTGCTGCTCACTCTGTGCTGCAGCAGCCATGCCCTCGGCAGGCCCCCAACCTGCAGTGCATCTCACTCGGATGCTCTCCCAGGCGCAGAGCCATTTATTTTACACCTTAATGACCCTTAAACAGTGGATTGGGAGGGATGCAGGCTGACTCATAGCTGTTACCATCCGTTTTCTCTTAAACCCTCCCCTTGGAATCAGTAGCATATGCCATTGATCACAGAATGTCTTTCTGTTGCTGTTAACATTGCCAAACATAGGTTTTGCGAAATCTCTGGACATTTGGAGACTGTTCTATAGGGTGTAGAATAGGGTTTCCTAAACTATAGCATTGCAGGTACTTTACCAAAAACACAACAAATCTTGTCTTGGGCACTCACTGCTCATACCCAAGGAAACTACTGCAGTAGCCGCCTAGCTGGCCTTTCTGCATTTCCCCTCAGCCTTCCTGGCCTGTTCTCAACACAGCGGGCAGAGTGAGCCTTCTGAAAGACAAGCCAGATTGTTTCACTCTATTTGGGATCTTGCACTGGCTTCCCTTTTCCCTGCCCCTCCAGTACATCTGACCTTCTCTCTATCTGCGGTATCCCATTCTCACCCTGCTCCAGCCACCTGACCTGGCTCCTGATTGGGGAGGCAGGGCCTTTGCACCCCCATTCAGCCTTCCCTCTGCCTGGTCTGCTCTGCTCCTGGCTGTCCAAATGGCCACCTTCCTCTCTTTCCTTGGGTCTTGGCTCAGATCTCACACTCACTGTGAGAGGCCTTGAAGAAGGAAGGGATACTCCTGCAACTGGCATGTTCCCCGCAGTGATCCTGGAAGTTGTGACTATGGAGTTTGTTACAAGAGCTGTTGGCTCCTGTGAAGAATGAGACTGTTGAGCCAGGGCGACCTCACACAGGAGGTCCTCGCCTCCTGTGTCTGTATGAGACTGCAGCAGGACTCCCACCAAAAGGGGCACCTGGTGGTGCCCTGCTGGTGCTCGGTGTCCTGACCTCTGTTCTTCTGGGTGGCCTTGGTGTGAGTATGGCCCTTCAAAGTACCATGGACCTGAGTTGAGAAACTGAAACTGGAGGAATGCTTCGAGGTGGATGCTTAGGCGTTCCGTGAAATTCCCATTTAAAATTGCCGCTCGCCCCCACCCCCAGCCCAGCTTTCTTTACCTAACCCTGCTCTGCTTTTCTCTTGTTCATAGCACTTATTTTATAGTTGATTCTATCACTTACTGATTTATCATGTTATTATTGATTGTCTAGTTCTCCTGTTGGAATGTAAATTCCACAAGGACAGGCGTCCTTTATGTTTCATTCATTGTTTGATCTTGACTGCCTGTTAGCTTGCCAGGTACATAATAAGGTTATGGCTCAATAAATATTTACATAAATGAATGAATTAGGATAATTTAGAAGAAGCACAGATGAAGATAGATAGAGAGAGCATGAAATGGAAGGAACTTATGCCTTGGACTCCACTGGTGGGTTATGGGTTAATCACATTTTTTTGGTTTTAAAAGCAAGTTTGTTGAAACGGAGCATATATACATGATGCAGTTGTGCATATCTGCGTCTTTAAATTATACAATAGTTGTTTACTGTGTAAAAATTGGGTTAATTTAATTTACGAAAATTTTTTTTTAAATAAAATCGAGTCTTATTTTCTTAGCATTTCAGCCGTTTGTTTTTATTTTAGTAGTTTCTGGAAATGGGAAATCAATGTACTTTCGCATCATTAGTTGAATCAGATCTCATTTGCTGAGTAATAATAGTCATTTATTGAGCACATATTATGATATGCCAGGCCCCTTGTGTAAGTATTTTCCATGTGTTAAGTCATGTGCCCCTCTCAACTCTGGGAAGTTGGCACTGCTCTTCCTTTCTTTCTTTCTTTTTTTTTTTTTTTTTTGAGATGGGCTCTGTAGCCCAAGCTGAAGTGGAGTGGCGAGATCTTAGCTCACCGTAACCTCCACCTGCCGGGTCCCAGTTCAAACAATTCTCCTGCCTCAGCCTCCTGAGTTGCTGGGATTACAGGCACATACCACCATACCCAGCTACTTTTTGTATATTTGGTAGAGGCGGGGTTTCACCATGTTGGCTGCTCTTCCTTTCTTAAATGTAAAGTAAGCAAGGTGGCTGCAAAGCCACACCAGTCAGGAAGTAGCAGAGCTGGGACCCCCCTAAGAAGGCTATCTGGCTGCAGAGCCCCCACTCTTGACCACTGCACTCACTGCCTCCCTAGAAGCAGGTGAAGGATGTCCAATTCCATACCAGGTCTTCATTCCCATGAGATTGTTGTGGCTAATGCCTGCTGTGTGGAACTGCCCCTAGCTGCTCAAAGAGCAGCCATTCTTAAGAGCCGCCCCTGAAAGGGAAGAGCTGCAAACCTTACCACTGGCTCCATTGGTCAGAAGTCATAATGGCTGTAAACTGCCAATTTCCGAATTTAAAAACCAGCCTCCTAATTATCTAGTGAATCAGAGCAGCCCAGAACCCTGTTAAAGTTGCATTTGGACTGAACTCTGTCTGCTGAGGTGCTTGTTTGCCCTCAGCTCACAGCAAATTACAGAATCTACAAAGTGAAAGTATGGAGGCAGGTTTGAAGGAAAGACCAGGTCAATAGAACTTGAATTTGCAGTAATCAGAATTCTGTAGGGACTGGCAATCCTGTTGCAGTATGAGGGCTGTGGTGTCAGTTCAGTTACCAAAGAAGTCCTCTTCCTATGGAATTCACTCTCCCCATCAGTCTAGCCCATACCCTTTTCCCAGCAATGACGTTACTTTTTTTTTTTTGACCAAGCTCATTATCTGTTAAAAAATATTTGCAATCTATTTGCCAAGGTGCAGGGGATAAGAAAGCGGTATCAGATCCATCCACAATGAATCAATGCAGATGCAGTGTATCTTCCGCCATAGTTGTTCAGCTCTGGGTTTTTTTTTTTAATTGACTAAGAAGAGCTTGAGGGATGGTTTGGGAGGGAAAAGGCTCTCAAAGTAGAGAAAAATTAGGAATGACCATGACCAGAAAAGTGGTAGCCGCCTGCGTGTGTGTGCGCACATGCTCATGTTTTTAATGTCTCTGTGGTTCTTGTTGACAGTATTAATGTCATATTTTTAGCTCCTCTGTTTATGATTTTGGCAAAAGGAATAATATGGCAAGTTATGTGAAAAGAATTTCTGAATTCCAGCAGAGTCTTGGCCATGAAAGATAAAGCCAAGTTCAGTGCTTTTACTTGCTTCATCCTTGTATCCACTGGGCCTCATATGCCCTACATGTTGCAGCATTTTCCATAAACACTCAGCAAGCTACTAGTTATTGACATTAGACACAGCAATGCCCTGCTTCACTAAGGCAGTGAATCAGACCACTCTGATTTCTTTACAACTGTGGTTAAAATGTCTTAGAATCATATTTATAACCCCAAATCCTAAAGGCATTAATTAAGACACAACTGCTCAAAGACTAGCATTGTAAATCATGTCCAATGAGCAAATTCAGAGAATTACAGGGACTTGTACAGAATTTATGCTTATTTTCCTCTGCTTCTGAAATTCCTTTTTATTTTGAAAGGTAAAATTAGGGAGGTAGAAAAGCTTGAGGGCAAAATGGTTGCTTGTAAACAGGGCCGCCACTAATTATGTTCTCAGGACATCATCAAATGCAGCTTGAAAAAAATTTGAAACGTTTGAATCAGCTGCAAGAAAAAAAAATCCATATCTGTATTATAGCCAAAGTAGGTGCACTCTCTGTAAAAGCCATTATGTAAATGTTTTCCACATAAGCATCACTGAGCCAAGGGACCTGGTGGGAAAGGTACAGAAGTCAAATCACTGATGGAGTGGGGCATTCTGGGAAGCAAAAAGATAGCTATTGAGGACCTCAGTATCTAAAACCAGGATTAGATGCTGTCAGAGACATGTTTGGACCAGTTTACAAGATTGGAATATAGATCGTAGGTCACATAAAAGTATTCTGTTATTGTTAAGTTTATGACATTGATAACTATACAGTTTTCTGAGAACAGTCTTGTTTTTTGGCCCAGGTAAGGCGGGAAAGAATATCTGGCAGCCCCAGAAACTTTAGAGTGTGGTTGTAAGAAGACAGCGAGACCTAGAAAGCAAATAAACAAAAACGAGTTCTTAACTCTAAAGAGTCATGCTAGATGTGAGGATACTGTCTATTGTTTATTCTGAAAAGGAAAACACGAAATCATAGAATATAATGAAGACAAAAGGTTTCATTTTTATTTTTATACAACTAGTATTTCTTAATCATGTGACAGCTGTGAGGGCTAAATTACTTCCGCTTCAAATTGCAGCTTGTGATAATTTAATGAGCCCACTTTACATTTATTTGAAAATGAGCTTTTAGTTTAACTGTTAATTATGGGGTTTGGGGGATTTTTTTCTTTACCCTAACCTCAGAAGATACTAAGAGCTTTCCCATGCCTTTCCTGCTGTTTCATTTCTTCACATTTATTCATTTGAAGGTAAAAGTATAGTTAAGTAGGCCTGACCTCACATATCCTCTGCATCATTTATTTTCCTCTGTGATCAGTTTTTTTCAAACAATAGAATTTCAATTTTAAATTATTTTAAATATCAAATATTAATTACCTAAGTGACTGGTTATTAAATATTTAGAATTTGTTTTCCATTTCTTCCTTCACTGAGCCTGCACTGTGTCCCCCAGTTAGTGAGGCTTAAGGGTGGGGCCGAAGGGAAGCAGTGCTTCCATCCCCCGTGTGTGTAGGTGGTAGAGCCGCAGAAGATGCCAAGCCTGATTTCCATCGCCTGCACCTCTCTTATCTCAAAGGGATCCAGGAGGTGTAAATGTGTGTCCCAGTGGGCGAGCCCCGGGGCCCTAGGCCACCACCTGACCTTTGCCCGATTCATGACCACAGATGCCATTTTAGGGCTGACACTGCTTAACCGCAGCTTGGTGAGTTAAAGCTACACAGACAGGTTGAAGTTGGGCTCTGTTAACAGCAAGGGATATTTCCTCAAAGGAAGAAAGCAAAACAGAACAAACCTATTTCCCCATGTGGCTGTGTGTGGCTGGAACCGGGAGAGCATCAGTAACTACAGCTGCCGTGACCTCCCTCCCTCCTCCCTCCTTCCTCCTTCCTCCTTCCTCCCTCCCTACCTCCCTCCCTCCTTCCTCCTCCCTCCCTCCCTCCCTCCCTCCTTCTTCCTCCCTCCCTCCCTCCCATGAGCCACACCGATCGCCTCCCCACGTGTCTCGCTGCGCTCCTGGCCAGTGTCCTATGCTTCTTCATAGTTGCTCTTCCCTCATAATGTGGCTTTGCCCAAGGGTTTGACTTGCCACAACCCCTTCTACATCTTATCAAACATTTTATTTTTTTCCAAGCCCTATTTGATGATATCCTAAGAACATAATTAGTGATAGCCCTATATTATAAGCAATCAGCTTCTGTTTCTTCCATGACATTTTTCTTTATAAATTGACATCAGACTGGATAAGGCCACGTACCAGAACATAAGTGTGTCTGATGATCCTAGCTCAGTTATTGCTACCACTTCGTAGTTGCTGACCTGCCTATGAAAGGCTGCCAGGGTGGGTGGGTCATCACATGCTATTTAGGGAGGCCTGCTCTGCAAGGCTGTGTCCCTCAGGAGGGGCCACTGAGCATGGCACGGGCTTGGACAACACAGACCACTCAGAGTTAAGCATTTACTGACTGAATTTACACTGCCTCTCTTGATTCTGTGTAGGTACAGAGCCTAAGTCATTTACAGAAGGTAATCTTGAGAGGAGACCAAGGAGGAGCGCTCTGTTTGGAAAACCAATGGTTTTCGTTTGTTTTCCTTCTTGTTTGCTGGTTCTTTGTGTCTATGACTTTGACATTGGCATCAGCTCTTCAAGCTTCCCCCATCCTTACCCTGAAGAGATGCTTCTGCTAGGTCTTGTATAATGAATTATAAAAACTATTACTGGGTGTCTCTGAGTCAGGCACTGTTAATTGGTGGTGAGAACATAAGGTAGTGAGTAAAACAGATGAAACTCTTATGTCCTGGGGTTTACATTCATGGGAGAAATAGGCATTAAAGAAATAGCTGTACCATAACAGTTGGTACATGCTATTAGGAAAGTGCTCAGGGCACTGTGGCCTCACAAAGTGACATCTGAACTGAGACTGGAGGGATGGTAGACCTACTCACTCAGAGGAAGTAGGGGACAGGAAGGAGGCAGAGGGAATACAGCCTGAATTGCATGGTGTATTAGTTCTTACACTGCCATAAAGAACTGCCCAAGATTGGAAAATTTATAAAGAAAGGAGGTTTAATTGACTCACAGTTTCTCAGGGCTGGGAAGGCCTCAGAAAACTTAAAATGGTGGCTGAGGGGGAAGCAAACATGTCCCTCTTCACATGGCAGCAGGAAAGAGGAAGCGCCAAGCAAAGAGGGAAAAAGCCCCTTATAAAGCCATCAGATCTCGGGAGAACCCACTCACTATCATGAGAACTGCATGGAGGTAACCACCCACCATGCTTCAGTGACCTGCCACTGGGTCCCTCCCACAACATGTGGGGATTATGGGAACTACAACTGAAGATGAGATTTGGATGAGGACACAGCCAAGCCCCATCGCATGAGATGGTCATGGAGTCATAGAATCCTGGCTTATTCCTGAGAACGTTGAAGGTGCCACACCTGGGAATTCTTAGATAACTGTTGCTCATATTAGACTGAGCTGGAGAACAAAGACTGGAGAACAAAAAATGCATCTTAGGCATTTTTAGGGTCCTCTAGTGCATGGCCCATGGCAGGCAGTTAATAAATACGTGTGTAAGGGGTATTGATCCTAGGTAGTCTTTGCACTACTTTCTTAGACTTTCTTTATATTAAAATATGAGGTATTGCTTATAAAAGGATCTGAAAGAACGTGATGTTTCCGAAGCTATCTCCCCAGCTGTTAGGCTGGTGGCTGCCTCGGAGAAGGATCTTTGCGAGGTCAGGTGTCCTCACCCTGCCGCCCTGCCTGCCCATCCACATTGTTTTCTTTACCCGCTTGGTTTGCCTTTGGGTTAAAGAACTTGGTCAGTGGGACATGGAAGAAGCATGCCAGGATGGTGCCATATGGGCTTCTACAGAGATAAAGAAGGGGCCTTGCAGCCATATACCAGTCACAAATAAAGCAAAATGTCAGCTCTGTAGAACCCTTGGGAAGCTCTTCCGCATAGGTGAGGTTTCCAGGGATCTGCAGATTTACCCTGTGAATATTCAAACTATTTTAAGTCTTTCCCAATTTACCATTCTCATTTTAAAGTATATTAGGCACCTCCCTGTATTTTTAAAGAAGTTTATTTTTTAAAAAATTAACAGAAAGGCATGTGTTTTAAAGGCTGTAATGCTGTGAGTGCTTCCAGAGGGTGTGTGTGACTTGGCATCTGGAGATAATGACCCCAGGCACCTCAAGACACACAAAAGATTTTATGGTCTTCCTGTTTGCTACTTTGTAATTAGGATGTTGGTTGAAACTTGTAACTGCTGTCACATACCTGTCTTTATAACCCTTTGGCTCTTGCTAATCTGTTGGTACTAATAAACTGTGAAGTTGGAAATAAACTGTAAAATTGGAAGCCACATCACCAAAAGTTTTATTTATGTGTTTATATATTTAGTTAAACTTTGCTCTTTAACCGAATACATGTTCAACTAAGCACTGTGCTATGCACTGGGGTTACAAAGATGAGTAAGATGTGTTTCTTGCTCTAAATAAGAGTGGGGATTGGGAGAGAAGCCAGTGGGAGTGCCAAGAAGGAGCACCTACACCAGACTGAAGGGCTGGTGGAAAACAGCTGCCACTTCACGGGGACTGTGTTCAGAGGAAAAGGGAAGGGTGGCCCACAGTCATGGCTTGGAATTCATAATCCATGAAGTATATTGCGAGTACATTGGGACTGCTGTTTTGGCTGCAGAGGCCATTCTTGTGTCTGCGCATTGTTCTAGATACTGAGAGTCTGTCGTGAGCTGAGCTCCAGATGGGTGAGGTCTTACCTGAAACCAGTGGTCTTTCTTTTTTCCACTTTGTAACATTATTAGTGATGCTAAGTGGATCACTTGCTTAAGGTGCTGACCCTCAGATCTCCTCATTGTAAGGGTGCATTTTCCCCTTTAGAGTAAATTACCTTGTGGAGTAACACATATAAATATCCTGTTTCCCAAAACCTTCTCACCTAAGGTTTACATGTCCAAGGATGGGCGCTTTCTGAATCAGTTATTAGTTATGGATGTTGCAAAACTGTGATTTATGTTCTAGTTCCAGCATTTCTTTTACACTTACTGGCTGCCAGTGTTCCTTAAAAAGGATTAAAAAATCTTTATATTCTTTTCTCTTCCTTCTCCTTCTCCCTGTCTTCCAGCCTGTCTCTCTCTCAGTCATTTTAAGCTAATAGATTTTTATTTATCCAGTGCATTACAGTAAAGGAAGCTATTTGTTGTTCTTTCTGATATTCAGACTGCCCCAAGGGTGACTAGTTGGGAGCCCCTTCATGCTCTTGAGCACATTAATCCTTGAGCACATCCTTGCTTTTTGACACAAGATATCCTAAGCTCAGTCTGAACATTTACTGCCCCATCCCTAGAATCAGCCATTTCTCAAGAAACCCTTTTATGGCAGAGTAACATTTAGAAACCAGGGTCTGGGCATCAGGAGTGCCCACTGCTATGAAGATGTCATTGCTTTTAGACACTTTAGTGGCTAAAGCTAAGAAACATGTTAAAAGAGAAAAAAAATACATTTGTATTGATATTTCTTCTAGGGTATTGTCATGTTGTAAGGTCTTTTCTTTGTTAGAAATTCAATTAGGGCGATACTTTTGAGTTTATTTTAAAACCTTTCCTCTTAAAAATCTTTAAAAATCCCTTTGTTTATTTTACTCTTACATCTCCAGAGGGAGAAGAGACAATAGCGTTAACCTCATGTTACTTGAGGAAAAAAACCAGCACTCACAAAGGTGAGATAACTTGCCCAAAACAACCATACTTTAACTGTGTGCACTCCTGCTGAATGTATTTGTACTCCTTCTGTATGGGAAGGGATCACTGGAGATATCTCTTACATGTTGTAGTAAGCTCCTTTCATATCATTTTCTATATATCTAAAACACATTTTTAATGTTGCCAGTATTTATCATTTATTCTGATTGCTTTCAGGTGCAGCTAAATCAAGTCCAGCAGCTAAACCAGGATCCACACCTTCTCGACCCTCATCAGCCAAAAGGGCTTCTTCCAGCGGCTCAGCATCCAGATCTGATAAAGATTTAGAAACGCAGGTCATACAACTTAATGAACAGGTAATGCATCAGCCCTGGCCATGCCTCTAGGAGCAGTAGCATGTAAGAAGTAGGGGGCCTAGGATTCCCTGTGACTGGGGTAAGGAAGAATCAGTGGTTTTAAGTAAGTAAGAATAAAAAGAATTGTTTGGGGAGACAAAAATCAGTAGCCCATGATGAATAAAAAGTGTTAGTCACAAATCTCAAAGCTGTGCATTAAGATGGGGCAGATGGCTCAGCATTGCTATAGACTCCAGGCCACCTTCCCCTGCCTGCTCCTCAGAGCTGTCATGAGCTCCAGGCTAGACCGTAGCCCATCCTGCCCACTTCTGGTCATTCTAGATAGTGCTGCACTAGGGTGAGTCTGTCTCCCTTTCCCTCCCTCCCTTTTTACTTTTGGCTTAAGTGTTAAAGGCTATGTCGGGGTTAGTCTGTCTCCCTCCCCTTCTCTTCTTTTTTCCCTCTTTCCCTCCTACCTTTCTTTCCTCAGCTTTTAGTAGTTGATCTCATTCTATATGAAAGATATTATGTTTAATGCTGGTAATATACTGGTAAAATAGATACCTTTCCTTCACTACAGATAGCAGTTGCACACAGTAGGTTATTACACAAGCAAAACAAAAAATCTGATACAGTGGCAGAAGTTTGGGAGCACCAAACCCAGTATTTGGGGGATCTGAAAGCCACAGTTGTATTTTAAGTAGAAGAGCTTTCCTTTTAATCTAATATTCCTCACAATTACAGTAAAGTCTGACTAGCTCCACTGTCTTTGTAATTTTCATTATAAAATCTTAGGTACATTTTCTAATATTAGCTCATCATTCCTAAGATTATATGTAGCTTAAAAGTAATAAAAGCAACGGGTAGTGTAGGGCCCATAGAGGAGAGCCTTTTATCCTGGCTACCCTGCCGCTATGAGAGGAGTCTTTACTCCGGGGCCCCAGGCTATTCCCAGCCACTCACTGGGCCAGTCGTGGTGATTAATCTTATTCTTGATGAGCCAGCAAGAGTTTAGAAACAGTTTTTATGATAATTGTATATTTGTAATCAAGACTCTAGTTTAATGTAGGCAGTTACTTAACTAGGGTGTTTCTTTACAATTATGATTACTTTATGGAAAAAGGTGTAAAAACTTAAGCCATCCAGCAGGTAGGACTTGGATTTGCAAACTGAAATGTTCTAATTACCTGCTGATTCTCAGTTTGAGCCTGGTTTCCAATAATGACTTCTTCTCAATTAAAAGACTGTAAGGACAGTCATAATGAGCCTTGGGCGACATGCCTCAGGCTCCAAGCAAATCAGAATAGACCTAAAGGCAGTGGGTCTATAATGCTTTGAACCTAAAGTTGGCCCTCCATGTCAGTGGGTGACCACATCTGTGGATTCAAGCAACCAAGTATTGCAAATATTCAAAATAAAAAATAGCAATACAAGCATAAGAAGTAATACAAATTAAAAACAATACAGCATAACAACTATTTACATTGTATTTGGTACTGTAAGTAACGTAGAGATAAGGTGTACAGGGGTAGGTCCATAGGTTATATGCAAATACGATGCCATCTCATATTGTCTTACATCAGGGACTTCAGCATCCATGGGGTTTCGTATCCAAAGGATGTCCTGGAATCAATTCCTCTCAGATACCAGGGCCCAACTGTAGAACTCTTTTTTCCTTAAGGAACCCAAATATTTTTGGTATCTTTCTTATCTGTGTTTCTTCATGACTCCTCCCTCTCTTTACTACCTACCACATCCAGGGTCCCACCCTCTGCAGCCCAAATTATAACCATATATTTGAGGTTCTCTCTCCCTGACAGCCTGACCCAGACAGCCCCACTCCTCTCCTTGGGGCTGGCTCTATGTTCTGGTTAGCTCTCCAGATCACACACAGAGCCCCATCCCCAGGGAACTCAGATCACTAAAATGCCTCCACTATACCATCGTACCATCCACAGTATCACTCAGAGAACCAAGTGAGAAGAGAGAGGAAGAGTCCAAAGCCACCGTCTTGTTATAATCCCTTTATTACTTTCAAAAGGCCTCCCTCCTCATTTCTGTACCCTGACTCCTTCACACCGAGGAGTGTGCCTGCCCTCAAAAAGAAGACACACCCTGAATTGTGAGTCCTTCAATCAGTATTACTGAACAGTTACTCTAGATTTATATCCATGGTTAACTGTTGCCGTTCCCTCCTTTTTCTGTCCTTGAAGCCAACAGGATGCCCCCCGAGCCTGCTAGGGGGCCCCACAGGCATCACCATGTTGGAACAAAGAACACTCGGGTGAGGAGAGGCTGAGGAGAGACCCTGATGCTGAAGGGTGAAGCGCAGTCATCATGGAAAAAGGGACAAGTGCCATAAACTTGGGGGATTCTCATTTGCTTGCCCTCCTGCCTTTTCTCAGGCAATTTCTCGTGATGCACAAAAGAAACACTACTGTGCTAAACCATTTCCATAATAGAAATGAATCAAAAGACATACAGGAGGAAAAGTCATAAAGAAAATAATTAGGGACTGTCTCTGGTTAGTGGGTTAGCCAACCCGAAGTGGGTTTGAGTCAGCGGATTAGCCACCTGGAAGTAGGTTGGTCACTGACCGCTGTGCTCAGGGAGCATGAGTGGGGCGGGGATAGTCAGTTAGTCTAGGCAGAAACCGTGGCCATCACTGAAACAGCAAGGTCTGCAGGAACCTGAAGTCTGTGGCCACACTGGGAGCAGCTGGGAGAATCATAAGAAGAGAGCTACTTACCCCATTCTAAGATCCATCTCCAGCATCTCCTTCATTGCTTCTGCATCTGCCACAACACAAGAGGGATGAGGCTGGCACTGGTCTTCATGAGTGGAACTATGAGAATGGAACTTTGCTTGCCAATTGACCTTTCATCATATAAGTTAACTAGTGTTGGTTTTTATAAGGGAGGGTTGGTAGTGGCAGCTATTGCCTAATGCATGTGGAATATCACTGAAACCTAATTTGCACTAAAAGCTTGTCTGGAGAAGTCTGAGCTATTTGCTTATTGTGCAGACCAAAGCCTTAGGGAGCCAGACAGATCAGTTTTCATGGGTTGGCTGTGTCCTTGCCTGGGACAGGGGGCTGGGGAGTGGTGGCAGATCTAAACTGCCACAGAGCCATCTGCTGGCACCAGTGAAGGGTTGAGGTGGAGTCTGTGTCCAAACCTGGGGAGGGTTTCTTTTTGCAGAAAAGGATTTCTAGAATAAGAGTTTCTTTTTTCTGGAATTTAAGCTGGTCACCTTCAGGTTTTTTAACATCTTACAAATGTGCAAGCTATAGTAGTAATAGAAACGAGTTAAAAGTTAGCAAACTGGTTCTCCAACTGCTTTGCAAGCGGCCACATGGGGGCGTCAGTGAGGGTAACCCTGAGTCTACAGAAGGGGTATGGTTTGCCAGGTGCACAGGAAGAGGATGGACACTGCCTGGGCTCAATGTGTGTTTGAGTAAGTCAGTAATTCCAGTTGGATAAAGCATGCACAAAGGCCCAGAATTATTAGAAAGAGAGAGGAGGAAATTCTGCATTCCAAATGAAATTTCTTGGAATTCTGTTAAGGGTGATTTTTAAGATAATGACAGATTTTACATAAGAAGGACCATGAAAGACTTAATTTACCACCTGAAGCATATGTCCTACATAAAAATAAATGAACAGAGGGTTTAAATACATGGGTATCCTCAGAGACCAGGATCGGAGTAATAGTTTGGGCCTGAGATTAGCTGCTGCGCCTATAGGACTATGGTAGACTGAGATTTGAAACCAGATCTAGTCACGCCCCCATCAGGGTTTCTTTAGCTCCGGTGTCCAAGTTCGTGGATCCTCTTTTGACCACTGCCTCCTCCCTTCACTTGCACTATTCTGTAGCCACCCTGAGAAGCTGCTCAACCCTGGAAACTCTGTGAACCAAGATCAAGGGGAAGAAAGAAGGAATGAGGGCTACTGTGGGGAGGGCATAGGCCTTCCTTGCCCTCCTGCCTTCGCAGTGATGTACCCAAAGCCCAAACTGGAGAAATCAAGACAGATCCACTCGGCCAGCCTTTCGGTCTCAGCCAGTTTTCCTTGTGTTGCCAAGCCCCAGTTTCTCACTGGAGAGTTTTTGTCTAATGTGGCCTGGTATCATTTGTAAAAGGGTCCAGAGCTAAGGGCAGCTTCTGATGCAAGTGATCTAAAGGAAGGAGAGTCCTCAACATAAATCTAAATAGCCGTGGTTACAGCCTTTCTCTTCTGTTTCTCCTTCGTCCTCCCATTCACCATTTCCTGCAGAAGATTAACAAGTGTGTCAGTCTGTTCAGGCCACTAAAGCAGAGTACCATAGACTGGGTGGCTTATAAACAACAGAAATTTACTTCTCACAATTCTGGAGACTAGGAAGTCCAAGATCAAGGCGCCAGCAGATTCAGTGTCTGATTGAGGCCCTATTCTTCGGAGATGGTGCCTTCTCACTGTCTTCACATGCTTGAAGGATGAATGAACTCACTTGGGCCTCTTTTATCAGGACACTCATCCTATTCATAAGGGCTCTTCCCTCATGACAGCCACCTTCCAAAGGCACCATCTCCTAATACCAACACCTTGGGTGTTAGGATTTCAACATACGCATTATGAGGGGATACACACTTCCAGATCATAGTAACAAGTTAAAAGAAAGATGGATTCCAGCCTATGTTAGCAGGAGGTGAAAGCTCACTCCCAGCCTGCGTGGAACCACACAGCAGAAAGACAACTCTCCCTGGTTAATAAACACTCAGTTGGCTGAAGGGAATGACTAGAGTACTGTGGAGAACTGGGTGTTTGGGCCCAGTGTCAGGCTACAGACAACAGCCCTGTTGTCCTTCTCTCAGACTTACACATTGGTTATTTCTGCTCGCGCTCTCTCACGCTCGCTCTCTCACGGGCTCTCTCTCTCTCTCTCCCCACTTCTTCCCCCCTCCCTCCCTCCCTCCCTCCCTCCCTCCTCTCTCTCTCTCTCTCTCTCTCTCTGTGTGTGTGTGTGTGTGTGTGTGTGTGTGTGTGTGTGTGTGTGTGTATGGGTGTGTGTTTTGGGTTTTATTCACAGGAATTGCTGGTCACTTCTTATACTATATTTTGGGTGTTTTTTTTTCCTTCACTCTCACTCCCTTGCAGGTACATTCACTAAAACTTGCCCTTGAAGGCGTGGAAAAGGAAAGGGATTTCTACTTTGGGAAGTTGAGAGAGATCGAGCTACTCTGCCAAGAACATGGGCAGGAAAATGATGACCTCGTGCAGCGGCTAATGGACATCCTGTATGCTTCAGACGAACACGTAAGTGTGAGGAGCCTGTGACTCCTGTGTTCTAAAATGACTCTTGTGGTCAAAGAGCAGTGGATCGGCACACCTTAGAATACTTCACTGGGACCTCAATGAGAATTACCACTCAGCGGAGTGCACTTGATAGTCCCTAAGGAATAAGCAACATTATCATCATGATCCATTGACCCATGCCTGTGGGACATGCAGTCATAAATTAATCTGGGAAGAGACAGGTGGGGTGGGGAAGGCTTTGACAGAAAAATACGCTTATGCAGCCAAACTCCAAGTGGTCTGCAGCTCTCTGAGCCAATGAGCAGTAAGAATGTGCAGACGGATTCTTCCTTCTTCATTGCAGATTCAGAGTGTAGTCAAAGGAAAAAATAATCTAGATGCCGTTCCCATCCCCAGAAGCCCCATAACTGACTGTTTTTATTTCATAGCTGGTTATCTTGGTTACTCACTGCCAGGACAGATCAGAGCTGTGGGACAGCCACATGCACGCCTCCTTTATGGGGAGGACCTGCCACCAGAGTTGCTGCTCACAGGCGCTGACGGAGACTCCGGATGTGGCTGTGTCAGAGTGATGAACAGCAGATGTGGGAAAAGGGAGGAATAAGAATCTGGGAAGCAAGGGAAGAAGGGGCAGGATGAACGGCAGAGACCGAGGCAAGGCACCCCAGGTCTGCCAGAGCCAGGAAGGAGAGGCTTGGTAGCCAGAGGCTGGGGTCGGAGCCCAACGGGGCTTCACCTTCCACTGAGCCAAGTTGAGGGGCTGGGGTGTCCAGCTTCTCTTATGCCAGGCTGATGCTGGTGGAAGCGTGCCAGTCTTTGAGCCGGAGGCCTGTGATATTCTGAGGGCCTCCAGTGGAGTTTATGTGTTGATACTTCCACAGGACATAGCAAGCCATCATCAAGTTTACTCTTGTATTCCAGCTGAATCCCAGGCAAATGTTTGCTCCATTTATGTCTCAAAATCCTAGCAGTGAAATTTTCCTATAAGGCACTGTGTCTGCAGTTTGGGAGCTCTCTACCACTTTTTTAAAATTTTTTCCAGATATTTTGGGTTAAATTATTTCTTGGTTATCAATAGCTCAGAATGTAGATTTTGAAGCCCTGAGAATCCACCTGGTTTCCATGATAGCTTTATGAAATATGGTTCTCAGTATTTTCAGATCTGACAGAAGAAACCAGAGACTGATTTGTAGTGTGTCTGGAGCTGCCACAGTGTCGCATATATGATGTCCTGTGTGTACAGAGTGCTTGCCGTCTGTAAGAACTGGATGGACTATGGTTATTCTCTTCACAAGCTTGTCTGAGGCTAAGTTAGCTGAGGTCTGCACAGCACCGTGAGGCTGAGCGAATGGCGCTGCTGTCTGCGATAACGCCTGCTGGTGGGAATAAGGCCAGCATGCAGGATTGAATCTTCTTCCCAGCCCTGCACTTCAAACAGGGGGAAACCCAGGGTCTAACCTCATGCCAGATTTTGTCCCAAGAGGGAGTCCATATGCAGGAGCACTGTCGGACAGTGAGCTCCAAATGAAGTGTTGGAGATGTCTGCCGAATTCCCAGCTAAGGATAGGTGGACAGCCTCAGGCAAGAGCTCTTGCATCCTAGGTGTGATTTCCAGGGGGTCTTCCTAGATGACCATACTCAGCTTCCCTTCTACCATGCCCATCACCACCCGACCCCCCACACACATAGATCCCAGCACCACCTTGCTGCCATCTGGATTCAGAGAGCCATTTCTGCAGTGTATGTGCAACTAAAATGCAGGCACCCCAAGAAGTAACACTTTAAGGCCCCATCATTCATTAAGACTGAATAATAAGTTTAGCTCAGACACCTGGGTTGGGGTTTGAGGTCGAAGGGCCTAGGGCTTGATCTCCATTAGCTTATTAGCTCCTATAATTCTCTAGAGAATCCTATTAGGTAGCTCTTGTTGTCATCCCATTGTACAGATGAGGGAAACTAAGGCAGCAAAGAGGTTAAATAACTTTCCAAAGTCAAGGAGTAGAATAATTTGCATTTGAACCCTGAAATCTGAATCCTGAGTTCATATTCTCCCTTTTCCAACTCTGAGCCACCTTTTAAATGGTTTTATGACAGTCATAATGGCTAATACCCATTGAGCATTTAGCATGTGCTAAGGATTGTATTCATGTCCTACCTAGATTTCTGACCTTAACCACATCCCTATGAGGTGAGTAGTTACTTACCTACATTTTACAGATGAAATTACTCACCCAATGACTCATGGTTAACAAGCTCTATCACTAGGATTTGAACCCTATCTAACTTAGAGGCTAAAGGTTGTATCTAACTTGGAGGCTAAAACCATAAGGACTGTGTTATTACCTCCCTCGGAGTATCAGTTACCATGGAGCAGGGAGAAAAAGAACTCAGTACCAGTTGAGGAAAGCCTCAAGGTTGACTGTCTACTTGACAGACTTCAGTTGAACACGCCATGTGTGTGAAGAAGAAAGTTTCCAAATTTTTACCTGAGTTTTCTCTAAATAACTCCCCTTATCTCATTTTGTTGATTTTCACCTTCAAAAGCCTAGTCATGGCCTCTTTTTCTGGGCATTCATCTGATATTAAATCAGCATTCACATAAAACTTCAATTTTCTTCTAGCCAGTTTGTAACTTTTTTAAACCTACTTTGTTGTTGTATCTCTGGCACTGTGGTGACACCATCAAATAGATTTAAGGGAAGGAAGAGAGAGGGAAAGAGACAGAAGCATTGCCCTGTAGGTATATGCTGAGGAGCGTCCAAAATGCAAGAAGAGAATTACTTAAAGTAACTAGGCAGTTGAATCTGGCAGAGAAAACAGCCTTAACATAAATTACATGTGTGGGTTACCAGAGCAAGATATTCAAATACAGTTGCTGGCTTAATTTTTCTAGTTCCAGGATATTTTTATTGCAACTTTGTGTCTGTAAATCTCCAGAAGAGACACATCAGGAGTTTTCTACAGAAAGTAAGTCGTTTGATCTGGAATATGCCAGGTGTCCTTGTTTGGAATGTGACACGACCCATTTTTTTAAACCTTGGTTTTTATACAAAAAGAAAAGTGGGCCTGGACACCTTGCTGGCTGTTTTCCATATCCTGTGCACGCATGACTCTGCTGAGAGGCTCAGGAGCAGCTAGATACTCTCCTTCCTGCCCCCCAGCACTCCACCTCCCAGAGGTCCCAGAAATCATCCTAGATATCTTATTTTCATTTCTCCCTGAGAATATGGAATCCAGTTTCTTTGGAACCACCCAGAAGCACATAGCCAGCCCTACACTGGGGCAGGGAGCCTTCCTAAAGCTGTACCCTTGCCCACCTTTCCCTGTGTCTGTGGTCTGGAAAAGCATCCATTTTGAAAAAAGAAAAAAATGTGCTTAGTGGTTACAATGCTGCCACACACCACCGCCGCCAGCTCTGGTAATCCTGCTTTTGCCCCGCTGTGCTTTCCTGACATTGTGTCCTGTTTTCTGGCATCCCCACAGTTAGGTGATGGGTAGATTTGCACCCATGTGCAGGGATGACGTGCATGGCGTCTTGGGGGAAGTGCCAGCACGTGGTTCATGATGCTGTTGGTACAGCTGTGTGTACAGAGCTGGGATGGCACAGATGCCTGGCTGTCTGCCTCTCCCAGAGCCCTCCTGGAAAGAGGATGCCAGGTTGTAGCACCTGCTGTTCAGCTAAACATAGATGGATGTGCTTTGCTTTGACATTTGAGGTAGGAGTATTTGTTAGGGAGATCTCTATGACTGGTCTCTGATTCTTATATTTAAGCCATCCCAGAATATGATGTATAGAAGATGTGAAAATCCAGGTGGGAGTTTTGAGTGAGAAATCAACAGAGGTGGGTCAATTCCCAGTTGTAGAAAGCTAATGGAAGTTTCCAGAGCAGATACTTATTACGATACTTAACTTGAGTCCTCAGGAGTCTGGGCTGAGGCATTGGCTACCTGCTTCCTGTGGATTCTGTCAGCTGAAGGGCACCAGCTTATGAACAGTACTTGCTTCCTGTGGAGACAGGCTGTGCTTCTGTCACTGGAGGGCTTCTGTCACTGGGCTATAGAAAAAGACCCAACCCCACCTCAGAAGAGCTCCCACTCCCAGTAAGGGAGACAGACAGGGACATGACTAACTGGAATATGTGTCATATGATGACTAATGTGAGAAGAGACATAAATAAACTTGCGTAGGGAGCAGATAAAAGCAGCCTGGAGGACCACGCAGAGACTTCACAGTGAAGGTGGCATTTGTGTTGGATGTTCAAGGGTGACTGAGAACATCAGCAGCTATAGAGCTAAGGTAGGGAGAAACAGCATGAACAAAGCAGACAAGAAAGACCAGCAGCCATGGCTGGCATGGGGACAGGAGATAAGGCCGCAGGGTGCTGCCTCCCACAGCCAGGAAGCCAGCGGCTGTCGGAGCTTCCTAATGGGCCTTCCTCCCTCCTCTGCCCCATTTTCCTCCCACAGTGGCTAAAAGCCTTCGTCAATACCATCTCCCAGTTTGCCTCTCTATCTAATGATTATAAGAAAACTAAATAATGATAGTTTTCTTACAGTCATTTGCAGCTAAACAGAAAGATGTGAATAGATATGCACGTATTAGAATTATTAAGTGATGCCCTGGTGCATTAGTCTCATATTTGGTATAGGTTTTGCCTGGCCTCCTATTTAGACATGGGTTTAAGTGCTTCATTCTCGTATAAGGCATAGAAAAAGACTGTTTATTCCTGTGAGCCCGCAGTAGCATTGTGTGGGCTGTGAGCTCTCAGTTGTGATTTGTAACATCTCTGAATTACAGATGTGTTTTGCCAGACTCTCAGACTGCCTTGACTTGCACGCCAAGCATGAGCAATCCATTGATAAATTGGGAGCTTTGCTGGTATTTCCCAGTGCAAGTTGTCTGGGGTGCACAGTCCCTGCAGATGCATGACATCACAGAGGGGTCCTGTGACTGAGACTTCAGCTGGGTGTGCCTGAGGAGCAGCAGCCCTGGGCATCTGGAAGCCTCAGAGCCATAGACAGAGCCAGCAAACCTGCTGCCCTGTTGGATGTGTTTGGAAGGAGGCCTAGCCTAGTGGCTTCCTGGCCCTCTAGCTTGTTACAAGCTCAACAATTACTTGAATCTAGGTCTTTCAACTTTAACTCCATTAGCCCACAATAAACTCCCAATTGTGACATAAGCAAACGAGAATTTCTGCAAAATGTAAAACAGATCCTCATTTCTGAGATCTTCTTTTCGGCAGTCTAACATGCACAGAAACAATTGCGTGAAGAAAAGCATACTTTAGACCAGCTGAAGTTTGAGCAGTACAATTTGGAAGACACCACACTCACGTTCAAGGGTTAGGATGCTGAATAAAACGACATAACTCACCCATGGGGGGCTCAGAGCCCAGCTGGAGAGACAGATGTGTAGCCACCCAGCAAGAACACACACGGGACTGTGGCACACTCTCCCACCGAAGCAGAAACCGAGGATAGAAGCTTGGAGAGGGAAGCTATTAACTCGAGGTGCAGGCAGTGAGAGAGGCTTCAGGGAGGGGTAGCTTTCTCATAATTTAGAGGAGCATGTGGCAGAACAGACAGCTAGAGTTCCCAGTCCCCCATTCCTGTCAAACTCCCATGAATGTTAGTTTCATTCTCCCCTGGATGAGAGGAGAGCACTAGCTTAGGAAGGCCAGTAACTGTTTCCTGTCCTTCGCTGGCCCAGCAAGAAGTTCTCTCCTGCTCTCCTGAGTACGTATGGACTCACTGTCGGTGAGGCACTGACTCTGAGCTGAGAGGACCAACCTCATGTGTGCCAGGCAGAGGGCAAAGCAGCATGCAGAGGCAGTGCCAAGAACACAGCTGCCGTGACACCCAAGGGTATGGGGTCCATCTGGCAGAAGGGGAGTAAAGAGGGGATCAGGGCTCTTAGAGCTCCCTGAGGTCAAAAAGCACCTGCAATTAAGGAATTCAGGAATGCGAGGGTCAGGAAGACACCTGATGTGATAAGAGAAAGCAAGAGATTGGGCCTAACATTCCAGAGGTGGATCCAGTTCTAGGTGAAGACAAGGGGTGGTTATGGAGTGGGGACAGCTCCATTTACTGAATAAGGGGCCTGTCGGCACAGTAAGAGACAATGCTAAATTTTATCCCAAGTTTTCAACACAGTGTCACTTTCTACTGTTGGTTCACAGAAAGGGTTACTTTTTTTTTTTTTTTTTGAGATAGAGTCTCGCTGTGTCGCCCAGGCTGGAGTGCAGTGGTACCATCTCAGCTCACTGCAACCTCTGCCTCCTGGGTTCAAGCGATTCCCCTGCCTCAGCCTCCCGACTAGCTGGGACTACAGGCACACACCACCACTCCCAGCTAATTTTTTGTATTTTAGTAGAGACGGGGTTTCACCGTGTTGGCCAGGATGGTCTTGATCTCCTGACCTTGTGATCCACCTGCCTTGGCCTCCCAAAGTGCATTACTGGCATGAGCCACTGTGCCCAGCCAGAAAGGGTTACTTTAAAAAAAAAAATTACTTGGACTTCTAGAATATTTCCAGAATTTTCCCACTAAGAAATAATAATCAAAGCTCACATTTATATTTACCATGTACCAAACACTCTGCTAGGCACTTTACGTATTTTAACTCATTAACTTCTCTGTTGGATTTGAGGAGTCCTTTGATTCATTGATTAATGAAATACATTGAAAATGCTTCTACATGGATCCTTTTGTTTTCTTTTTTTTTGAGACGGAGTTTTGCTCTTGTTACCCAGGCTGGAGTGCAATGGCACAATCTTGGTTCACCGCAACCTCCGCCTCCTGGGTTCAGGCGATTCTCCTGCCTCAGCCTCCTGAGTAGCTGGGATTACAGGCATGTGCCACCATGCCCAGCTAATTTTTTGTATTTTTAGTGGAGACGGGGTTTCACCGTGTTGACCAGGATGGTCTCGATCTCTTGACCTCGTGATCCACCCGCCTCGGCCTCCCAAAGTGCTGGGATTACAGGCTTGAGCCACCACGCCTGGCCTACATGGATACTCTTAACCCCAGCTTTACAGATGAGGAAACTGGGGCCCAGAGCAGTTAAGTTCTAGGCCCAAACACACACGCCCTATAAATAACAGAGCTGGGGTGTGAACTTGTGTCCATGTTGTAACCTTGACATTCTACTTACTGCCTCTCAGAAAATAAGTGGCTTGTGACCTTGGGTGATAGTCTGATAGTCTCAATCATTCATTCTTGAGTCCACTGTGACTTGTTCCTCTCAACACAACACGGATTGAGTCTCACATAGGAAAGAGGTGGCATGGAGAGTCCTATCCCTGACTTCAGTAACCTCAACATCCAGTGGGTGGGGCCAAAAGGGTCAAAACAGGATTCCAAATCAGTGTCACAGAGGAAGAAAACAAGTGCTGCGGAGAAGAGAGAAAGAATTCTGGCTCAGTGATCTGGGGAGATGATCGGCCATATTTGAATAGGCTAAGGATGGGTTTGTCCTAAGCTCCAGGGAAGAAGGGCCCGACAGACGGGGCAGGCTTGGGCAGTTCAGTGCTCAGGAGTCAGTGTGCCGGGTCCTGTATGTCCCTGCACATGCTCCAGATGGCATCACAGAAGCTGTGCACCCTTGCTGAGGGAAGAGGGAACTTTGATTGGCCATGCCCCCTCAGCTTGGGTAATAAAAAGCCAATTGTTTTGTGTGAGGTCAGAAAATGAATGAATGTGCACATATGGCTGACTGAGGCTAGTGCTCCCTGGAGTTGATGTTCATAATGTGCTTCATTGGGTTAGACAAAGACTGTGTATTCCTAAATAGTGGGAAGAACAACTCACCTATCTGACTCTCAGTTGATAAACATAAGGTAAGCCAGGAGGGCCCCAAGCAGTCTAAGTAGATATCCCAAAGTCCTTGAGCTAAAGCTCCTGAGCTCCCTGGTTGGGAGGGGCCTTCTTGACTGGGGCAGCCCATGAAATGTGGCTGCTGTCTTTTCTTTAGCCTGGGAACCTCTTGCACTGCTGCTCTGGTATCTAAGCCTACATCAGATGAGTAATAAATCAAATGGTCTCGTTCAGGCAGAAGAATGACAGCAAGGAAGGGACTAGGAAATGGAGCAAAAGCCCACATCCCTATCCATTAGTGCAGGAGTGACACCCCCCCACAACATGCCATGCAGGCCAGGAGTGCTGCTTTTCATATTACAGCAGCTTTATTCATGGTTGTCATGATGCTCTTGGGTCATTGTGTTTGGTTTACTCTTTTACAAAGATTAGTAAAGTATGTCATGTGTTCTATGAAGATTTCCTTCCAAAACAGAACAGTTGGGTGCCTAAAGCCTTATGACTGTGCTTTCTGGAATGATCTGTTCTTTGATCATATGGGGAAGCTAAGGCGCCCTTGCGTGTGTGTTGGCCACCTGAAGCTGGGAGACATTTGCATGGCGAGTTGTGCCTAACTAAGCCTGGTGCTCTCCACAGCCTTGAGATGCCATGCTGGCAGTGGCAGTGGGCTGGGACGCCACAGGGCCCCATTCCCAGTCAATTATCTCAGCTGAAACTTCTCCCCTGCCCACAGGAGGGCCACACAGAAGAGCCGGAAGCAGAGGAGCAAGCCCACGAACAGCAGCCCCCGCAGCAGGAAGAGTACTGACCCGCCTCGGCTGCTCTTGACACTTCCATTGTGCGTGGGAACGTTTCTTTTAGAGAATTGGAACATGTGTGGCCCCAAGCTCAACAGAAAGCAGTTGTTCCCAATCTGCTGTTCCCATCAGCACCATTGCATACGCCAGCCATTGCGCTTGGTTACCATTTTCTTTGCCAAGGTGTATTAGCGGATGGCCCTCTGGCCGCCTACCCGAGAGATTGTAGGGTCACATACGTCCAACTTCACAACTTGGCTGCTTGAGATTGGTTCCGCTCTTTTCTTCATTTCTTTCCAGAACAACTCTTTCCCACCCCAACACCACTGCCACCACCCCTCTTTTTATCCTGGTGTGAAACAATGGTAATTTGATATATGGTATTTATATTGGCATTTTTCAACCCAGTGTCACTAGATGTCACACACATTTGTGGTGCTTTGATGTTTGCAAGTCTAACCTCTGAACATAAATTTGGTCAAATAATTGGAACAAAGGGAAACAGATACTTGATACGAAAGCCATAATGACGGTGACTTGTGTCATGGGAGAAAACATAAGGTCAGTTTCTCCCTCTACTCACAATACTAAAGGGAAAAAATGGATTCAAAGCTAGGATTTCAGGGCCCAGCAGTGTTCTTCCATTAGCATGTTAGGCAACTACACAGTATGTTGTTAGTTTTGAAAGACATTCACTCAAGGAAAACACCATCTCAACTCTGCCCTCTCACCACGTCCCTTACTCCTCGTGCCCCCCCATTTCCCGGGTTATGCCATTTTCTTTCCCAGGGTCCTCTTTGGTGGGCAGCCACTCTCCCCAAGATGTCGTCATCAGTTTTCTGCAGTCCAAAGAGGGTCTGAGTAGGTACCTGTCTTCCTGCCTCATCCCTCCTCTCTTTGTGTAGGTTTCAGCCACACAACTCTCATTCACACTAGGGGACCCCTACTAAAGGGTAACTTCAGGTGTGCAGCCCTGAGCTCCAGGGCTCTGCACCATCCCACACACTTGCTGGAAGGCTGGAAGTGAAGACCTTATTAATAGAAGCATAATTGCAAGGGAGAATCGTGGTTCTGCAGTCTGGTGCAGACACTGGAATAACAGCACAGGAAAATCTGTCACTCCCAGTATCTTCTAGAATAAGGAATTTTCCCTTTTTAACACAAGGGCCCTCCTTGTCATTGACCTTAGCTAAACCATGGCAATTCATAAATAGAGGAAACGTTAATGAATTAAAAACATTCCTTATTTTTTTAACTAATATTTGCACATTTTCTTAGTCTCTTTCCAAGTTCTTGCCTCTTTTTTTTCTTTATTTTTATTTTTTCCTTTGACAGATGATATCCCTTCCTGGATCATTCATTTCACCTTGGTTTCTAACTTTAGATTTACTTTCACTTGTTATTTGACTTAGCAGGTGCAACGAAAACAAGAAATAAATGTGCCCACCCCACTTTACGCTTAACTGAAAAGCTTAAAATAAATTTTTGAATTATATATCATAAAGCTTTGAAATTTCTTTATTGATGAAATATGAATTCTAAATTCTAGCATTGAAGCTTTTCACCAAAAGAAGCCTCTCCAAAATAAATCTTTTGCAGCAAAGTGATATTTATTGAGTTATATGGAAAAGATGGCTTGTATTTTTGAGATTATTACAACACACTGTGCAGAATTGGACAGATGTTTCATGGTGTTTGGTTTCCCTTTCTTCTCTCTCCTGCTCACTCTGCATTATAGCAGCAGCTTATTTCTCTAAGGCTAGACAGCCTGGCTCTCAGCAGTGACATCCTCCCACACCTGGTCACAAGTAGTAGTGGCCGTGCTATTATACAGCATTATGCTTAACAGCATGTTGCTCTTCTGAGCCTGTTGTACTCACTGATTTCCCTTTTTTTTAAGAAAAAAAAAATAGCTCCTGTAAAAGGTCACAGTAACTCCTTGCAGCTGATACTGCAGTGGTTCCTAGGGCCATTCTTCGTCTGCTCTGAATCAATTCATCCACCGAGCATTGGGTATGACGTCTCACTCATACCCAGTGCTTGGTGGATCGTGACCAAACTCCTGTCATGTGGATGCACGTGAATGGGTAGCAGGGAGTCAGGATCCTCTTCTCCAGCAACCCTTTACTGCTGTATAACTTGCATAAGCCTCCCTGGTGGCTCTTGCTGGAACCACTCCATTGCCCTCCAGCTCCCCAGCCTTCTCAGTAATAAACATGCTGGCCAGATCTCTTAGCCTGCAAAGAACTTTCTCCAGTCACCATAGTCCATTCTCCTTCCTGAAGGCTTCGGGCAGACTATTCGTTTATTTAAAGAAGAGCTATACATTCTTTCTGGCCCCGTCTTAAACGTCTTCTGTTGTGCTGCACCCCAGGTAATGTCTCAGATGCTTTGGGGAATCTTCAACAGTTGAATTTGAGTCAATCCTCTTAGGCTGTACTTCCAGCCTGTGTGCAAACCCCCACTCATTTCCCATGGATGGTGGAACCCCATCATTCTTTAATCTCGGCATTCACGGCATGCTTTCCTTGGCAGCCCCTGGTCACATGTCATTAGGCTGGGCAGGAAGCATCCGTGGGTGTGTGCTCTGCTTCTCCCTCTCAGGAAGCCCAGTTTCATCCTTAGTCGCCCCTCATGCCCGCTGTTGGCTGGTTATAGCACTTCCACTGCTACTGTCAGATAGGAAGTGATCGAAGCAGGGGGCAAAGAGAAAGCCCATGTATGTTCTAAGCAGAAAAGCAGGAAAAAAAAAAAGGAAAGAAAGAAAAATACCTGTTGACCTGAGAGAAGTAAATTCCAGAAGGGAACCAAGAACACTTCCCTTCCCTGGTGAGTATTTCCATTATTCCGTTAAGGTTTAATATGCATTCAGATTACTTTTACTAAATAGTACACCACAAAGCTTTTGTTATATATTAAATGTAAACTGAAAGGAATGTAAACATATGTATTGTTAATTATAAATATAGATAAGTAATGACATAATAGATGAAAAAGTCTTATTCAGATGTATCACATTCATTTTACATTACCCACCTATTGTCGCATGGTAGAATAGTTTTTTGTCTCTGAATATGTGAATAACTTGACTTGCGTTGATCTTTTTACATATTTAATAAAAAAAAGTATATGTTAAAATCTGCCTGGAGTTACAGATTCTTAAATTTTTATGGTGAAGCTTCCCTTTTTACTAAGCAAGCAAATAGGAATAGATTTGTGTGGATTTACTTGTTATTATTATCTACACAGGGGTTGTCTGTTTTTATTGCTGGCAAATGTAGTTAACAAGAGTTACAGATTCATATTTGATATCAAATGTAGCAGCTATAATATCTTTTAAAAATTTTACCAACCAAAAAACAAAGAGAAAACATTCCCTTGGGAAGCATTCCACTTGCAAGCCAACAGAATCTTCGCCCCTGCAGGTCCAGCATACTCCATCCGGACGAGACAGCGCTGGGCAAATAGGGAACTGTGGGAGAAGCAGGTAGATGTTTCTAAGTAAAGCTTTGTGGCAGAATGACCTGCTTGGCAAAAGCCCTTTGAATAGGTAGTTTTCGCCACCTTGTTTGTTGACTTTAAACGGTGATGATTTATCGACATAAACTATAACCTCCCACAATTTTTAACAGGTGCAGGAATAGGTGAAAAGAGAAGTGTATTTCAGCTGGCCCAGTAATCACCTGTGGAGACTGCAGAACAGGTCACAATGAGATGCGGACTTTACCCTGGAGCCTACAGGTTAATGAGCCTCATACCCTTTTCACCCTGAAGAGTGCCAGCCTTCCCTATGCTGCTTCCAAGCACCACCTAGAGGCCAGTTTGGTTTCTCTACTGTCCTTTGGCCACTATTTTCCAGTCATTTGCCTTTAAGCACATTTCTATTAAAAGAAGTGGGAAAATAACAGAAGGCAAAGATGTTACCCCTCTTCTCCATCTACGTTCATTTCCTCCCAAGGTACACTTGTGACAGAAGTTTGTGAGCCATTACCTGAAATCTCATGCTCAACGCACATGTGTGTTTCCCGTTTAATCCACGAATTCTGGGGCTGTAAACACTTGATCTTACACTTAGACATTTGTGCACAAAAATACATGTGATTCATCTTTAAATGTACACTGGCTGACTCTAGTAAATCTGTCCCTGATGGTACAAAGGTGGTGAAATAACAGCTTGTTCCATATCATGAAATCTGACAGCATCTCTAAAAATTTGTTGCTTCTGGTATTATGGATAGGCTCAAGTCGAGACACCCCAAAAACAGTTATTGGAATTCCACTGAATTTGAGTTATAAAATGCCAGTTTTCCTCTAAAACACACACATACACAACTTTGTTTCTGACTTGTTTTACTCCTTTTAACTGCTAGAACACAGCTATGATCATTAATTAAGGCTGCTATCACTAGTAAATAACTTTTACTGACCCAGTTTCTCAGCACTGAGGCAATGTTGCCAAACAGCCGAAGTGATGGATAAGAACATCTCCCTGGATGTCTAATATCTCCTGTCTTGCTGAACTAGGAACTCATAAAAGATGTTTTCCATTCATTAGAGAAGCTCTGGCTTTATTTGCCTAAAGGAAAGCAAAGCCAAGGAGAAAATCCACTGATCCCTGGAGGACCCCCATGTGGCACAGGGACTTTGGATCACAAGACTGCCCCAAGGGCAGATCCCCCAAGTCTGAGCTGGACCCCATATCTTGTGTAGATGAGGCATACACAGAAGGTGCATTTGCTGAGGCTGCGCTTCTGTTTTGGGTTTACAAATGTAATCAAAATGGAAGGCGGAGCTGAAGTTAATTTGTTGGATGCCTTTTTCTCTCAATTCACTGGAAAAAAAATTAACTTTGTAGCTTTCAAGTTTTAATTTCTAAAACAGGTTTCTTGTGGTATTTTGCAACTTTTATCATCAAGCCTGGGGATACATTGTTTTTAAAAAGTAATGATGTATTAATGCACCCTTGAATTTACGATTCTCACTAGGAAACTAGCCCCAGAACTAAAGGTGTTCTTTTCTAGAGAATAAAAATGTTAAGTGCGTTTCCTTCTGTGGTGCTAACATCCCTCATATTTTTATACTATGGTATTTCTTTAGGTCTTAAAGGTTATCCATATAAAATAAAAATTTTTTCAGATATGTTTAGTAAAATGTTTTTGTCAAATCTGACAGCTTAAATGAAATTTGGAAATTAAAAAATAATGAAAAGATCTCATAAATATGTTGAGAATTTTATTCTGATCCAATTCACAGCTTACTACTAGGATGCTGTCTTCTAATCTGATATATTTATTATGCAGATGAAACATGAACTCCTAATGGAACAGTATTTTTCCAGCTTGAAAAATCTTTTCGAAAAAGACCACAGAATACCAGGCTAAATTTAGTCTCTTATAGGCTACGCTACGTCAAGATAGGCTCAGAGGCCATCCTGTCTTGCAAACAAAGACATTGTCCAGTAACCCAAGCTTAAAAAAAAAAAAAAAGGTGGAGAAGGAAAATGTGAATTTTACCCCAGAACATTTTTTTTTATGTTTCACTTTAAGTTCTGGGATACATGTGCAGAATGTGCAGGTTTGTTACATAAGTATACATGTGCCATGGTGATGTGCTGCACCTACCAACTCATCAGCTAGGTTTTAAGCCCTGCATGCATTAGGTATTTGTCCTAATGATCTCCCTCCCATTTGACCCCCACTCCCCAACAGGCCCCAGTGTATGTTGTTTCCCTCCCTGTGTCCATGTGTTCTCATTGTTCAGCTCCCAATTATTAGTGAGAACATGTGCTTGGCTTTCTGTTCCTGTGTTAGTTTGCTCAGGATGATCACTTCCAGCTTCATCCATGGCCCTGCAAAAGGCATTATCTCATTTCTTTTTTATGGCTGCATAATATTCCATGGCAGATATGTACCACATTTTCTTTATCCATTTTCATTCATTGGTTCCATGTTTCTGCTGTTGTGAATAGCGCTGGAGTAAACATACATGTGCATGTGTCTTTAGAGCAGAATGATTTACATTCCTTTGGGTATATACCCAGCAATGGGATTGCTGAATCAAATGGTGTTTTCGGTTCTAGACCCCCGAGGAATCACCACAGTATCCTGCACAATAGTTGAACTAATCTACATCCCCACCAGCAGTGCAAAAGCATTCCTATTTCTCTACAGCCTTGCCAGCCATCTGTTCTTTCTTGACTTTTTAATAATCACCATTCTGACTGGTGTGAGATGATATATCCTTGCAGATTTGATTTGCATTTCTCTAAGGATCGGTGATGATGAGCTTTTTTTCATGTTTGTTGGCCAAATAAATGTCTTCTTTTGAGAAGTATCTGTTCATATCCTTTGCCCATTTTTTTGTTTGTCTGTTTGTTTTTCTGAGACAGAGTTTCACTCTTGTGGCCCAGGCTGGAATGTAATCTCAGCTTACAGCAACCTCCACCTCCCAGGTTCAAGCGATTCTCCTGCCTCAGCCTCCTGAGTAGCTGGAAGTATAGGCACGTGCCACCATGCCTGGCTAATTTTTGTATTTTTAGTAGAGACAGGGTTTCACTTTGTTGGTCAGTCTGGTCTGGAACTGACCTCAGGTGATCCTCTGGCCTCAGCCTTCCAAAGTGCTAGGATTACTTTTTGATGGTTTTTTTTTCCCTTGTAAATTTAAGTTCCTTGTAGATTCAGATATTAGACCTGTGTCAGATGAGTAGATTATGAAAATTTTCTCCCATTCTATAGGTTGCCTGTTCATTCTGATGCTCTAGTTTCTTTTGCTGTACAGAAGCTCTTTAGTGTAATTAGATCTCATCGTCAATTTTGGCTTTAATTGCAAGTGCTTTTGGTGTTTTTGTCATGAAGTCTTTGCCCACGCCTATGTCCTGAATAGTATTGCCTAGGTTTTCTTCTAGGGTTTTTTTTTTTTGGAAAGAAAGAAGGAGAAAGAAAAACGGGGAGCGAGAACAGAATTCTTGCTCTATTGCCCAGGCTGGAGTGCAATCTTAAAAAGGTATTAAAAACCTCTTTTATGCCAATAATTGTACTTAACAGAGACAGGAAGGAATAAGGGAAGAAAATAACAAACAAGCAGCCAACCAATATTTCATTTAAGTCTGTGAGATGCTATGCAAATACTGAAGAGTGATTTACTTCCAATTATGTAGTCACTTTCAGAATAGGTGATACTGAGAAAAATGTATGTTCTGTAGACCTGGGGTGGAGAATTATATAAATGTTCCCTGAGTTTACTTATTCCAGGTCTAAATTCAAATCATAGATGTCCCTATTAATTTTCTATCTGATTGATCCATTGAATATTAACAATGTGATGTCAAAATCTCCCACTATTGTTGTGCGGGAGTCCAAATCTCTTCACAAATCAGTAAGAACTTGTCTTATGTATCTGGGTACTCCTGTATTGGATATGTATGTATTTATGATCATTAATTCCTGTTGTTGCATGATCCTTTTACCATTATATGTCCTTCTTTGTTTCTTTTGGTCTTCGTTACTATTAAAGTCTATTTTGTCAGACAACAGTTACAACTCCTGGTTTGTTTGTTGTTGTTGTTTTTCTTCTCTCCATTTAATTGGTAAATCTTCCTCCATCCCTTTATTTTGAGTCTGTGTGTGTTGTTGTGAGTTAGATCTGGATACAACGTACCAATAGATTTTAACTTTTTATTCCATTTGCCTGTCTGTGTCTTTAATTGGGCATTGAATCTATTTAAATTTAGGATTAATATTAATATTTGTGAGTTCAATATTGTAATTTAATGCTAGCTGGCTCTTTTGCCCATTAGTTGATGTAAATTCTTCATTATGGAGATACTCTTTACATTTTGGTAAATTTTGAGGATGACTGATACTGGTTGTTCCTTTCTGTTTGTAGTGCTTCTTTCAGAAGGTCTTGTAAAGCAGGCCTGGTGGTGATGAAATCTCTGAGTGCTTGTTTGTTTGTGAAAAATTTTATTTTTCCTTCATTTATGAAGCTTAGTTTGGCTGGATATGAGATTCTGGGTTGAAAATTCTTTTCTTTGAGGATACTGAATATTGACCCCCCCGACACTCTCTTCTAGATTGTAGGGTTTCTGCTGACAGGTCTCCTGTAAGTCTGATAGGCTTCCCTTTATGGGTAACCTGACCTTTCTCTCTAGCTGCCCTCAGAATTTTCTCCTTTATTTCAACCCTAGTGAATCTAACAATTATGTGTCTTGGAGTTGCGCTTCTTGAGAAATATGTTTGTGGTGTTCTCTGTATTACCTGGAGTTGAGTATTGTCCTGCCTCACTAGGTTAGGAAAGTTTTCCTGAATACTATCCTGAAGAATATTTTCCAACTTGGATTCATTCTCTTCGTGACATTCAGGTACACCTATCAGATGTAAATTAGGTTTTTTCACATAGTCCCATATTTCTTGGAGACTTTGCTCATTCCTTTTTACTCTTTCTTCTCGAATCTTGTCTTCTTGTTTCATCTAATTAATCTTGTCGTCTTGTTTCATCTAATTGTCTTCTTGTGGCCCAGGATAGCCTTTCTTCTGTTTGATCAATTCGACTGTTAAAACCTGTGCATACTTTGCGAAGTTCTCGTATTGTATTCTTCAGTTCCATTGGTTCACTTATTTTCGTCTCTAAATTGCCTATTCTCATTAGCATTTCATCAAACCTTTTTTCAGAGTTCTTAGTTTCTTTACATTGGGTTAGAACATGTTCTTTTAGCTCACAAAAGTTCCTTATTATCCACCTTCTGAAGCCTAAATCTGTTTATGGAACGCACTCGTTCTCCATCAGGCCTTGTTCCCTTGATGATGAGGAACTGTGATCCCTGTAGAAGGAGAGGCATTCTGATTCTGGGTATTCTCAACCTTTTTACGCTGGTTTCTTCCCATCATTGTGAGTTTATCCACCTGTCGTCTTTGTGATTGCCAACTTTCAAATTAGGTCTCTGAGTGGATGTCCAACTTACTGATTCCCAGCGCCGAAATCTGAGCAACCCACTGCACCAGCTAAAACAGCAGCATTAAGATTCGTGCTGCTTTTCTGCTTGGGAATCTCCGGTCTGGCTTCCCTCATGAATCCCTTTTTCAATCAGGTAAATGGGCGTCTCTGCCTTCCTGGAGCTCCAAACGTCTATCAAAAGGGGACCCAGTCCCGTTTACTCTGCACCGAGAACTGCAGCGCTGAAGCACCAGCAAAACCACCGCACTGGCCACAAGAGTCGTGCTGGCGACCCATGAGGCTCCTCCGCTGGGAATCACCTAGTCTGTGGGCAACAAAAATTCGTCTGAAAGTGTGGCATCCTCTCTTTCTGTGCGCTTTCTCTGGGAGCTACAATCCTGAGCTGCTAGTAATCGGCCATCTTGGATCTCTCTCCTCTTCTAGGGTTTTTATGGTTTTGGGGTTTACATTTATGTCTTTAATCCATCTTGAGTTAATTTTTGTATAAGGTATAAGGAAGGGGTTCAGTTTCAGTTTTCTGCATATGGCTAGCCAGTTTTCCCAGTACCATTTACTGAATAGAAGATCCTTTCCCCATTACTTGTTTTTGTCAGGTTTGTCAAAGAATAGATGGTTGTAGATGTGCATTGTTATTTCTAAGGTCCCTGTTCTATTCCATTGGTCTATATGTCTGTTTTGGTACCAGTACCATGCTGTTTGGTTACTGTAGCCTTGTAATATAATTTGAAGTCAGGTAGAATGATGCCTCCAGCTTTCTTCTTTTTGGTTAGGACTGTGTTGGCTATACAGGTCTTTTTTGGTTCCATGTGAAATTTAAAGTAGTTTTTTTCTAATTCTGTGAAGAATGTCAATGGTAGTTTAATGGGAATAGCATTGAATCTATAAACTACTTTAGCAGTATGGCCATTTTCACAATAGTGATTCTTCCTATCCATGATGATGGAATGTTTTTCCATTTGTTTGTTTCCTCTCTTACTTCCTTGAGCAGTAGTTTGTAATTCTCCTTGAAGATGTCATTCATTTCCCTTGTAAGCTGTATTCCTAGGTATCTTATTCTCTTTGTAGTTGTTGTGAATGGGATTTCATTCATGATTTGGCTCTCTGCTTGTCTATTGTTGGTGTATAGGAATGCTTGTGATTTTCACACATTGGTTTTGTATCCTGAGACTATGCTGGAATTGCTTATTAGCTTAAGGAGTTTTGGGGTTGAGATGATGGGATTTTTAAAATATAGAATCATGCCATCTGCAAACAGACACAATTTGACTTCCTGACTTTCTATTCAGATACCTTTCATTTCATTCTCTTTCCTGATTGCCCTAGCCAGAACTTCCAATACTGCGTTGAATAGGAGTGGTAAGAGAGGGCATCCTTGACTTGTGCCAGTTTTCAAAGGGAATGCTTCCAGCTTTTATCCATATAGTATAATATTGGTTATGGGTTTGTCATAAATAGTTCTTATTATTTTGAGATCTGTTCCATCAATACATAGATTATTGAGAGTTTTTAACATGAAGGGATGTTGAATTTTATGGAAGGCCTTTTCTACATCCATTGAGATAATCATGTGGTTTTTGTCATTGGTTCTGTTTATGTAATGGATTACCTTTATTGGTTTACATTATGTGGAACCAGCCTTGCATCCCAGGAATGAAGCCAACTTGATCATGAGGAATAAGCTTTTTGATATGCTGCTGGATTTGGTTTGCCAGTATTTTATTGAGGATTTTCACATCAATGTTTATCAGGGATATTGGCCTGAAGTTTTCTTTTTTTATTGTGTCCCTGACAGGTTTTGCTATCAGGATGATGCTGGCCTCATAAAATGAGTAGGAAGGAGTCCCTCCCTTCTTTTCAATTGTTTGGAATCGTTTCAGAAGGAATGGTACCAGCTCCTCTTTGTACCTCTGGTAAAATTTGGCTGTGAATCCATCTGGTCCTGGGCTTTTTTTTTGGTTGGTAGGTTAATTACTCCCTCAATTCAGAACCTGTTATTGGTCTATTCTGCGATTCAACTTCTTCCTGGTTTAGTCTTGGGAGGGTATATACGTCCAGGAATTTATCCATTTCTTCTAGATTTTCTAGTTTCTTTGCATAGAGGTGTTAATAGTATTCTCTGATGGTAGTTTGTATTTCTGTGGGGTCAGTGGTGATATCCCCTTTATCATTTTTTGTTGTATTTGATTCTTCTCTCTTTCTTACTGGTCTAGCTAGTGGTCTATCTACTTTGTTAATTTTTTCAAAAAACAAGCTCCTGGATTCATTGATTTTTTTGGGGGGATGGTTTCATTTTTATTTATTTATTTTTTATCTCTATCTCATTCAGTTCTGCTCTGATCTTAGTTATTTCTTGTCTTCTGCTAGCTTTTGGATTTGTTTGCTCTCGCTTCTTTAGTTCTTTTAATTGTGATGTTAGGGTGTTGATTTGAGATCGTTCCAGCTTTCTGATGTGGGCATTTAATGCTATAAATTTCCCTCTTACCACTGCTTTAGCTTTTAGCTGTGTCTCAGGGATTTTGGTACATGGTTTCTTTGTTATCATGGGTTTCAAGAACTTCTTGATTTCTGCCTTAATTTTGTTATTTAACCATGAGTCATTCAGGAACAGGTTGTTCAGTTTCCATGTGGTTGTGTGGTTTTGAATGGGTTTCTTAATCTTGAGTTCTAATTTTATTGCACTGTGGCCTGGGAGACTGTTTGTTTGTTATGATTTTAGTTCTTTTGCATTTGCTGAGAAGGGTTTTACTTCCAATTATGTGGTTGATTTTAGAATAAGGGCCATGTGGCACTAAGAAGAATGTATATTCTGTTGATTTGCGGGGGAGAGTTCTGTAGATGTCTATTAGGTCCACTTGATCCAGAACTGAGTTCAAGTCCTGAATATCCTTGTTAATTTTCTGTCTCATTGATCTATCTAATATCGACAGTGGGGTGTTAAAGTCTCCCACTATTATTGTATGGGAGTCTAAGTTTCTTTGTAGATCTCTAAGAACTTGCTTTATGAATCTGGGTGCTCCTATATTGGGTGCATATATATTTAAAATAGCTCTTCTTGTTTCATCCATCCCTTTACCATTTTGTAATGCCCTTCTTTGTCATCTTTGATCTTGTATAAAGTCTGTTTTATCCGAGATAAGGATTGAAACTCCTGCTTCTTTTTGCTTTGCATTTGCTTGGTAAAGTTTTTTCTGTCCCTTTATTTTGAGCATATGTGTGTCTTTGCACATAAGATGGGTCTCCTGAATACAGCACACCAATGGGACTTGACTCTATCCAATTTGCCAGCCTGTGTCTTTTAATTGGAGCATTTAGCCTATTTACATTTAAGGTTAATACTGTTATGTGTGAATTTGATTCTGTCGTCATAATGCTATCTGGTTATTTTGCACACTAGTTGATGCAGTTTCTTCAACATAATGTCATTAGTCTTCATATCTTGCTGTGTTTTTGCAGTAGGTGGTACCAGTTTTCCTTTCCATAATTAGTACTTGCTTCAGGAACTCTTGCAAGGCAGGCCTGGTGGTGATGTAATCCCTTAGCATTTGCTTATCTGGAAAGGATTTTATTTCTCCTTTGCTTATGAAGCTTAGTTTGTCTGGATATGAAATTCTGGGCTGGAAATTCTTTTCTTTAAGACTATTGAATGTTGTCCCCCACTCTCTTCTGGCTTGTAGATAGAGTTTCTGCTGAGAGATCTGCTGTTAGTCTGATGAGCTTCCCTTTGTAGGTGACCTGACCTTTCTCTCTGGCTGCCCTTAGCATTTTTGCCTTCATTTTGACCTTGGAGAATCTGATGATTATGTGTCTCGAGTTTAATTTTCTTGTGGAATAGCTTACTGATGTTCTCTGTCTTTCCTGAATTTGTATGTTGGCCTGTCTTGCTAGTTTGGGAAAGTTCTCCTGGATAATATCCCAAAGTGTGTTTTCCAACTTGGTTCCATTCTCCCCATCTCTTTCAGGTACTCCAATGAATTGGAGGTTTGGTCATTTAACATAGTCCTATAATTCTTAAGAGGCTTTGTTCATTCCTTTTCATTCCTTTTTCTCTAATCTTGTCTGCATGCCTTATTTCAGCAAGGTGGCCTTCAAACTCTGATATCCTTTCTTCTGCCTGATCAATTCAGCTATTGATACTTTTGTATGCTTCACGAAGTTCTTGTGCTGTTTTTCAGTTCCATCAGGTCATTTATGTTCCTCTCTAAACTGATTATTCCAGCTAGCAGCTCCTGTAACCTTTATCAAGGTTCTTAGCTTCTTTACATTGGGTTAGAACATGTTCCTTTAGCTCAGCAGAGTTTGTTATTACCCACCTTCTGAAGCCTACTTCTGTCAATTGGTCCATCTCATCCTCTGTCCAGTTCTGCACCCTTGAAGAGGTGTTGAGATCATTTGGAGGAGAAGAGTCATTCTGGCTTTTGGAATTTTCAGCATTTTTGCGCTGGTTTTCCTCACTTTTATGGATTTATCTACTTTTGATCTTTGGGGCTGATGACCTTTGGATGGGGTTTTTGTGTAGGGGTCTTTTTGTTGATGTTGTTGTTGTTGTTACTTTCTGTTAGTTTTTATTCTAACAGTGAGGCCCCTCTTTTGCATGCCTGCTGCAGTTTGCTGAAGGTTCACTCCAGTCCCTGTTCTCCTGGGTATCACTAGTGGAGGCTGCAGAACAGCAAAGATTGCTGCTGGCTCCTTCCTCTGGAAGCTTCATCCCACCGGGGCACCGGGCCTGATGCCAGCCAGAGCTCTCCTGTATGAGGTGTCTGCCTACCCCTGTTGGAAGGTCTCCCAGTCAGGAGGCACAGGGGTCAGGGACCCGCTTGAGGAGGCAGTCTGTCTCTTAGCAGAGCTGGTGCATTGTGCTGAAAGAATCCGTCTTGTCAGGATCAGCTTCTCTCTTCATAGCCGGCAGGCAGGAAAGGTTAAGTCCACTGAACCTACAACCACACCCGCCCCTCTCCCCAGGTGCTCTGCCCTGGAGAGATGAGTTTTGTCTGCAAGCCCCTGACTAGAGCTGCTGAATTTCCTGCAGATGTGCCCTGCCCAGTAAGGAAGAATCTAGAGGAGCAGTCTGGCCACAGCCGCTTTGCTGCACGTGGGGAATTCTGTCCAGTCCAAACCTCCCAGTCTCCTTAGCACTGTCAGAGGAAAACCACCTTCTAAAGCCACAATAATGACTGTTGCCCCCTCCATCCCACTAAACTAGATTATTCCAGGCTGAGTCCAGACTGCTGTGCTGACAGTGAGAATCTCAAGCCAGTGGTCCTTAGCTTGCTGGTCCTTAAATAGCCAGTTTACATACAACCCAAAAGCAGTATCTTGGACCACATAGCTCTCAAGGTGTAACATTGGGAAATAACTTCATTTAAGTGCTAAGAGAATGATTATCAAAATCCAGCATGCTTCATTGTGATGTTCTGTGACCCAGACTGGTTTCCAGGCTGCTATGAATGCTTCTCCCATTTTCTTGTGTGACTGTCCTGCATTCCACAAAGCCAAAAAAGAAAAAAGTGGATTTACATATAAAAGTGCCCCCAAACCCAGTATGTGTGTGCTTGTAGGCCTAAACTTATTATACACTTTAGAACACCTAGAATGAGGGCTCCTGAACAGCTGTAACTTTCAAAGCTGTGCCGGAATGGGCTTCTGCTCCCTGGTTAACTCCTCTTTTCCATGGGAGTCCTTTTAGTTTTCCTTCTGAAGGAGAAGGAAGAAAGGAAAAGATGACACTGGTACGAGATGTGGCCCCTCTTGCCTTCAGGATACTTTAAGAATATTTATGTGTCCTTCAAGTCACTTGTTCCTGTTTTTAAAATAGCATGCTGAGGGATTTGGTCATATCATTAGTCGAGACTTGGCCCAACAAGACCAGCCCTTGTGTAATGAGATTGGTTTGAGGTAGGAACTGTACTCACTTTGGAGGACAGGCAAGAGGAGCCCCCAGGCTCTGGATGGGAAGCTGAAGGCTGACCAAGGGTGGATGAGGCAGGGGTCTGTGAATGGGATCCCACAGAGGCCACACGCAGGACAAGAGCAGCACCTGACTCCAGGCTTCATCCATCATATGGAGGTCTGTGGTCATTTCGCCCATTCCCCTTGCTCCTCTGGAGAAACCAGACTCTGGAAATCACAGAGGGAATCGACTGCTGCTTCCTAGGAAGGGTTTCATTCATGGTCACATTTCGTTCCAGAAAAGGATGAGTATATTGAAGCGTTGACTGCCTCCTTAAGAAGAAACAGGAAGTGGTAATTACCAAACAGAGGCTCCCTTTAAATTTAAAATGTATAGCCAAGAAAGCAGCTAACACTACCTTAAAAAGACCCAAAATAAATGTTTAAGCTAAAAAAAAAAAAAAAAGCAGAAGGCTGGGGAAAGGGCACGTTTTGGCTTTATCCTCCAATTTGATTGTTTTTTAAAGGCTGAGCACCAACTATGGGTGAAGCACAGAAGTCAAAAGTAACTTAACTCCTAAAATATATCATTGTCCTTTTTTTTTTTTTTTTTTTTTTTGAGAGGGACTCTTGCTCTGTCTTTCAGGCTGTGGTGCAATCTGGGCTCACTGCAACCTCTACCTCCCAGGTTCAAGTGATTCTCCTCCCTCAGCCTCCTGGGTAGCTGGGACTACAGGGGCACACCACCACACCCAGCTAACATTTTGCATTTTTTAGTAGAGGTGGGGTTTCACCATGTTGGCCAGGCTGGCCAAAGTGCTGGGATTAAGGCATGAGCCATCACGCCAAGCCTCATGTCACTATCCTTAAGTTATTCTAATGGAGCTCTATAAAGAGGGGTATTCTGAATCCATTAAGTTAGGTCCTGCCTTAGTCCAAAAAAGTAAACTGACGATGTTTGTATATTTTTAAGGCGGTATATAACATATAAGTGAGGAAACCAGCATGAAGGGAAAGTAAGGCAGGAGAGAAAAGATGAAGCCAGAGGTAAAGTTAGGAGCCTTACACATGCCCCAGGGTCTTCTAGACTTTACTAGGACTAAAGGAGAAATAATTATCTCTGTGCTTCCTGGTAGCCAACAGAGAGGACAGTACAACCAACCAGCCCTCTGTATCTGCACGGTCCACATCCACAGATCAACCATGTATCGAAAGTATTTAAAAATAAATAGAAAATAATACAAAATTCCTTTTTTTTTTTTTTTTTTTGTTTTTGAGACGGAGTTTCGCTCTTGTTACCCAGGCTGGAGTGCAATGGCGCGATCTCGGCTCACTACAACCTCCGCCTCCTGGGTTCAGGCAATTCTCCTGCCTCAGCCTCCTGAGTAGCTGGGATTACAGGCACGCGCCACCATGCCCAGCTAAATTTTTTTGTATATTTAGTAGAGACGGGGTTTCACCATGTTGACCAGGATGGTCTCGATCTCTTGACCTCGTGATCCACCCGCCTCTGCCTCCCAAAGTGCTTGGATTACAGGCTTGAGCCATCGCGCCCGGCCCACAAAATTCTTAAAATACAATATTACAACTACATATAGTCCCTGACATACAATGGTTAAACTTACCATTTTTGGACTGTATGATGAGTTTATCAGGATATTGAATGCATTTTCAACTTATGACATTTTTGACTTAAAAATGTGTTTATTGAGAAGTAACCCCATTGTAAGTTAAGAGCATCTGTACTTACTTTTACATTGCATTAGGTATTATAAGTAATCTAGATATGATTTAAAGTGTAAGGGAGAATGTGTGAGTGTTGTGTGCAAATACCATACCAGTTTCTAGCAGAGACTTGAGCATCTGTGGATTTTGGTATCTGCAGGAGCAGTATGGAGGAGGGGGGTCCTGTTTAAAGTGTCCATCAGGTGAAAACAAATCAGTTACTTAGGAGTACAGATACTTAACCTAAGAGAAATTTCTTGGTGTTAACTTCTAGGAAGAAATTGAATGATGTAGGGAGACTGACCTTAACAACATCTCACAGCAAATACAGTAACACTGTAGTAGGACTGCTTCCAACTATCCCCGATGACCTAATGCCAAGATGCGGTTCAGTCGAAAGCAATCTACCAGGGACTAGAGCTGTCTGTACATGTAAACAGCTCCTGGGAGGTCGGGCTTTATCCCAGAATAAACTATAGAGTCACAGAGCAATGATGGGGGCGAGGGGAAGGGCACTGCAAGTGCTACTCCCTGCAGCTTAAGCTTAGATAAATACTGAATGGCAGTGTGACCTTGACAACTACTAGAGGACAGATGCCAAATGCTGCTGATCAACACCCGCTTCCTTTCCCAACAGTCAGCCCATGGAGGGGAGGGGCTGCTCTCAGGCTGCAGGCTGAGGAGACTGGCCAGGCCACAGGCCACCGGCCACAGGCCACCCCCACCCCCGCCGGGTGGGAGGAGGGGGCCACAGGCTGGGTCATGCTTTTCCCCAGAAGTATCATAAGGGTTTGACTTTTGTGAGTCTGTTTAGGTTTTGGTTTTGGTTTTTCAATTATCCTTGGCAATTTACTGAGAGGGAAAATTTCAGTGTAGATTATAGCTATGAAACTATTAACTATTCCATATTCCCGTAAGCCTTAAAATTGTCCTGGAGAAAGCCCACTGACAAATGGCATGCTTCCTAGGTCAAAACACCAAGTCTATAGGGGAAAAGAGAATTATATTTTAATAGAAATCTTGTATCTATAAAACCCTTTACAGATTGCCAAATGGCTTCACAAATGATCATTATTAGAGGAGAAAGAGAATACGCTTTGAAAATTACCTAACTGGATTCCAATTCCAGCTACACCACTTCTACCTGTGTACTTTTAAATAAATTGCACATAATTTCTGAGCCTCAGTTTCCTCATCTGAATATATAGATGATACCTACTTTGCACAGTTGTTTCGAAAAATAAGTGAAGACGGTGTGTGTAAAGTACCTTGCACATAGTCCATATTTATTAAATGGTGGCCAGGCATGGTAGCTCAAACCTGTAATCCCAGCACTTTGGGAGGCCAAGATGGGTGGAACATTTAAGGTTAGGAGCTCAAGACCAGCCTGGCAAATGTGGTGAAACCCCATCTCTACTAAAAAAATAATAATAATACAAAAGTTGGCTAGGTGTGCTGGCATGCACCTGTAATCCCAGCTACTCAGGAAGCTAAGGCACAAAAAGGCAGAAGTTGCCATGAGCCGAGAATGCACCACTGCACTCCAGCCTGGGTGAGAGAGTGAGACTCTGTCTCAAAAAAAAAAAAAAAAAAAAAAAAAAAAGCTATGCATGGTGGCTCACGCCTGTACTCCCAGCACTTTGGGAGGCCAAGGCAGGTGGATCACCTGAGGTCAGGGGTTCAAGACCAGCCTACAAGGTGAAACCTCATCTCTACTTAAAATACAAAAAATTAGCTGGGTGTGGTGGCAGGCACCTGTAATCCCAGCTACCTGGAGGCTGAGGCAGGAGAATCGTTTGAACCTGGGAGGTGGAGGTTGCAGTGAAGTGAGATGGTGCCACTGCACCACTTCAGCCCAGGCAACAGTGTGAGACTCTGTCTCAAAAAAAAAAAAAAAGGAAAGAAATATTAGCTATTATTACTAATTTTGGCTTTGATAGGAGTCCTGTGAGGGAGGTAATACAGATATTATCAATATGATAATAAAAATCTTATTAGCCTGATGCTAAACATTTCAATACCACCCACTGCTTCCACTGTCCTGCAGCAAGAGCAGTCCTAGGCAGCTATATGTTATGTGGTTCCGAGTGGGTGTCTAATCCAGGGCCAGTCAGTATTTAAGGTTTTCAAGTGACCACATGGTCTGCCTCTCTGACCTTGGCAATTAGATCCTCCCTCTGCCCTCCCCTCCCGTCTCATTTGCACTAAGGATTGAGGACCTTAGCAATGAGTACCAGAACTTGAATGGATGCACAGGGAACATAGCCACGAGGAAGGATCACAGCATGCTGAGGTCACATATGAGCAGTTGCTCTGAAATAGAAAAAAGGTGAAAGTGGTCAAAAGGAAAGAGAGGCCCAGGAACGCAGGCTCCCACCTGTAATCCCAGCACTTTGGGAGGTTGAGGCAGGAGGATTGCTTGAGGCCAGGAGTCTGAGACCAGCCTGGTCAACATAGCAAGACCTCATCTCTAAAGAAAATTTAAAAATTAGCTGGGTGTAGTGACCCACACCTGTAGTCCTAGCTACTTGGGAGGCTGAGGCAGGAAGATGGCCTGAGCACAGGAGATTATGGCTGCAGTGAGCTATAATTATGCCACTGTACTTCAGCCTGGGAAACAGAACAAGACCTTGTCTCTAAAAAAAATGAAAGAAAGATAAAGGAAAACAGAAAAAGCAGACAGTAAAGAAACACGGTAGGTTTTAAATAAGATTTTTCTGGAATCTAGTTGACTGGCTTTATAGAGCTCACATTTTTGTGTAATCTTCACATACCTCAGAGGTTAACTTAAATGAGCCTCTTGTTTGCAACCTAAGACAGTCTCATGAAGTGAGGCTCTTGAAAGGGAATAGCTTTCCCAAGTTTATAGAACAGAAGGGACCTTCAGGACAATCCAATGCCAGGCCCAGCTAAGCGCCCAAAGGACAGCCAGCATCATCTGCCAGCCTTGTGCGGGAAGAAGCCGACCTGGACATCCAGCCCCCTTGGGCCTTCAGATGACTCCGAGCATCTGTCCATCTGACAGCAACCACAGGAGAGACCTCAAGCAAGAACTGCCCCACTATCCCATGGAACCATAAGCGATCATAATAAATTCTGTCAAGTCAGTAAGGTTAGGGTGGCTTCTTGTGACACAGCAATAGATAACCAGAATAGTGTAGTAGACAGTGAAGTACAGATTTCATTTTTTTATTTTGTACAGGCATTATGCAAAAAGAATGTGAAATGAGTCACATTTATGCTGTAACAGCTGTGAAATAATTTGAGCATATCACTTTGGTGAACTTCATAAAATTACATGTAAAATGAGAGAATGAGACTAGGTGATCTTCAACATCCCTTGGGTCTTAAAAATGCTATTCCCAATAAGCTACCCAATCAAAAACAACATGGCCCCCGGAGGACAGGTCCCTGCGCTATGCATAACTTTCCTACCCTAGAAGCAGAGAATAGGAGTGGTGGGGAGAAGGAGGATAGGAACCCAATACAAGTAATTTTTATAGGCTGATTCCCAGCACATAGTAGATGCTCAAAAAAGTTGTTTGAATTTAAATGTCCCTTTCCTGGGCGCTTTGATTTGTTTTCCTACTCAGTTACTTGATCTGAGTTCACTTCCCATACAAATGGACTAAGAAAGAGGAATTAGAAACACAGACAGGTCCAAAGTGAATTTCTGACATGAATTAGTTTTGTTGTTTTTTGTTTTTTGTTTTCCAGATGGAGTCTCGCTCCATTGCCCAGGCTGGAGTGCAGTGGTGTGATCTCAGCTCACTGCAACTTCCGCCTCCCAGGTTCAATTGATTATCCTGTCTCAGCCTCCCAAGTAGCTGGGATTACAAGCGCGTGCCACCATGCCCAGCTAATTTTTATATTTTTAGTAGAGATGGAGTTTCACCATATTGGCCAGGCTGGTCTCAAACTCCTGACCTCGGGTGATCCACCGAAGTGCTGGGATTACAAGTGCAAGCCACTGCACCCGGCCATGAATTAAGTTTTTGAATGATTTCCATTTAGTTCCTTTACTCTCCTCTCTATATACTTGTACCAACGTTCCCAAAGTGTTCCAGGCAACGGGCATGTCTAAGCAACCTGCTGCCTCTTGGGTTATCCAAGTCAGGAGGCTGAGCAGGTGAAAGCCACAGAGAAATCACACATTATATACAACACTCATCCTTCATTCAACCCCCTCTTCATAATAAGGACCTGGCCACACCTGCCTCCACCCTATTTGTGGCACTTTTTTTTTTTCCATTTCCTGAAAAGAAACAAAGCATCATATATTTACCATTCACACTCTGTCTGGCCATTACTCACTCAGTTTTTGATGCAGTGAATAGACAAGTGCCAACTCCTCCAGCCTTTCTAGAGGCCCTGTAACTGCAGAGAGGACCACAGAGCAGGAGAAACAGGGCCAGTCGGAGACTCTGAGGTCACTCCTCAGACCAACATTGCTCTGCACTGTTGAATAGCAAACAAGCGCACATCATGGTAACCAGGGAGGGAGCTAGGCTAAAAGAAGTTCATTAAAAATCTCCTTTATCTATAAAGATTTCCCGTTCTTCCTGCCCTGCTCTCTCCCCTAAACTTCCTTCTCCTGAAAAATACCTTCCTGTACTAAGAACTAGAAAACCTGGGTTATTTCCAAAGGGAAGGTCATGGGAAATGCTTCCTTCGGACAGATTTCTTCATCGGTTATGATTTAAAAAACAGCTCAGGGCTAATTTAAAACACATATTTTACTGGACATGCTGTTCACTTTCAACACAGAAATCACACTGTATACCTTTCTCCATATTCCCAACTTTTGAATATCCAAGGAGGAAATGTAATCATTGCTTCATTCATCAGGATAATGGCTCCCAATTGCCCAGTGAGAATCCGCAGTGTACTCTGCTTTAGCCACCTCTAATGATAACAAAGGCAGTGACCCCACAGATGGTCTGTTCTCTGAGTCATTATTCTACCAGCACAGTGAATAAGGACTCATCTTTTAAGTGTGGCAAGTTATTGGGTTATTTATGAAATTTACTCAGCTTTCTTCTCTGGAACCTAGGATAATAGCAATAGTCTTGCTGTATGCCCTCAGCCTGGTGGATAATAGGTGCTCAATGAATCATAGTTACATACATGTGCAGGGCACGGTGTCTCACATCTGTAATCATGGTGCTTTGGCAGGCTGAGGCAGGAATATTGCTTGAGGCCAGGAGTTGACCATCAACCTGGGCAACATAGTGAGACCCCATCTCTAAAAATACAATAATAATAATTAACCTGTAGTCCTAGCTACTCTGAAGGCTGAACCAGAGGTTCAAGGCTGCAGTGAGTCTTGATCAAACCACTGCACTCCAGCCTGAGTGGTCTCTTTTTTAAAAAAAATAGTGACATACATGAGGACAGTGTATAACTAACTACCTATATATAGTTACCAGTAAGGTTATTTAGCTAATTTTTTCTTAATAGAGACAAGGATCTCACTATTGCTTAGTCTGGTCTCAAACAATCCTTCCACCTCAGCCTTCCAAAGTGCAGAGATTACAGATGTGAGCCACTGTGCCTGGCCGGTTTGGCTAATTTCTAACCTTTTACTACTAAACTCCATGCACCATCATCAGGTAGACTACGTCTGCTTGGCTCACCATCCTATCCTAGCACACGTAACTGATACAAAGAAGGCGCAAAGTATACTTATGAATGGATGGAATGAAAAGTGCCTAGATGTAAGGTTGTGAAGAGGATGTAGTAAAATAATACATGCAAAGAGCTAAGCATCGTGCCTGGCACATAATTATACATTGTTGGCTGCTGCAATTAGTGGTGGTGATGATGGTATCGGCATAATTTCTCTCAGTTCATACCCAAACTAAAGTGTGATATACAAGACGGATATTCTCTCTGTTCTCCAGGACAGCCATCCAGAGATGGCCCCTATACTACTGCTCCTTGTTAGGCCCCAGCACAACCATCAGCACTTCTAGCTCTAAATTCCTGCGTCCCCTTCTCATAGTTCATCCACCTGCCATACATTCAACTCTCTAATGTATTTTGAGTCCCCATAAGAATAAACACTTTCATGGCTAACTGATAGGTGGTAAGCTTTCTGCTCAACACTGGATCTGCAGTGCTTTTTGGATCCACATATTCTAAATGGTCTCTTTTGACAGAAGTTGACTGGAGAGCATCAGTCATGTACTATTGTCTTAGAAGTGAGAAGTATCTTGCCTCAGATCAACACAGGTTTCTTCTGAAGGGGTTAGATCTTCTCTCTGAACACATTAGGTTGTGATTGCTGGTGCTGAAGACTGTGTTCACCCTAGGGCATGATTTTAGGGCTGGGACCATTTTGTCTACAAATTTAATTCCTCAGCACCTAGAGGTTTTGAGCACATAAGGGAGCATAGTTTACCAAATAAAAATAAAATAAAGAAGGGAAAAGATGCAGTGGTAAAGTTTAACATTAGAGTTATTTCCCGTACATTCATTTTTCTCTCCATTAACACAAATTTAATTTTACATTAGAGAACATCAAAGAACACAAATTTAATTTTACATGAGAGAATATTTACAATCCAGGTATTCAGAACAAGAGAGATGAAAATGCAGAATTGCAGAGAGCCATGAAGCGTAGCCTGACCCTCAGGAGCATGGAAGCTTAACATCATGACTTTTAAAAACCTATCACTTGGCTGGGCGCGGTGGCTCACGCCTGTAATCCCAGTACTTTGGGAGGCCGAGGCAGGTAGATCACGAGGTCAAGAAATCGAGACCATCCTGGTCAACATGGTGAAACCCTGTCTCTACTAAAAATACAAAAAATTAGCTGGGCATGGTGGTGCGTACCTGTAATCCCACCTACTCAGAAGGCTGAGGCAGGAGAACTGCCTGAACCCAGGAGGCGGAGGTTGTGGTGAGCCGAGATCGCGCCGTTGCACTCCAGCCTGGGTAACAAGGGCGAAACTCCGTCTCAAAAAGAAAAAAAAAAACCTATCACTTATCATATGATGTGTTTTCAAGCCTCAGGGACCAAATTCCATCCATGAATGTTAGATTCTGACTGTGCGATTGTGTTTGATTTTGGACTTTCCTTATATAAACCTCAAAACCAAAATGGAAAGTCATGAATGAGAAAAATAAAATGTCAAGTTAGAAAAAGATTTAGCAATAAACACTGTACAGCAATGATTTCAAAATGTGATTCTGAGATGCTTGGGGAGTCCCTGAGAGCTTCTTAGGGAGTCTTTCAAAATTATTTTCCTAATAAGCCAGAGATGTTATTTGCCTTTTTCATTCTTATTCTTTCACCAGTGTAAAGTGGATCTTTTCCAAGGTTACGTGAGGTGTGATACCACAGCAAACAGCATGTAGAAGCAGATAGCACAGTCCAGCTGTCCAACAGTCCAACTGGCAGAAAAGTAGTGCTTCTAGCAGCTGAGAGCAGCCACATTGAGACTGAAGTCGATGAACCCAGTGCTGGATGGCAGGTACTGCAGTTAGAGATGTCCTGCAGATAACAAGATACAGAACTGCAGTGGAGGTTGAGTTGTCAGAACCAGTGATGTGGATTTGAAGGTTAGTCCTCTGTAATGACAAGTAGCATCCAGCAGTGAATAAGCCCATGGAGTAAGTGAATGCAGAACATGGAGCTGTCCAAGGCAGACCCTGTGGGGATGGGTACATTTTGGAGCAGGAGAAAAATAAGAACCTAGGAGATGTTGGGAAAGACTCATTCAGCAATCAGAGATGCAGGGCCCTGAAAAAGGTACCTTGGCATGACATAGCCAATAGATGGAAGGAAGAACAAAAGAGAGAAAGAAGGAAACCAGAAGGGACAGCCTCAGGGAAGATTGGTCAACAATATCAAAGCCACATGAAAGACATGAATGTTAAATTCTGATAAGCTAATGGATTTGACAAGAACTGGGTCACTGTCAGCTTCAAAAGAGAATTTTTAGTAAAGGAATGGGGTCAAGACAGCACATGAAAACTGCATGGGGAAAAATCTAAAAGCAGAGCCCAGCACAGTGGCTCACCTCTATAATCTCAGAACTTTGGGAGGCCGAGGCAGGAGGATTGCTTGAGCCCAGGAGCTCCAGGCCACAGTGACTTATGATGGTACCTCTGCACTCCAGCCTGGGCAATAGAGCAAGATCCTGTGTGTAAATTAAAAAAAAAAAAAAATTTTAATAAAAATATCTAAAAGCAAAAGGAAAAAAATAAAAAGGATACAAAACCCCGCAAAGAAAGATTTTTTGGTTTACACCATATAGGGACATGAAGACAATCCCCAAGGGCCTCAGAGCCACCGAAGGTGCTGAGGCAAAGAGAGGGTACCAGGGCATCTTGTGGGTACCAGGACACAGACTCTCCTCTTAAAACCACCCTGCTCCGAAGACTAGTTTCTGGTCCATCAAAACAGAATCCTAAGGAAGCCTATTATTCACAGGTCAGCAAATATTAGGATGATGATGTAATGGTTAAAAGATCTATTCTAGTCAGAATATCATTTAAAAGGCAATATTTAGATTTGAATAGGTCTTTTCTTGCCATGAAGTACAAATAATAAAAATCCAAGTATCAGAATTTCATGTAGGAAGAGAAATTGCTATGACAACCACAACTCAGTCTCCACAGAAAATATAAATAGGAGCCAGAATGAGAAAATTATAGAGAACTTTTTCTGATTTGGAAACAATTTCAACTGCGATTCTTTAACGTTTTGCTCATTTGGCTCTAATATGAGAACAAGAAAATATTCTTCCACTTCAATAGCTTCTTTGTATTACAAATTAAAATGACCAGCATGTATTGAAATGAAACGAGAAACCAACACCATCTAGTGACTTACTCCACTAAGATAACCTTGTTCCCTTCACTGCTAACTTTTAATATTTAAAGGACCACACCTAAACTTTAAAGAATAACTTGCATCAAATGCAGTGTATTTATATTACAGGCCAAATAGTAAAAGCAGGTAACAGGGAACGTGAAATCACTACATCTTCAAGCGCCAGGTTGTAAAGCTTCGAGTCAGTTATAAAGGACCAAAGTTTCCTACCTTTTCTCCAGCATTTTCCTTTCACCATGACTTTTCTGAACTGCTGCTATGAAGTTTGCTATTATTTGGATGATGACAGAAGGTAGAGGCAGAGTCCAATATTCCCAGCTTCTCTGAGGATAACCAAGGTATTCCCTGGAGCCCACTCCCTAAGCCAGAACAATGAGACCTACAAGCCCAGCTGGGGTCTTCAGGGATTTGATCTTTTGCATCGTGCTTTTGGCTTAAGGCATTTCATTGCAAAGTGAGTAAGTGCGTTGTATGTGGCTCTCTAATTAGCCAGGTTGTGGAATACTGCCCAGGGTCCTTGAGAGTTCTGCCTCTCCTACCTGCGCTTGTCTATGTACTCACTCAGTCCAGTGTCCTCAGATACAGTGCCCTAGCTTCACGCCCACTTTTTCTCTCTCCACTGGCGTGCTTCTCATCTGGTCTGGCACTTTACTCAAGCTTTGGCCTAGATTCAGTCATTTAATCGTCCATGGCTCTGTGCTCTGCAGCTCACGAGCCAAGCCGGCCCTGCTCTTCCCCTAAATGCATCTCCAGCTCCAGGAATCTGTTTGGAACTTTGAGCCACTTTCTTGTTGGGTGGAGTGGTTTGGATGTGGACCAATTCTAACTACAGGCATTCTCCAATAGTACCGTGCTTCCTCCCATGGCGCCCAAGTTCACCACCTTCCCAAACAGAAGGAAAGTGATTCACTGATTCAGTGTGCCTGACGAAAACAATCAGTACATGAGAGAACTTTTGATGCTGCTGTTGAACCATAAGTAGAATCATCCCCTGTATTAGCGAAACTAATTAAAATCTGTCAGTTATGCCACCATAAATAAATTATAAATTAAAATGTTAATGTCGCCATATTCAGAGTATATTTTGATAGATCTTCCATAAGTAAACTTATCTAACTTGTAATCATTAGCAGGTACAAATGTCAAAACATACGAGTCACCTGAATTAAGTTCAAGTTCTATGAATCCAAGATCTTTAGTTTTGAGAATCTTCTATTGTACCAACCCATATAAACTCCAAGTCTTTATACAGGATCATCAAAGCTCAGGGTATCCTGAGACACCTTCAGCCATCCCTAGCACCTCAAGGCCTGGGCAACATAGTGAGATACCCATCTTTACTAAAAATTGAAAGGAAAAAAAACACCTACATAGCTAGTCATGGTGGCATGTGCCTGGGGTCCCAGCTACTCAGAAGGCTGAGATGGAAGGATTGCTTGAGCCCAGAATTAAAGTCTACAGTGTACCATGATAGTGCCACTGCCCTCCAGCCTAGGAAACTGACTGAGACCCTGTCTCAAAACAGAAAAAGATAGATGGCTAATAAATATGCAAGGTATTTACTGCCTGGATTTATCAAAGCAAGCTGGGTTCAAGGATTTACATCAAACTTTGGAAGAGCCTTTGCCAGGGAAATAACAGTAGTGGGCCTTGAGATCCTTATTCACACTGGAGAAAGCAACACCGGATATGACAATAAACATGATATAAAACCAAACATAACATAAGGACAAAAAACAAGAAGGCAGGAGACACCAAAGGGAGCAAAGCTTCATGCCACCTATCTCTCTTCAGGCTTTTCTACAGATATGCCCTTCAAAGAAAAACACATAAATTAGCTTAGAAGTCTTTCTAGTGATCATGCTAACCCTTAGAAGTCTAACATGCTTTCATCTTTGCCACATGGAAGTATTTCAGCTAAATACTATATTTCAAAAACATCAAGATCGGGCCAGACACAGTGGCTCATGCCTTATAATCCCAGCACTTTGGGAGGCTGAAGTGGGTGGATCACCTGAGGTCAGGGGTGCAAGACCAGCCTGGCCAACATGGCAAAACCCTGTCTCTACTAAAAATTTTTTAAAAATTTAAAAATTAGCCAGGCGTGGTGGCAGGCACCTGTAGTCCAACTACTTGGGAGACTGAGGCAGGAGAATCACTTGAAACCAGGAGGAAGGGGGTGCAGTGAGCCAAGATCTCACCATTGCACTTCAGCCTGGGCGACAGAGCGAGACTCGATCTCAAAAAACAAATCAAGATCCCCATTGTTGAGCATACTCCAGTTTTCCTGCCTCACAGCTATTTCCCCTTCCACCTCTGATCTCCTAGCAACCAGTGAACAAGGTGCAAGCCAATAATGGAAAAGAAAAAGGAGGATGGGAGAAGTTTGCACATTGCCTTTAATCTGCTTCACTGCTCTTTGCTCCCACTAAGGCCCCAGGCCTGGCTGGGAACTACAGTTTATCTTATGAAAGATCCCTCTCTCTGGACACAGAACCTATGTCAAGCAGAATTTCATGAGACGCAGTGTCTTTTTTTTTTTTTTTTAACATACCATTGCTGTCTTGAAGACTTTATCTTTTTCCAAAGGATCTAAGATGGAAACTGTGCCACACAGCTAGTGAGTTTCGCAGCTGAGCTTCAAATTCAGGCCGATCAGAACCAAGAGCCCCTTGCTTTTTCCTCTAGTACCTTCTATTTTACATTTTTACATTTAAACTTATGCATAAGTGCTATGCAAAGTCTGCATAAAGGCAAGAAATTTCTGCAAGCTGGCAGAAAGAAAAAACCAGACATTTATAAATGAAGACTTGTTTTAATTCCACAGTAAGTTGTACCATAGTAAAAACAACTGAAATATTTTACTGTCTGATTATAAAATAATATAGTTCTTGACCAGACACACTAAATTGCTTCCTGGAGCAGTAATGGCATTGCTAACATAATAATTGGTGTTGTTATATATATGTTATTTTAGAAGTACCAGCTAATACAGGTTGTTAAGGATTTTTAAAACCAGATGCCCAGCATTCCTAATGAGAACATGATAGAAATCTTAAATCTCAAAGAAAATGTCAATGCCAAAACAATAAATGATTTAAAATGTTCCTTCCACAGAATGCTGATTCTACATACAATGGTCAAGTATACACATGTAATCATTAGCAGGTTCACTGGCACACAATGGACCAGATGCGAACAGGACTCTAAATCGTTCATTTAAGCTCTCCAGACGCTGTCAGTCCTGAAAGACTGAATCAAATGAACCAATAGAGCACATGCAGTGGGAAGGGGGCTGTGCACATCATCCAGACCAACTGCCCATTTGGCACATGAGTCTCGTTATAAGATCCTCAACGTTCAGTTATCTGGATGCATGCCAGAGTGAGGCCAGTCACCTGGTGACACTGACAGGGAGCTCTCTACATCCCAGTAAAGGCCACTGCTCCCCCTTCGAACAGCTCTGTTTCATGATTCCTTGTAACCAGCAGAGTAAATAAAATAGTAATTGGTCTGAGGACATGGCATTCAGTTTATTTTCCTCAGTAACACAGATAAACAAGAATGTCTCCAATCGAGTAAATCTAAAGGTAATTGTGACACATTAAGTTTAGCCTAGTTGAAACAGCTCAGGTAACTGGGCCAGTGAAGAAAGGATACCTAAACCATATGAACAAGTTCACATGAGGCATCCACATTATGCAGTTTTTGTCCTCTTAAATAAATTTGCCACCAAGACTAAAAAAAAAAAAACAAATTCAGATTGCCGATTCAGTACTAATTGGTAAACGTAGCATTTCAGCCAAAGGAGCTGGGTTTCATTGTTTCATTAGAATCGCTGGATACAGTGGATCCTTCCTACAACTAGCTGACCTAGAGAGGATGGATGCGGCATGGAGCTGAAACTGGCAACATGAAAGTTGCTCAACTATTCACATGGTTTGTGCAATTCACTGAAATAGTAGAAGAACTAGGTTTCTAGACAGAAAATATAGGCATTGTGAACTTAGAATGTAGAGTTTTAAAAAGTAAAATCTTACCCATATTATAGGCTGCCCAGGTAATTAACTGACACTCATACCAGTTTAAAAAAAAAAAAAGAATATTTTAGAGAACCACTTTTTCAGTTCTTAAGCATTTTTTTCATCTTTAATATTTTTGTTTGTTTTTAAGTGTCTTTTTCTCAGAGGGAGAGTTTTTTCCTCAAATAGTAGAACAGTTTAAGGGTTTGTAATCTAAGTAAATAACCTAAATATATCTTCTCCACATGTACATGCTCAAGATTACAACTTGTATTCTCTGAGTTTAATAAGCACTAGAGTTTGACTGTTTCTCATTAAAAAGAGAATGAAAGTAAGGCAGAAATTCAATAAATGTTCAAGTAAAATACAGCCATCCTCACATCTGTGTTATATTAGAGGAGACACAAGACAAAACATTGACTCTTGAGGTTGAATCTAAATTTCCTGCTGCAGTCCTGAAAGGGTTTGAGAGTCTACATCAAAAAAGCAACAAAGAAAATGGGACCAAAAATGTCTTAAAGCATATTTCAAAAGCTATTAAATGCCTACATTTAGTTATTTCTTTGAGGCACCAATTTAGTCAGCAATTACCCGATAGCCACAAATAAAAATTAATAAAAATTCTGTGCCATGCTCAAAACCTTTTCCAAGTAAGAGAATATGCACCCGGGGCCTGTGTATTATAGGTGTCAAAGCACCTCCTCTGATTCTCATCTCTCTTATGAGATGTTGTTGAATTTCCACATCTTCCTCTGTAGTATATTTTTACAACACACATCACCCTTGAATTTCAAAAGACATTATTTCAGCTTCCTTTTCAAATTGACTAATCTCTAATTTTATAACTCATACTGCAAGAAGAAAATCAAAGCTCTCAATGGATCAAAAGACAATAAGCAAGACAGATTATCACGGCAAAAACTAAAGAGCATGAAACCATGACCAAGATTCAGGAAATTATGTCCTTAAGCCTGGCTTGCAGGTCTACAACCTCTCCCTTGTCAAACTGGAAAGTGAAACTGAGTTTTAAGGAAGTAATGTTAACCTACTAGGTGGCTATGTGGAAGCTTCTCTAAAATGCTGCAATTGGCCCAAAGCATAGACATACACACATAGATGAAGAGTGTGTTATTCCAAACTCAGAGTGAAACAGCCTCTCATACCAAATCCCATGGTACGGTGAGGTGCATATTTCTAAACCTTGCACATCAGAAAAATTTTCTCAACCATGAAGATTCTAATTTAATCAAGAAACTGGGCTTAGCAGGAGATATTTACCATGAAGTCATTTTAGACAAGTCTTGTATCTTTTTCTTTTTTTTTTTTAATGGAGTCTCGCTCTGTCACCCAGGCTGGAGTGTATTGGTGTGATCTCGGCTCACTGCAACCTCTGCCTCCTAGGTTCAAGCAATTCTCCTGTCTCAGCCTCTCAAGTGGCTGGGACTGCAGGCACATGCTACCACACCCGACTAATTTTTGTATTGTTAGTAGAGATGGGGTTTCACCATATTGGTCAAGCTGGTCTCAAACTCTTGCCCTCACGTGTTCCACCTGCCTTGGCCTCCCATAGGGCTGAGATTACAGGTGTGAGCCACCACTCGGCTCTGTATCAATTTATATTTCATTTTCAGCATCTAAGAAATCTAGATTCTATGCTTGATCCACAAGACCTTTTGCTAATTTATTTTGCATCCTATCTCAACAGATTATTAGCTCTCTGCTGGAACCAAACACATCCTATTATTATTCCTTCTCCCTCACTGGTTACTCCTTCTCAGTCTGTTTTGCTGGTTTCTCCCCTTAATGTTGGAAGGTCCCAGGGCTCAGCTCCTTGTTTTCTTCTCTGTCATTACTCACACTCTTGAGAGCTCATCTAATCTATACATGCCCAGACACCCAAATTTATATTTTCAGCTCAGACCTCCCTCTTGAAGTCCAGAATTCCATCAACTGCCTATTTAAATCCACAGTTGGATGTGTAACAGACATCTCAAGCTTACCATGTCCCAAATTGAACTCCTGATTTCTCCCTGACCCATCCTGCAAACATACTGCCCCTATAGGCCTCCTGTTCTCAGCTGATGATAGCTCCATCTTACAGTTGCTCAAGACAAAAACCTTAGTGTCCCACTTGACTCTCACACTCCACATGCAATCCATCAGAAAACCTGTTCTGGAGTTCAGAAATCTGAAGTCAAGGTGCTCTTTGTTGCTTTAGGCCATCCAGTTTGTTCTGTTGTTACAGCAGCCTTAGGAAACTAATACACCCATTATTTGGGTGCCATAGATTGAGCTGAGACCTGGTTAGATACGTACATTTGGAAATTATGCAGATTGGAACAATTCCTTGAAACTGAAGTTCTTCAACTGACTGTCTTATTTCTGAAGTGACTTTGTAATGATTACTTTAGGATTATTTCATTGATAAAAAAAACATCATTGGGAATAAAGGAATTGTCTTTCTACTCTAGTTATCAAGAAGATCCTCTCGTTGCAGAGAAACGGGAACACTTATACACTGTTGGTGGGAGTGTAAATTAGTTCAACGTTGCATTGTGGAAAGCAATGTGGTGATTCCTCAATGAGCTAAAAGCAGAATTACCACAGCAATCTCATTACTGGATATATACCCCCAAAAATATAAATAATTCTACCATAAAGCCACATGCACAATAATGTTCATTGCAGCACTATTCACAATAGCAAATCATGGAATCAACTAAATGCCCATCAATGGCAGATTGGATAAAGAAAATGTGGCACACGTATACCACGGAATACTATGCAGCCGTAAAAAAGAACAATGCCTTTTGCAGGAACACAGATGGAGTTGAAGGCTGTTACCTATAGCAAACTAATACAGGAACAGAAAACCCAATACTGCATGTTCTCACTTATAACTGGGAGCTAAATGATAAGAACTTATGAACACAAAGAAGGAAACAACAGAAACAGGTCTACTTGAGTAGGTAGGGTGAGAGGAGGGAGAGGAGCAGAAAAGAGAAATATTGGGTACTGGGCCTAATACTTGGATGATGAAATAATCTGTACAGCAAACCCCCATGACACGTGTTTACCTATACAACAAACCTTCACATGTACCCTCAAACCTACAAACAAAGAAAAAAAATTTCTTTAATAAGAAACAAAAACAAAAAGATCCTCTATTGTGAGTCCAAGTGAGAATAACTAAATGGCCTTATAATTTCTACAGGCAAGCTGGCCTACAAAGCTGAAGGTCAGAAAATATTCTGCATTATTAATTGGCAAGTACATGTTTGAACTGGATTCATAAAGAGGGAGAAAATCTGGAAAATTATTTAAATTTTCCAAATATGACTAAATTCAACCTAATTGGATCAAATTTTAGAAAAATGATGGCTTGAGTTTCCTGGACTAACTGTCTACAGTTCCTTACTTACTAGAGTAACATGCAATTAAGCTTTTGGCTTTGACAGCCAGGAACAAACCATATTCTAAAAGGTAACAAACAAGAACTACTGTTTTAAAGTTTATACTTTGGGAATAAGCTCAGTTCCCTTGCAGGCTGAGCAACTCAGCTTATTAGACCTTTCCTAGATAGAGGGATGAAAACGGAGTCACATTTGGGCATGAAGGACTTCGAATTATTTTCTTCCTGCTGTGCCTTCAGATCAGATGGCATCTGCCCAGCCTCATTTCCTCCTTGAACTAAATGTCAATAACTAAGTTTTTCCATGACTGCACTGTGCACAGGTCTAAAAAGAGAATAAAGTTTAAACATGCCTGTCAGTTACTGGATGTTCTCCAGCAAATGAAGAATCACAATTAGCAAATCAGATAAACAAACGACTTACTAATACTGCAAATTACAATAATAAGTCTAGTATCTATTGAGCAGTTTTACTAAAGCACCAGATGTTTTTAGCCATTATCTCTAATCATCACAAAAACTATGCAAGGAAGATGTTATTCTCCATTTTACTAGGGAGAAAATGAAGTTCAAAAGGCTGACCGGCAGAATTGGGGTTTAAATTGAGACCAGCCTGGCTGCAAACTAAGCCACTGAACAACTAACATTACAAAGAGCCAGTACCCACTACTTTCCAGAGCTTTACCTGTATTACCTAGGTCTTTAGTTTTCAGAATAACTCTCACATATAGGGATTGCTATGATTCTGTGTCATGACAGGACAGGAGCTCAGGAAGATTAAGGGACTTGCTCAGCTAGTAGGCTCTGAACTCAAGTTGAATTCCTTTCCTGCCAATAATATAAATACTTCCCTGTGTTGAGCATTTGCCTAAACTACTTAGAACCATTATAACCCACCCTACAAGGTAGTCCATCTTCTCCCCATTTTCCAGATGAGGAAGGTAAGGTTCAGAGACAGGACTTGACTTTTTGTGTCACAAAGCCATCAAGTGGCAGAGCTGGAATGAGCAGCCAGGCCTGAGGATTCCAAGCCCATGCTCCTGCCACTGCCCCAGGGTGCCTTGCACAGGATGTTTAATAATTAAGCCAGTATCTCGTAGAACACCTGGCTAACTGTCAAGGGCCTATTAAGGCATAGGAGAGCACTTGAGGCAGGATAAAGGATTCAAGTGAAACAACTTGATGATACAGCAACAGGAAGAAAAAAAATAAGATCCAAGGCAGCAAAAGGCAAGTTCACACTGCCAATGCACAGAGCAGCAAACACTATTTTCCAAGTAATGATGCTCTTAATTTGATGTGCATAAGTTGAAAAAAATAAATAGATAGATAAATGCACACAAGTGAAGCAGGCACCTATACCTTGCAAGAAATTAGCTAGATATCAAGTGAGAGAGACTAATATAAATAATTTCTATGTATTTTATTGATTTCACTTCCATTTCAGAGGCTCATCCCTGCCCGTATTCCACCCCTTGCTTTCAGTAACAGAATTCTCCTGCCTCTAACCAAAATGTTGGTTTGCAGAAAATGAGAAGATTCCTTCTGAATTCAGACTATTGCTCTATGATAAACTCTTCTCCCTTGGGTGAGAATCTGAGGTCCCTTTGCCATAAAGGCAAAGAAAAGAGTAGGTTTACAAGACAATACTATCCTTTCTGTGACATATTGCAGTGTTACAAAATATTCCCACATACATTCTCTCATTGGATCTTCACTTTAGCCTTAGGAGGCAGACAAAGCCTACATCATAATCTTCATTTACTGAGAATAAAACTGAAATCCAATTAAGTGACTTGTTTAAGATCATACTGCCAGTAAAACCCAGCCTGGGACCCAAGCTAACTCTCACTAAATCAGAATGCACAGTCCAACCAGGCCATATTCTGTTACTAAATCTCAGGCCCTTCGCATCCCACAGTGGCATTAGGTTTTGTTTTGTTTTGTTTTGAAACAGGGTCTCGTACTCGCCAAGGTGGAAGTACAGTGGTGCAATCACCACTCACTGCAGCCTTGAGCTCCTGGGCTCAAGCAGTCCTCCTGCCTCAGCCTACTGAGTAGCTGGGACTACAGGTGCACACCACCATTCCTGGCTAATTATTTTGTTTATTTTTATTTTTTGTAGAAATGGAGTCTCACTATGTTGTTGTCCAAGGTAGTCTCAAACTCCTGACCTCACTTGAGTATTGGGATTACGAGCATGAGCCACCACACCTGGCCAGCGTCAGGCTTTAAATTACTTAGGAAATATCTATCATCATTATTACTTTGGGAACTAATGTTACCTAAGTCTCTGTCCTTCACCACTACATCACCAGCCTCTTCACCCCACTGCTCACTGAGCATGGGCTTCCCAGTCCTCTTCCGTCTAAACTGGGAGTCCCCAAACTACGGCCTGCGGGCTGCATGCGGCCCCCTGAGGCCATTATCCGCCGCCCCCCCACCCCCCCGCCCCCCCCCCGCCGCCGCACTTCAGGAAGGGGCACCTCTTTTATTGGTGGTCAGTGAGAGGAGCACAGTATGTGGCGGCCCTCCAACGGTCTGAGGGACAGTGAACTGGCCCCCTGTGTAAAAAGTTTGGGGATGCCTGGTCTAAACCCTCCCTAAATCAGAATGCATAACAACCAGGCCAGACTGATTGGGAAAACTGAGGCACATTTCTAACAGGACTTCCACTTTTACAGCCTCACAATAACTACTATTGCAACATTATACTAATGATAGTGCTGATGCTATTAATAATAATAATTTATTAGTTTCTGATTATATGTCAAGTACTTTACATATTTAATCCTCTCAAAACCTTACGATAAAAGATCCACAATCCTTATCCACAATTCTGAAATACAAAAAGCTCTGAATATACAAATATTTTTCCCTAAGTATATGGCAAACGCCTTTTGTAGTAAAACTTGACCTGAACCAACCTGAATTTTAAAAAAATAATCTTCATTTATCCACTTAGATGGAACATTCATACATTTTGCTGCCACACAGGCCATGTGTTTGATTAGGGAGTGCTGCCTAAGGCCTTCCTGGGATGTCACATCTTATGTTCTTTGGTGTATATAAACTTTTTTTCTTTCTAAAATCAGAATTATCTAAATACCAAAATACATCTGACCATGAGAATTTCAGATCTCCCCACTTTTCTGATAAATAAACTGAAATTCATAAAGAATACATTTCTAGTGCACATTTCCTCTAAGTCATCAGAGCCCTTTTACTAATGTAATAGTCAATATTTGTTATGGGCTGAATTGTGTCCTCCCAAAAGTCATATGTTGCGACCTTAATCCCCAGCATGACTGTATTTAGACAGGAGGCCTTTGAAGAGGTAATTAGGGTTAAACGAGGTCATAAGAGTTGGGCCTTAATCCGATAGGGCAGGTGTTCTTATAAGAAGAGGAAGAGACACCGTAGCACATTCTCTCCCTGCTTCTCTCTCCCTCTCTCTCCCTCCCCCGCCACCCTCCTGCACAAACACAGAGGAAAGGTCATGTGAGGACACAGCAAGAAGGCAGCCATCTACAAACCAGAAAGAGAGGCTTCACCAGAAACCAATCCTGAACTTGGGACCTTGATCCTGGTCTCCTAGCTTCCATAACTGTGAGGAAATAAATATCTATTGTTTAAATCATTCAGTCTGTGGTAGGTTTTGTTTTGTTTTGTTTTACGGCAGCTCAGGCAAACTAATACAAATTTTTTCTTAAATTGGTAAAAGGGTAGCTCTTATGCCTGCATATAAACTAACAGTTGTAGTAAAGTGGAACACTTCAAAGTACATCCCTTTCAAACTATTTTAAAGGCCACTGGCTTGTGGCTGATCTGAGAGAGCTGGGCTTGCATTTATCATCTCTTGTCACTCTATCCAGTCTTTCGTGAGAAAAATTCAGTAACACTGCAAACAGCAATGATTCACTATGTGCCAGGCACTGTTCTAAGTGTTTCAAGTATATTAATATATTCAGCCTTCACAACAACCCCTTGAGATGGACACTATTATATCCATTTTACACCTGATGAACTTGAGGCATAGAGAGGTTACATATATTGCCTTGCTAGTAAACCTGGCAGAGCAAGCATCTGAATTTCAGCAAAAACCAAACAGGAAAAAAAATCCTTTTCCTCATAGTGCTTATAGGGAGAGGTAAGGCAGCAGGCAAATAAATAAAATAAATAAGCAAATTATATAGTAAACTAAAAGGTTATAACTCCAATGGAGAGGAATTGCCCGAGCATTTAATCCCTGTACTTTGGGAGGCTGAGGCTGGTGGATCATTTGAGGTCAGGAGTTCGAGACCAGCCTGGCCAACATGGTGAAACCCCCATCTCTACTAAAAATACAAAAATTAGCTGGGCGTGATGGTGGGCACCTGTAATCCCAGCTACTCAGGAGGGGAAGGCAGGATAATTGCTTGAACCTGGGAGAGATGGAGAGGTTGTAGTGAGCCAAGATTGCACCACTGCACTCCAGCCTGGGCAATAGAATGAGACCCTGTCTCAAAAACAGGGTAAAAGAGAAATTTCAGCACAAATATACTAAATAATAAACTCAAAGTAATCAAAACAAAACCTTAAAATGAATGTATTTGTTTTAAAAATACATAAGAACGTTATGTAAAACTACATAGAAACTATGATGGAGTCGTAGGGACCAGACTGTCCCCTCCTAACTGAAAGAATAAAAAATTTTTTAAACCAGATGATATAATGAAACAATAGTTCTCAAGACACTGGATATCAGGTGATGAAGGACGGTGATTCCTGAGAGATGAGAAGCAAATAAAGTTGAGTCCTATGATTTACCCAGCCTACGACTTGAGAGAATTTGCAGGCCATGGTGCAGGGATGGGGAACCACAATAGAACCCAATTATGAGGTGCCACTAACGCAGTATTTGAAGTAAAATGTGTACTCTAACTACTTAGAAAAGAAGAAAGGGTTTGAATCAATGCCCTCAGCTTTCACCTTAAGCTGGAAAAAGAAGAACAAATTCAACCCTAAGTAAGATGAATAAAGAAGATGACAAAGAATGGCACTGAAATGGTAAAGTAGAGAATTGAACAATAATAAAGAAAAATAGATGACACCAAAACCTGGTTCTTTGAAAATATGAACACAATTGATAAATCTCTAGCTAGGCTGATCAGGGGGAAAAAAAGAAGAATCAAATTACCAACAATCAGGATTGAAAGTGGGGCTATCACTACAGAGTTTACATATATTTAAAAGATTATAAGGTAATATTATGAACAACTTTATGCCAATAAATTCAACAATTTAGATGAAATTAACATACTCATTGAAAGACATATACTACCAAAACTCACTCAAGAAGGAACAGATAACCTGAATACCACCATAACTACTAAACAAATTTAATTTATAGATTAAAATATTCTGACCAAAAACAAAACAAAACAAACAAAACTTTTCAAGCCCAGCTGGCTTCACTGGTGCACAGGTGTATTCAACATTCTCTCAGCTACTAGGGAGGCTAAGGAGGATCAACTGAGCCCAGGAACGTGAAGCTGCAGTGAGTGGTGATTCTGCCAGTGCACTCCAGCCTGGGTGACAGAGCGAGACAGTATCTCAGAAAGAAAGAAATATCATAGACCAAAATATAAAACCCAAAACTATAAAACTTCTCGAATAAAACACAGATGAAAATCTTTATGACCTTGAGTAAAACAAATATTTTCTAGAATACCAAAAGTATCATCCATAAAACAACAAATTGATGTTGGACTTCACAAAAACTAAAACCTGTTGAGATTAAAAGAAAAGCCACAGACTTGGAGAAAATATCTGCGAAATACATATCTTATAAAAGACTTGTATGCAGAATATATAAAGAATTCTCAAAATTCCAAAATGAGAACACACACAACCAGACGTAGATAAGGGCAAAAGACATGAATAGACAATTTATCAAAGAAGATATACGACTAGCAAATAAGTACATGAAAGGATGCTCACCCTTATTAGCAATTAGGGAAATAAAATTAGAACAACAAGAGATAGCACTACATACCAATTAGAATGGCTACAATTACAAAGACCCACAATAGCGAGTGTTGTGAATGGTAATTAATACCTCTCATACACTGCTGGTGGGAATGTAAAATGGTATATTTACTTTGGAAAACAGTTTCTTAGTTTCTTCAAAAGTGAAATATATACCTACCACGTAATCCAGCCATGCCACTCGCAAGTATTAATATTTACCCTAGAGAAAACAGTGTACATCCATACAAAGACTTGTCCTCAAATGTTCATAGCAGCTTTGTTTGTATGAACCAAAAACTGTAAGTAACTTAGATGCCTATTAATAGATGAATGATTAAACAAACTGTGATATATGCATCATACAGTGAAGTACTCCCAAACAATGAGAAGGAATAAACTCATCATATATGTAACAAGAAGGATAAATCTTAAAATAATTATGCTGAATAAAAAAGACAAAAAAGTTTTCATATATATAAAACTCAAGAAAATGCAGACTAACCTACAATGACAGAAAGCAGATCAGTGTTGCTGCTTGCGCTGAGGCAGGGGAAGATGAGGGTGGGAGTCAGGAAGGAGTAATTATATAATGGCACCAAGGAAACTTTGAGGGATGACAGATAAGCTCATTATCTTGATTGTGTTGATGGTTTCATCGGTGGATACATAATACCAAAACTCTCCAGCACTATCTGCATATACTGTAAACATGTGAAGTTGATTATATGCCAGTTGTAACTCAATAGATCATTAAAAACACACAAAAAAACTAGATTAAATGTTTCTGTCAAATTTAGTGATATTATATCCTTTTACAGATAGGCATGACTGACTGCAAATAATTAAGTGTGTGCCGTACAAAAGCTGGGATTTAAAATTCTTCAAAAGATTGTTATTAATGGGTCAGATTCAGATACAAACCTCTAATTCTAGTTCAAGTAGGAAAAGATTTGCTCTCTTCCTTTGCCTTCCTTATTTAAAAAAATCAAGATTTCAAATATTTTATAAACAACTTTTAACATCTTCAGTAAATTTGTTTATTATGTATTCTGATTATCTACTGCTGCATCAAAAACCACACTAAAACTTGGTGTCTTCAATGCAGTTTGAGCAGAACTCGGCAAGAACAGCTCATCTCTGCTTCACTCAGAGCAATTTAGATGGGTCAAAGACTGGGAGCTGGGACCATCTGAAAGTTCACTGATTCAGTTCTGATGGATGAAATTGACTGTCACCTCAGCTAGGGCTAGACCCACAACACTAAACCTCTCCATGTGGCCTGGGCTTCCTCACAACATGGTGGCTCATTCCAAGGGACAGTCAGTCAGAAGCTGTGTCACATCTTTTAACCAAGTCTTTTAAGTCAAAGAATTTGCAGATATCTTTTTAAAGCACCATACTGTGCTTATCAAAAATGCAGATTCCTCACCATTCCTTTCAAATACATGGTCATATCAGGAGCTTTAATAAAACGAGCGCTGCACCAAGACTCTGGGAAACGAGATTCAAATTCTGATACAGATTCAAGACTTTCAACACGTATAGACGTTAATTTCCATGTTCAGAATAGGGACTAGAAAACTGGTGCATTACAGATGAGGTTGAAATGGGACAGAACAGCAGAGAAATGCAAGGAGGCAGATTGTACAGTTTAAGTATTTAACAGAGAAAAGCAGTGAAGACAACTGGCAAAATGCAGTATCTCAACTCCAATAAGATGCATAAAACCACTGACGGGTCAATCCCGTGACAGCAGAGTGAAGAAGAATGGCAGGCATGCCAGCAGTCACCAGCAGCGACATCTTGTAGCAGATAGCAGATGGCTTTGAGGCCAGAATTGGGTTTTGATACCCACGTCCCTGGGCAGAACTGTGCTTCCTCTTGACAGTAAATTTTCTGCTATTACTGAATCAAATCATACAGAACTATCATTCCATGTTTATATGACCAGCTCTCCTACCAAACAAATGTACTCCATATAGGCAGGGAACATATTTTCTCCATTTTTGAATCTCAGCATCTGGCATGTTACCTTCATTGCCCAGGACTTAGCAGGTGCTCATGAACAAATGAAACTGAACTATCAAGGTCAGAACAGAAAACCAGTCTCAAGGGAGTAAGAGTTTAGGGCAGGTTGTCAGGCCAGGATTCAGAACTCAAGATAATAAAGGCCCAGTTATTAGATGTTGTATTGGTCTAAATTCTATAACCAAGACAGACTTTCAGTTACTTAATTCAGTGCTGAGGTACTGAGTATGAGTGGAAACAAAGTCAATCTGCCCGAACTCTCAAATAAGGGCTCCTTAATTTTCCCCAAAACTAATTCCAAAGCCTAGGGTATTCGCCCTCAGGAAGGGAACAAGTAGCAGGGATAGGAAGATCTGTAGCTATCCCACGTAAAAGAGTCTGTGAGGCTCTTTCTGCTCTCTGCTTCTAAGATCATTCTGCTTGGAAACAGGGGCTGCCTAAAAGCCAGCGCACTCTGAATAAAATACCTGGGCATCTCTCACTGTGCCATGTGGCTTTTCCAGGCCAGACCTCTCTGCTGTGAGCCCATCTATCTGACTGCTTCTAGACACCACAGGCATCCAATCAAGCTCACTGCCATCCTCCAAACCACTGTGCTTCTCCTACATTCCCTGACTCTGACTCCGAGCAACAGAATCACCCCCACCCAGTTGGCCAAGCAGGAGCCAGGCCTTGATCACGACTCCCTGCCTCACTCATTCCCAACTTGCAGTCACGTTCCTTGTCATCACTCAGCATGGTCTCCTCTTCCAAGACACCCTTCCTTGACCCTGAAAGAGTCGCTGTGCCCTCCCTCCTGTCTTCCTATGGCATACTTTGATCGTATCCTGCCATAGTTCTGGCTTCCCCACTGGACCAGAAGTACCTTCAGATCCTGGACCATGTGTTACAACACTGACGAAATGAAATGTTTGTTCAACAAATGTTTGTCGGCCAATGAATGAACAAACTAATTAATCCACAGTTCTTGTAAACCATGCCACTGCCCAGCACTTCCTAACCCCCATTCCTTCTTCCTTTTTCTCCATAGCACTTACTGCCTTCTAACATATCATAAACTAACTTCTTTCTTTTATTTGTGATCTCTTTGTCCTCAACACCACTCCTTGAATGTAAGCTCCATGACAAAAGGAATTTTTTATTGGTTTACTTCTGTATCCCAAGTATATGAATCATGCCTGGCACTTAGTAGGCAGTTAATAAACATGAATGAATGATGATCCCGGGCTGCTCAGCGAGGTTCAAATGGTCATGGCATTATCTCGGCAGCTGTTCCCCTAGGCTCTCTAGCAGTCATGCTTCCCAGTGCACCACCCCTTCCCCATCCGGGACACACTTTATTCATTGGCCTGGACAACAGCTTATTTTAGGGCAGCTGCTGCTACCGTTGCAGAATCAGCTACCAAAGAAAACACTTCTCAGCATCTGGAAAACTCACTTCGTGTTTCAACGCTTATGTGCACATGTGCCAGAAAAAGTACCTTTTTTACTTTTCATAGTCAAACAGTCAAGTGACTAGAAAATATTATTTTCAAAATGCATTTATGAGGAACTAGTTGCTTCCTGAAAATTCAAATGTTTGTCAAAATTTAAGATTTTTTTTTAAAACTTCATGTCAGGAAATACTAAATTTTGATTTATGTTTGTAAGTCAGTGCTAAGAAAATCACCCTTATTTTTATAATAGCAAAGCCAAGGTTAGGGGCTGCCTATAGTAAGGAAAATTATGTTCTCTTTTAAAAAAATTCATATGAGGTCTAAAATGCTACTAAAATGATGTTTTCATTATTCCCTACATAAGAAAGGAAGAAACTACTGTTTTTCTGTATTTATACCATATACAGACACTTTAGATATGGCATACTGTTTAATTCTCATAACTCTGGAATATAGGTATGGCTACACCCATTTCAGAGTTGAAGAAACTCTAAATCAGAGCAGTTCAGTAATTAATGTGATATTTTAATGCTCAACAAAAAGAAATAGATCTGAAATTAATATGGCAAAATAAGATTTGACACAGATGAAGGGTGGGCAAGCAGTTGTTTTCATACATATTTTTCTGTGAGTTTTGAGATACTCCATAATAAAAAAAAATCAATAAATGATGGCAATACTTCACCCACATTATAGTGCCAATTAGGAACAGAGCCCAGATGCAAATTCACAGCTGTTTGATTCAAGTCTATGTTTTTTCCACAATATTGTGCTGCCTCCCCTGAGTAAAAACTATTATATATGCTTAAAATAATATATAACCAAGTTAGAAGACCTGCAAGGTCAGTGTAACTCATCAATAAATAGAATTCTTATTAGCAATACTAATAATACAAACAAATGTGACAAATATTTTGGATTCATATACTACCTTTTATCCAAATTATTGAAATGATTCCATAACCCTAGACAAGATTTGGAAAAGCATCCCCTGTTCCTAATAGCATCTTAGGCTATTGCCTATAAGCTTAAAAACAGCCTCTCTTTCTTACAATTCAAGACGGAATTTAAAATAAGAAGCATTAAATTTAGGAAATGTTATGGTCAAAGAAGAAAATGTGAATAAACCAAAGAAATTAAGTAGGCAGGAGGTAGCTGAGAGTGAGTTCTGGAAGAGGAATGAGAGAAAATTTTGAGACTCAAAGAATAAGAATAGGAAAGAGTGGGAGAGAAATGATTATATAAAGAAAAAAAGCATTAAAATAAGCAGAAGGTGAGGTGAAGTCTGAAGATGGAGAAAGACAAGAGTTACAGAAAAGAAAAGGAGTATAAAAGAAGAAAAATTAAAAGTTAAAGAAAATAGAGTGACAAAGAAATTGTGAGGTAAAATGAATGGCATAAAGGAGAAGGCAGATACAGCCTTCCAGTCATTTCAAAAATCAGTCCCATGTCCTGCCATGTGGGTTTTTCCCTCCCTTTACTGACAGTAACAAGATCAGCAACTTTGAGTGATACATTTTGCAATAGCAAAGTAATAAATTAAAAGCATCAGTGAGCAAACAGACCCCTCACAATGAAAATTAAGCACTGAAGAATGCTAATTCAATTCCTACATGACATAATGCTTAGAAATGCGGCATGTGGCACTGAAACATGATGTTGTTCTGGAACCATTTTCAACTCTGCAGCAAGCCTCCAGACCGCAGGCTGCTGCTGCAGACTTGATTTCTTCCATCCCTAGTCCAGTCCACCAAGCTGTGGATTGGAATCTGACTCCATCTTTACTATCAAACAAGCAGGAGGAATCTTCATAGCAACCCACACAGGCCCCACCAGCATTCTTAACCAGCATGATGCGTGGAGCATCGCATCGCGTCACATCAGCAGAAACACACATCAGTGTAACGGTGCACTGTTACGAATGGCTTTTTCTTTCTCTTTTTCAGGGGACTTTTTGTTTTCAGAGATTTGCTCTGTCACCCAGGCTGGAGTGCAGTTGAATGATCATAGCTCACTGCAGTCTCAAACTCCTGGGCTCAAGCAATCCTTCCACCTCAGCCTCCAGAGTAACAGGGACTGCAGAAATGCCCCACCATACCCGGATGATTTTTTTTTTTTTTTTACTTATTGGCAGAGGCAGGGTCTCGTAATGTTGCCCAGGCTGATCTCAAACTCCTGGCCTCAAGGGATCTTCCCACCCCAGCCTACCAAACTGCTGGGGTTACAGGAGTGAGCCACCACACCTGGTCATCTTCCAGGTGATTTTAAAAATCACATTCACAATATGCAAGCAATGTCAGATCCTTTTTAAACCTGCAGCTGAAATCAGTTTGTCTTCCAGACTTAGTAGGTTCCTTTTCATAGATAAACATTTCTTTCTAAAAAGATAGAGGTTAAAATCCATAAAGCTGTAGAGGAAAATTAAGTAAAAATATAGTTTACATTGCCTAACTGAACATTTGTTCTTCAAATGTGAATTTTTTTTTTGGTACCTATTTCTTCTGTCTAAAGAGAAGTTTTAGGTTAATTCTAGTTAGGTTAATTCAATAAGGCATTATGTTAAATCCTTAACAAGTGCCTAATTACATCTAGGCATTCTGGCCTAATCCTCACAACATTCTAATGAGTTCTAGTATTCTATACCACCGTAGGGTGACTATAGTTAACAATAATATATTTTATAGATTCAATAGTTAGGAGGAAGGTATTGAATGTTCCCAATGCAAGGAAATGATAAATGCTTGAGATTATATATATGCTAATTACCCTGATCTGATCACTATATATGTATCAAAACACCACTAAGTACCCCATGAATACATACAATTATAATTTGTCAATTAAGAAAATTTTTCACAAAAATCAACCATATACCAGATGATCTATTAAAGATCATCTTTATGGGTAGGCAGTTTCTAAGAAAAAGCAACATGAACATACATACAACATATATACACATATGTGAACATACAAGCAATAAGCACGTCTCACCACTGCCATTATTTCAATCTCCTACCATTGAGAACCACTAACTTCCAATCTCCCACTGTGATGCTGAAAACTACCCTAAGCGATACAATAATCAGAGCCCTAGATCTTCACTCCCTAGGCCCTTTCCTTGTACCTTCTGCCCCATCGACACTCAGCGCACTCCTTAGCATATCCCACCCATCTCCACGAGAGCCAGCCTGGGAACTGAACTAACCATATAACATTGCTTATATGGAAAAATGAGTTCTGAGTGCTGACAACTGGCTTACAAGTGAATTTTTGGAACAAAACGAATTCACAATTTGGAGATTGTTTGAGTCACTATGATGGATTTCCATTACAAACAAACAAAAAACTCTGGTGAAGTTAGGAAATATCTCCATGCTGTTCTGGAGTTGATTTTCCACAACATTTGTGCTCTGACACTGGATGAGATTCCGTTTTAAGTTAACCAAACCACCACCATTTCTTTTTTTTTTAATTGCATTTTAGGTTTTGGGGTACATGTGAAGAACATGCAAGATTGTTGCATAGTTACACATGGCAGTGTGATTTGCTGCCTTCCTTCCCCTCAGCTACATCTATCATTTCTCCCCATGCTATCTCTCCCCACCTCCCCACCCCCCGTCCCTCCCCCATTTCCCCCCAACGGACCCCAATGTGTAGTGCTCCCCTCCCCGTGTCCATGTGTTCTCATTGTTCAACACCCGCCTATGAGTGAGAACATGCGGTGTTTGATTTTCTATTCTTGTGTCAGTTTGCTGAGAATGATGGTTTCCAGGTTCATCCATGTCCCTACAAAGGACACGAACTCATCGTTTTTGATGGCTGCGTAATATTTCATGGTGTATATGTACCACATTTTCCCTGTCCAGTCTATCATCAATGGGCATTTGGGTTGGTTCCAGGTCTTTGCTATTGTAAACAGTGCTGCAATGAACATTCGTGTGCATGTGTCCTTATAGTAGAATGATTTATAATCCTTTGGATATATACCCAGTAATGGGATCGCTGGTTCAAATGGGATCGCCACACTGTCTTCCACAATGGTTGAACTAATTTACACTGCCACCAACAGTGTAAAAGTGTTCCTATTTCTCCACACCCTCTCCAGCATCTGCTGTCTCCAGATTTTTTAATGATTGCCATTCTAACCGGTGTGAGATGGTATCTCAATGTAGTTTTGATTTGCATTTCTCCAATGACCAGTGATGATGAGTATTTTTTCATACGTTTGTTGGCCTCCTGTATGTCTTCTTTTTTAAAGTGTCTGTTCATATCCTTTGCCCACTTTTGAATGGGTTTGTTTTTTTCTTGTAGATCTGTTTTAGTTCTTTGTAAATTCTGGATATCAGCCCCTTGTCAGATGGGTAGACTGCAAAATTTTTTTCCCATTCTGTGCGTTGCCGATTCACTCTAATTACTGTTTCTTTTGCTGCGCAGAAGCTGTGGAGTTTGATTAGGTCCCATTTATCTATTTTGGCTTTTGTTGCCAATGCTTTTGGTGTTTTGGTCATGAAGTCCTTGCCTACGCCTATGTCCTGAATGGTTTTGCCTAAGTTTTCTTCTAGAGTTTTTATGGTGTTAGGTCTGATGTTTAAGTCTTTAATCCATCTGGAGTTAATTTTAGTGTAAGGTGTCAGGAAGGGGTCCAGTTTCTGCTTTCTGCACATGGCTAGCCAGTTTTCCCAACACCATTTATTAGACAGGGAATCCTTTCCCCATTGCTTGTTTTTGTCAGGTTTGTCAAAGATCGGATGGTTGTAGATATGTTGTGTTTCCTCTGAGGCCTCTGTTCTGTTCTATTGGTCTATATCTCTGTTTTGGTACCAGTACCATGCTGTTTTGATGACTGTAGCCTTGCAGTATAGTTTGAAGTCTGGTAGTGTGATGCCTCCTGCTTTGTTCTTTTTGCTAAGAATTGACTTGGCTATGCAGGCTCTCTTTTGGTTCCATATGAAGTTTAAGGTGTTTTTTTTCCAGTTCTGTGAAGAAGGTCATTGGTAGCTTGATGGGAATAGCATTGAATTTGTAAATTACTTTGGGCAGTATGGCCATTTTCACGATGTTGATTCTTCCTAACCATGAGCATGGAATATTTCTCCATCTGTTTGTGTCCTCTCTTATTTCATTGAGCAGTGGCTTGCAGTTCTCCTTGAAGAGGTCCTTTACGTTCCTTGTTAGTTGTATTCCTAGGTATTTTATTCTCTTTGTACCAATTGTGAATAGCAGTTCATTCTTGATTTGGCTCTCTTTAAGTCTGTTACTGGTGTATAGGAATGCTTGTGATTTTTGCACGTTGATTTTGTATCCTGAGACTTTGCTGAATTTGTTTATCAGTTTCAGGAGATTTGGGGCTGAGACGATAGGGTCTTCTAGATATACAATCACGTCATCTGCAAATAGAGACAATTTGATTTCCTCTTTTCCTATTTGAATACCCTTTATTTCTTTTTTTTGCCTGATTGTTCTGGCTAGAACTTCCACTACTATATTGAATAGGAGTGGTGAGAGAGGGCATCCTTATCTAGTGCCAGATTTCAAACTGGAATGCTTCCAGTTTTTGCCCATTCAGTATGATATTGACTGTTGGTTTGTCGTAAATAGCTTTTATTACTTTGAGATACATTCCGTCAATACCTAGTTTATTGAGGGTTTTTAGCATAAAGGGCTGTTGAATTTTGTCAAAGGCCTTCTCTGCATCAATTGAGATAATCATGTGGTTTTTGTCTTTGGTTCTGTTTATGTGGTGAATTACGTTTATGGACTTGCGTATGTTGAACCAGCCTTGCATCCGCGGGATGAATCCTACTTGATCATGGTGGATAAGCTTTTTGATGTACTGTTGCAATTGGCTTGCCAGTATTTTATTGAAGATTTTTGCATCTATGTTCGTCACGGATATTGGCCTGAAGTTTTCGTTTCTTGTTGAGTCTCTGCCAGGTTTTGGTATCAGGATGATGTTTATCTCATAAAATGATTTGGGAAGGATTCCCTCTTTTTGGATTATCTGGAATAGTTTCAGAAGGAATGGTACCAGTTCCTCTTTTCATGTCTGGTAGAATTCGGCTGTGAACCCATCTGGACCTGGGCTTTTTTTTGGGTGGTAGGCTCTTAATTGTTGCCTCAACTTCAGACCTTGTTATTGGTCTATTCAGGGTTTCAACTTCTTCCTGGTTTAGGCTTGGGAGGATGCAGGTGTCCAGGAATTTATCCATTTCTTTCCGGTTTACTAGTTTATGTGCATAGAGTTGTATGTAATAATCTCTGATGATGGTTTGGATTTCTGTGGAATCTGTGGTGATATCCCCTGTATCATTTTTTATTGCATCAATTTGGTTATTCTGTCTTTTCTTTTTTATTAATCTGGCTAGTGGTCTGTCTATTTTGTTCATCTTTTCGAAAAACCAGCTCCTGGATTTATTGATTTTTTGAAGAGTGTTTTTGTGTCTCTATTTCCTTCAGTTCTGCTCTGATCTTAGTTATTTCCTGTCTTCTGCTAGGTTTTGAGTTTTTTTGATCTTGCTCCTCTAGCTCTTTCAATTTTGACGATAGGGTGTCAATTTTAGGTCTCTCCTTTCTTCTCATGTGGGCACTCATTGCTATATATTTTCCTCTAGAGACTGCTTTAAATGTGTCCCAGAGATTCTGGTATGTTGTGTCTTCATTCTCATTGGTTTTGAAGAACATCTTTATTTCTGCCTTCATTTCATTGTTTATCCAGTCAACATTCAAGAGCACGTTGTTCAGTTTCCATGAAGCTGTGCGGTTCTGAGTTAGTTTCTGCATTCTGAGTTCTAACTCGATTGCACTGTGGTCTGAGAGACTGTTTGTTATGATTTCCATTCTTTTGCATTTGCTGAGGAGTGATTTATTGCCAATTATGTGGTCAATTTTAGAGTAGGTGTGATGTGGTGCTGAGAAGAATGTATTTTCTGTGCATTTGGGGTGGCGAGTTCTGTAAATGTCTATTAGGTTTGCTTGTTCCAGGTCTGAGTTCAGGTCCTGGATAACTTTGTTAAGTTTCTATCTGGTTGATCTGTCTAATATTGACAATGGGGTGTTAAAGTCTCCCACTATTATTGTGTGGGAGTCTAAGTCTCTTTGTAAGTCATTAAGAACTTGCCTTATGTATCTGGGTGCTCCTGTATTGGGTGCGTATATATTTAGGATCATTAGCTCTTCTTGTTGCATTGATCCTTTTACCATTATGTAATGTCCTTCTTTGTCTCTTTTGATCTTTGTTGCTTTAAAGTCTATTTTACCAGAGATGAGAATTGCAACTCCTGCTTTTTTTTGCTCTCCATTTGCTTGGGAGATCTTCCTCCATCCCTTTATTTTGAGCCTTTGTGTATTCTTGCATGTAAGATGGGTTTCCTGGATACAACACACTGATGGGTTTTGGCTTTTTATCCAATTTGCCAGTCTGTGTCTTTTGATTGGGGCATTTAGTCCATTTACATTTAGGGATAGTATCATTATGTGTGAATTTGATACTGTCATTTTGATGCTACCTGGCTGTTTTGTTGGTTCGTTGATGCAGATTCTTGATTGTGTTGATGCTCATTATGGTATGGTATGTTTTTGGAGTGGCTGGTACTGTTTGTTCCTTTATATGTGTAGAGCCTCTTTTAGGAGTTCTTGTAGAGCAGGTTTGGTGGTGATGAAATATCTGAGTACTTCGCAAAGGATTTTATTTTTCCTTCACTTATGAAGCTTAGTTTGGCTGAATAGGAGATTCTGGGTTGAAAGTTCTTTTCTTTAAAGATGTTGAATATTGGCCCCCAATCTCTTCTGGCTTGTAGGGTTTCTGCTGAGAGATCTGCTGTGAGTCTAATGGGCTTCCCTTTGTGGGTAACCCGACCTTTCTCTCTGGCTGCCCTTAACATTTTCTCTTTCATTTCAACCCTGGTGAATCTGACGATTATGTGCCTTGGGGTTGCTCTTCTTGAGGAATATCTTTGGGGTGTTCTCTGTATTTCCTGGACTTGAATATTGGCCTGCCTTGCCAAGTTGGGGAAGTTTTCCTGGATAATATCCTGAAGAGTATTTTCCAGCTTGGATTCATTCTCTTTGTCACATTCAGGTACACCTATCAAATGTAGATTAGGTCTTTTCACATAGTCCCACATTTCTTGAAGATTTTGTTCATATCTTTTTGCCCTTTTTTCTCTGTTCTTGCCTTCTCCTTTTATTTCATTGAGTTGATCTTCGACCTCTGATATCCTTTCTTCTGCTTGGTCAATTCGGCTGTTGAAACTTGTGCATGCTTCGCGAAGTTCTCGTGTTGTGTTTTTCAGCTCCATCAATTCACTTATATTCCTCTCTATACCACCACCATTTCTAAGGACAAAGTGGATTTCCCCTTTGGCACATGATTGTGTGTGTGTGTGTGTGTGTGTGTGTGTGTGTGTGTGTGTTTGCTCATGCATGCACATTGCAGGGGCAGGGGAGGGGACTGAAATAGGATTTTATTTAAAATGTGACATTATATGAAATTATGTTATAAAAAGTGTCCTGAATTTTTTAGAAAAAGAAATCTGCAATAGCCAAGCACACTTTTATTGCTAATCTTCATATTTTTTCTTATATTATTCTGACATTACTGTTTAAAGTGAAAAAAGAAAGTAGTAGTGTATCTTTTAAAATTTCTAATAAAGGTAATGGGATTATTACTACTCTTTGTAACTAAAAATTTTAATATACAATTAAAAGACTTCCTTCCTCAATTGCCCTTCTCATAGCAGGGAAGATGTAGACTTACAGTAACCCTAGGATCCTGAATGCAGCAGAGACTCTCTGAGCTGACTGCCCCATCTACAGTGATGAACAGGTAAGAATGTGCTGATGGATGGAATCCGAAAACATAGAAAAGTTAAGTCTCCAATTTGGCTGGCCACATTGATCAAAATTTCAGTGGTGTTATTTTCTTACTATATGAGAGAATCAAACAGTTGTAGTAACCATTTGAGGGTATGAAAGAGGGTGGAGAGATTCTAGGATATTATTGTCATAGAAGCTTAGGCATATAGAACAAGATCTTATCCTTGCCAAGTTCTGAATGGGGGACAAGCCAGATGGGGAAGAACCAACAGACCCAGAAACCTGATTTTGAAATCCCACATAGAATGGCTCCCATCCAATTTCAGAACCCAGTTCAAGTGCAGCCTCCATTCTGCCAATGGGCCCTGCCTAACACAAGGAGATCTGGAAGAAAAAAAAAGGGCCCTTTTGTTCCTCCTCCAGAATCAAGAATCCAAGGAGCAATGAAAATGTCACAAAGGCAATATAAAGAAGTCTCACTATTATGACACTGAAAAATAATTCATTTACCCTACTGTTGATCCATTCCCTTCAAGGTCCTAAAGATCCCATGCCCTTCCTGCTCCCTATCTCCATCATAAACTTTCATGGCACAGGCCAAGTCTCCCTTAATATTCATGGCAAAAAGCCATTCCATCATGGTCCAGTTGATTTCAGCTGCTGAAGGGCAGAGGCACCAAATTCGTTTGTTGACATACAGAGGGAAATAATGGATACTGGGGACTCCAAAGTGAGGGGTCGGGTAGGAAGGGGGAAATGACTAAAAAGTTACCAATTGGATACAATGTTCACTATTTGGGTGATGGGTACATTAGGAGCCCACATCTCACCATTATACCATATATCCATGTAGAAAACCTGCATATGTAACCCTTGAATGTACAAAAAATTTTAAATTTTAAAAAATAAAGGAAAGGTTGTAAAGAAGATCTCATAGTTATTTTGTTACCTAAATTGATGTGAAGATGGCAAAATTTAAGTGGTAATTTTTAATTATTCTGGAAACAGAAAAACATTCTCCACAGAACACTATTGGAAATAAATCAATGCCTCATAGACACAAAGAAATTCTAACATTCTTTTTCTAATGTATTAGTTTATTTCTCTATGCTGAATTTTATTCCAGAAAGGATTTGTGGTAATCAGAATGCCTTAAAATCATATGTTAAAGGCTCTGTTCCTAAAATGGCATCCAGTCATAATTGTCTCTGTAATTTCCTCCTGAGTAGCAGTCATAACCACCCTGGTTTCTGCCATTATAGTCTCTGGAACTGGAACGTCCATATCCATATATCCATATCCATATACATGGCGCCTATAAGCCCAGCTACTTGGGTGGCTGAGGCGGGAGAATAGCTTGAACCCAGGAAGCGGAGGTTGCAAGTGAGCCAAGATGGCGCCACTGCACTCCAGCCTGAGCGGCAGAGTGAGACTCTGTCTCAAAAAAAAAAAAAAAGTGCATCAAGAGCATGATTATCCAGGGGTGTTTTCTAATTCAGATCACCAAACTGATTATATTGAATAGTTGCTTTAAAATGTTTGTAAATGTCTTTTTTTTAATACTAGAAGAAAAAAATATTCTGTTGTGTCTCATAGGATGTCCTTCACAGAGCTTATTAAAAAGATGAAAACAAAAAAAAAAAAAAAAAAAAGACATTGAGTTCGTTCTTCAGGGTAAAACTACTTTGTTCTTGGCATTTCCTGGCACTTCTTATGGGAACTGAAGTCAGGCCAAGGTGTTGCCAAACCAGAGTTGAGAATCTCTGGACTGACTGCCCCTCCTATAGTGATGAACAAGTAAGAATGTACTGATGAATGAAATCCCAAAACACAGAAAAGTCTCTAATTTGGCTGGCCACATTGATCAAATTTCAGTGGGGACATTTTGATATTATAAAAAGAGAGAATCAAACTAAAAGAAATGCAGTAAGGGTCTGTTATCATGGAAAAATTGAGTGTGTATAATAAGCAGCTAAAATGCAGTGTTCATGGGCTCATCTTACATGTTCCAAAATTAATGTTTTGGTGGATGGTTTTTAGGATAAAAATAACTACAACCTAAGAAATCAGAATTATGAAGACATGTTACTCTAAGACATTTTCTCACGTATTTTCTTCCTATTGTGAATTAAGCTGTATACACTGTTGAGAAGTTAATGCTTTCCCATTCAACAAAATTTAATGCTCTACTCACTTTGTGGCTTATGATGAGACACACAGATATTTTTTCCAAAGACATTTTTAAAACATCATATTTCTAAACAAAAATAAAATGAACTATCCATGGTTAGGCTCCAGAAATAGTCCACCACACAAGTTTTTCAGAAACAGTGCCAAGAATCTTGGCAGCTAATGTATAAAAGTCATTGTCCTTTTCCCAACCATGGTGGTATTCTGTGTCTCATGTACTTTCCAGAAATTATTACCATCCAGTAGATATTAACATTGTCACCCTCTGACAATATATTCATAGACATAAAAAATGAAAAACAAAAAAGGTGGGTAATACCATTTTTTCAATTGTCAGACCTCCAACAGGAATCAAATTAGGCCTTCCAAGATTTAGCTGACCGGGCACAATGATAGGCCGAGGGACAGCACTAGATGCTGCTGATCCTCCACAGAAGATCAAAACAGCCCCTTAGGGGAATCTTCATCTTAGTCAATAGATCCTTCTGAGATTAAGACCAAAGCGGGCACGTATTAAAAATATGATTGCTGGAGGATTTAATGAGCTGATCACAACAAAGAAGACACTGAAGTGGCTAGCATGTATTGATCACTGCTATGAGTGAAGCATCATATCCAAGGCTTTATATAAATTAGCTCATTTAATCCTTACAACAACCCCTTGGGATAGGATTACCAAAGCCATTTTAAGAAAGGGGAAATAAGCTTGTAATGACTGACTAACTTGCCCGAAGATACACGGCTAAGAATTAGCAAAGCTGTGATTCAAATTCAGATGGATCTGTGTGCCGACCTCTTCATTTGCCAGATACACTCTCCACCTAACCTCAGTGCCAGGTGGTCAACCTCTATGAACTACATCTGTGGGTGTTGGTGTCCTGCCTTCTGGATTCCAGTTGATTCATCCAATGAGAGCCAATCAGGAGATCAGAGGCAGGGAGGTTTATCTGGGTTCCTCCACTGTGGCATCACTTCAAGTTGTCTGTCCCTCAACTGAAGACCACTGTGCTTCCCAAGATGGTGATCTCTTCAAGACTATCTCCCTCAGCTTCCAGGAACCAGTCTCTCTACTCCTTCATCCCTTCCAGACAGAGGCAGTAACAGCTATACTCTTGCTAGCTCTGAGGTTCTACACCAGGCATCCCCAAACTACGGCCCACGGGCCACATGCGGCCCCCTGAGGCCATTTATCTGGCCCCCTGCCACACTTCAGGAAGGGGCACCTCTTTCATTGGTGGTCAGTGAGAGGATCACAGTATGTGGCGGCCCTCCAACGGTCTGAGGGACAGTGAACTGGCCCCCTGTGTAAAAAGTTTGGGGACGCCTGTCACCATCCAATGTGATTTCACTCTATCCTTTTTTTTTTTTTTTTTTGAGACAGAGTTTCACTCTTGTTACCCAGGCTGGAGTGCAATGGCGCGATCTCGGCTCACTGCAACCTCCGCCTCCTGAGTTCAGGCAATTCTCCTGCCTCAGCCTCCTGAGTAGCTGGGATTACAGGCATGCACCACCATGCCCAGCTAATTTTTCTTGTATTTTTAGTAGAGACGGGGTTTCACCATGTTGACCAGGATGGTCTCGATCTCTTGACCTCGTGATCCACCTGCCTCGGCCTCCCAAAGTGCTGGGATTACAGGCTTGAGCCACCGCACCCGGCCCCACTCTATCCTTTTATATAGTCCCTGAATTAAATCTCTCATAAATTAAAATAATTTGAATGTACCTGTTGATTCCTGCTGGGACCCTAAATAATATAGTCTGACTCCAAAAATCATGCTCTCAACCACCAGGTTAAACTCCCCACTAAATTATTTGAGAGTCTTAGGTGTTTGTGCTCTAGGATAAACTTAACTAGTCTCCAGTATTACCTTATTATATCCTTGAACACCATGAGGCCCCCTGGAATCAGGGTCTCTGTTAAATCATTTCCTTACATCTTCCCTTTATTACTTTATTTCTTCCTAAATCATATTACATTTTATATTATAGTATGGAATTATCAGTTTAAATATTAATAAATACTTACAAAATCAATAATTTATGATGAAATTCGATCTTTCGAAAAAAATGGCATGTTTTTCCTTTCTAGGTCTCAATTGTCTAGGACTTAGTTTTCTTTCTTTAGTGAGAATCTAAGTAGTAAAATAAAGACCGCTGTGAATATTTATGTTCAAATTCTTTAGAAATATTGAACGGCAAAGTGCCTTCTGCTGTCTCTTCCTCTTTCTTTTAAGGATAGTGCTTATATTGGATTAGGGCCTCATTCTTATAACCTCATTTAAACCTAACTACCTCTTTAAAGACCCTACCTCCAAATACAGTCACATTCTAAAGTATACACAGTTTACTCTATAACAGACACATTATAGATTTTGTTGGTTCCAGCTTTTTAGTGTTATAACAATGCTGCAATGAATAGCCTTGTAAATATATCTTTGTACATATGTAAGTATATCCATACAGCAAACTCCTAGAACTAGAACTGCTGAGTCAAAGGAATACATTTACATACATATTGCCAAATTGCCCCAAATTTGAACCTCCATCAGCAGTGTCTGAGAACAGTCATTTCCCCTCACATCCAATGCATGGCATATTATTGAGCTCTTTTTTATCTTCTCCAATCTGTAAGTTTAAAAAATACCTCATTTTGATCTGCTGCTTTTAATTACAAGTGATGTTTTCTACAATATGATTTTTGTAAGATGATACCATCCTTTTTTTATACATGTTATCATATTTATAGTGATTAAGTATTACATTCTATATATTATTTTAGGGAATTAAAATTGCTAAAATATATTTCTTGAGTCTTACAGGCCACTATTGGCACTTTGGTGCCAATATATCTAATCCAATATAAAGAAGGCCACACATGCTTTCCATAGAGTCTGTTCTAAATATGTACTTACTGAACGAAACTGGTCACTGATGGCATTTACTATCAGTTCTCAGTGCTAACAAAACAAGTCCCTAATTATCAGTCCATTGCTGAGCAGTTACGTGTCTCTCATTATCTTTAAATTAAGTCGAAGTCTTTTTTCCTCTAGGAATTATTTTCCAGTTGTATGTAGGCATGACCTAACCTAGTGTTTTTAAATTGGGTTGAAAGAAAAAAAGATTATTTTTCAGTTTAAACTTACCTGGAAAAGCTGAACAATTAAATCAAATTTAATTTTTAGCCTAGGACTAGTGCATACTAAACTGTTCTTGTACACCGCTATGCTTTTAGAGCCTCTGTAAGACATGGTACCAGAGCAACCTCAAGATAGGAGTCCCTATTGGAAATGGGCATTCAGTATAAATCAGGACAAGTTAAAATGAATAGGCAAGTTGTCGGGAGAAAGATGTTTAATATAGAACATAAAATTTAAAAAAGAAAAATTGTCTGCAAGACTTTGGCGTGAGTATATTTATTGGGATGGGGCCCCATAGTGAGGGAGGGAGGAGGAGATTATTTTTATATTTAATATAACTGTCCATGTTTCCCAAGTGCCTCTTAATAGCAGCAGTAATATTTATGAACAGATACACTAGTCAATTCTGTTTGCCACATGTAAATTTAAAAGTGCATGTTAAGTTTGCCATGTTCCAGGATTTCATCATGTTTTTGGCAAGCGTACGTACACATAAGGAGACCTTTTGTTAAACCACATAACTCTGATCTTGTTTATGAGCTCTAAAATTAAATTATCTTGCATAAATGCTCAGAAGGTAATTTTCATATTAGTCTCAATGGTCCACAGTACCACCACAAAAGATTCAGTCACAATTCATTCTGTGACACTGGGCAGCCTGTCGGCTTCATTGGTGGTACAATGTGCTGCTTCATGGGAGTTTCATGACCTACAGACTCTCAGGCATTTGCAGAGGGAAAGAGTAGCTGGAAGCATTTTTGTCAGATCTGTGGCAAGCACATTTACTATTGAATAAAGAAAATATACCACATACCAATGCAATAGAAGGAAGACTATAGTTCAGAGACTGCAAACTTTTGGGGTAAAGGGCCAAATAGTAGCTATTTTAAGTTTTGCAGGCCATGCAGTCTCTGTCACAACTACTAAACTCTGCTTTTGTGTCACAAAAACAACCGTAGACAATACATAAATGAACAGGCATAGCAGTGTTTCAGTAAAACTTTATTTACATAAAATGGATGGCAGGCCAGATTTGGCCTGTGTGCCACAGTTTAACAACTCCTGCTTGAGATTATATTGATCCCTCTCTTCTCTGGGATTTTCCTTTGTAAACATACACAGTTACTATGTGTCTGGCCTAACTGAGTTTTTTAAACATAATTCCATCCTCAAAACAACTCTGCTATTATTATCTCCCCAATTTCATAGGTAAGAAAACTAAGGCACAGAGAGGTTGAGTAACTTTCACAAGGTTATACAGCCATTAAGTGGCAGCGCTAGAATTCAAACTCAGGCAATCAGACCTCAGAGACCACAGTTTGCCACCCTCTCCTGTGAGGTTTTAAACTGCGTTACAGTTTGCAAAATTTAATCTACCCTTCCAGGCTCTCCAACTCTGGCTGGTACCCGGAGCAGATTGTTCTTGGGTTCCCAGGTTGACTCTAATTCCTTGTTAGACTTCTAGAAAAGAAATACAAGGAAATTCTGAGGTTTCCAAGTCTACATCGGTATTTGGAGGTTCTCAGGTGCCTTGTAATGGACTCTAGAGCTTTATCCAGCACCTTTTCTCCATTTGCTATAAGCCAAGATGTTACTGTGTTCCTTAAGAAATAATTTGAGACAATATTATGCTATCAAAACATGCTATTTAAAAAATGACAGATGACACTAGAAACTTGCCGTATTTCAGGTAAAAGTAATGACTATAGAAATAAAAATGCAGGCCCTTTCACCACGGGAGGACATAGCGAGAAGGTGCCATCTGTGAACCAGGAAGCAGCCTTCACCAGACCCAAATATGCAGACACCTTGATCTCAGACTTCCCAACATCCACAACTGTGAGAAAAAAAAATCTGTTGTTTATAAACTAAGAGAGAGAGAGAGATTTAGCCCAAAGTTCTCCTATTAACACAAAAGTATGGTTCATCTGAAAGAAAACAGATGAACTTTGTCATCATAAGTAAGGGGATACTATGGTGAGGTTTGGAATTTATCTCTTGTCAAGCTGAATAAACAAATCCTAACTATTGACTTTCTGATAGAACTGAGGACAGAAGTTCAATTTTCAATTGCTGCTTACCTAGCACTCTGCATGACTTGGTCTTCCCTCACCACCTTATTTTACCATCTGGATCTTTCTTTTAATCGACACCACTTTCAGTAGGATTAAAACCACCATCCCAGATAATTAAAGATGAAAGTAAACTGAACATTCCCTTTTGGAACTTGGGAAATCCCTGCGGTTGCCAAAAAAGAACTTGAAATGCTTTAAGATTGAGATTATACATTCAGTCAAATCAGCAATTATAAATTACTAGCTTTGTGCAAGGCTTTAGAACATGAGTAGAATGAGAAAAGAGGTTATTCTCTCAAACAGCCTCTGGGAAAGGAAAGTGGGTGTTTTCACGTCCCATTCATAAAACCTAAAGAAAGTCCATAAACTCCTCTGGCCTTTACTGCAGAGCAAAGAAAACCCACTGTTTTCTATTTGTTAAAAAGCTTCAGCTTTTATATTTTGTGAGAACAGAGACTGCTTGACCCTAAGCGGCCCACAAATCTTATGCAGGACCTTTTTTGTAAGTTAAAAAACAAAAAAGGATATTTTATCATGCAAATGTGTCTTGTCGTTCATTAGAAAACAACACTGTGGTGTTGTGACCTGGGTTCTTAATAAGCGCTGAAGTTTTCATCTAATAGGAACGATATAAAAGAGTGAAGGAGGAGAAAACATGTGAGGCCTACTATGTGCCAGACGCTGTGCTAGGAAATGTAATATGCATTGTTACACTAAGAAAATAGCTAGCTGTGGCCTGGAGCAGTGGCTCATACCTGTAATCCCAGCACTTTGGGAGGCCAAGGTGGGCAGATAACGAGGTCAGGGGTTCAAGACCAGCCTGGCCAACATGGTGAAACCCCGTCTCTACTAAAAAAAATACAAAAATTAGCCGAGTGTGGTAGCGAGTGTCTGTAATCCCAACTACTGGGAAGTCTGAGGCAGGAGACTCACTTGAACCCGGGAGGCAGAGGTTGCAGTGAGCCAAGATCGTGCCACTGCACTCCAGCCTGGGCACCAGAGCAAGATTCCATCTCAAAAAAATACAAATAAAAAAGAAGGAACTAGCTGAAAATATTTTCTGCCTTCACTTGTTTTATTTTGTTTTCATTTTGAGATGGGCTCTTTTTCTGTTGCCCAGGCTGGTCTCAAACTCCTGGTTCAAAGGATCCTCCAGGCTCAGCCTCCAGAGTGGCAGGGACTACAGGCATGCACCACCATGCCCCACTGTGCCTTCAAGTGTTGAAGATTACCGATGATAATTTAAAATACTTTTTGATTTAATCTGCTCTCTGGAACATTTTAATTTCATTGGGAAAGCATTTCTTTCTTTTACACTTAACACCCTCAATTAGAGCAGGTGAAGGAAGACTTCACTTCAAAGTCTCTGTCTTGCTCCAGGTCAAGGATTGTACCTGCCCATTTTGTAACTGCTGTGAGAGCAATGGAAGCTCTGCAGCACTTTTAGTTATCAGGTCCTTCCTTTCCATCTCCCAATCCCCATTATAGACTAATACATTTTTCAATATGAAGGCTCCTGTGTGTTCATGACTGTGATAAATGAAGCATGGCTGAAGTGGCTTTGCAAGCAGCTGGAATATCCCCTGGAGAAGTCATTTACATAATTAAACCTTGGAGCATCTGAACATGGTTCAGACTGTGACCTACCCTTGCATCGGAGGTGCCTCAGAGCAGTGTCATATCATACACATTCTGCAGCTGCCTGATCAGTTTCGCTTCTCCATCAAGCCTTCTCATCGTGACCTGGAGAGCTTCTTCAAATACCACCTATGAGCTGCCTTTCCTTCCTATTTCCCACTTTGATTTTGCTGAAAACTCACTCTCCTTAACTTAAACTAATTTAATCTTTTTGTTGTTTTCTATGTGCCCTGGATATCAGAGGGATTATTTTCGCTGTTTAATTTTTTAAATAAAGGTTATGGGGCTCTGATTATAATCATTTACTAAGTACCTAGGAATAAATGTGATACCCTTTGCTCCATTTGGACAATTTATGTTTTCTTTATACAGATAATTCAGCTTCCTTATATAATCCCCATAGCAACCCAGGGAGGCACATATTACTATCCTTATTGTACAGAAGAGAAATCTGACACTTACAAGTTAAATTTGAAATGGGTTGGACAGTGATAATGACTGAAACCTAAGTTTTGACTCCTGAACCCCCCTGCTCTTAACCTTTAGGCAATATTGCTCATCAGCTTCTCTTTATTCAAAGTGCCTAACCCAAAACCACACAAATGCATCCTCATAAATTATCTTCAACTATATGTTTAAACTGTATCTTTTTAAATAACTTTTGTAAGGCTACATGTAGATAAGCTAGTTCTCAACATTATTTTGGTTGTGGATGCCATAACTTGACAAACAGTATGAACCCTCCACCCAGACAAAAGCACACATGCCACACATATAACAGGTCTAGATGGCTGCCAAATTTAAGGGCCTCTTTCTGACAGATTAGAATCCTCAGTCACAGGCTAATGTTGCCAGGTCATCTCTCTGCAGAGGTGAACAGCAGGCAATCCCATTGCCTGTTTTTATTTCTAGTGAAATGCAGTGTACCATTTCCGTTACTACACCCTGGCCCATGCGATGGCTCACAATAGACTTTCACGCTGCTGAGTCCGCATGTCTTTAACAATGACATTTAAAACAATGTGATCTTCTATCCCATCAATCTCAGAGATGTGGTATTGTTTCGCTATGCCAGTACATTTTTCCCTCCTGTTGAAATAGTATTGACTTGTATATTAAAACACATTTAATAATAAGGCACAATTTGTCTTCCTAACATAGAAACACTCAGAGAGAAAGGGTTTGACCACAGGGCATTAAAAAAAAAAACAAAAAAACGGAGAAGCTAGATATGAAAGGCAGTCTAGAATTGCATGGTAGTTAAGAGACCAAGTTTTGGCTTAAGGTGGCTATGAATTCGAGTTTGGCTTCTACCACATACTTCCTATGTGACCTTGAGCAATTTACTTAACCTCTCTGAGTTTCTTAATCCGTGAAACGGGGACAAAACTACGTTCTGCACGGCACGAGTTAATGTTAAATGAGATTTGATGAGAAATACATGGAGCACGTCATAGAGTAAGCACTGAATGATGGGTGCTATTATTATTTTATTCATAATAATTTTCAATGCACTGGCTATCTGGCATGATATTCTATTAAAGATATATATAGCTTTAATAAAGATATATATAGCTTTATATCTTTACATAAAGATATATAAAGCTATTCCAGTCAATAAACATTTTCCCCATATATATTTATCATTATTAAAAGTAATATGTAAAATTAAACTGTGGACTTTTGCCTGTACCCAAAAGGAAATTCAATCAATTGAATTACTTCTTTTTATGGAATTAGAACATAATAAAAATGCTTAAAGATGAAATTATATGATTACCCAAACTTTTAATCATTTGGAAAGATTTTCTGGGCCTAGGGTTATAGTAAAAAATATTAATCATCATTATTATATAACAGGAAAAGTACAGAGTAAGAGAGGCTACCTGATGATAAAATATCAATTATTCTTTTACCATAGTAAAATATTCTATGATGTATCCTTTCATTAAGAAGTCATCTAGAAGATTTACTTTTATTGAATTAAAGGTCAAATTGAAAATTAGAGATACCAGGCACTGCTTGAGCAATTTTATATATTCTCTGTGATCATGTCTCATAACTCCCTAGCAGAATAAAGATTATTATGACTCCTCTATGTTTAAAGCAATTGTGCAGTACACCGTGTAAAGTAACTAGTACACTTATCCCTTTATATAAAAGTAACTAGCACAGTTCTCCTTGGATATTCATGGAGAATAGTCCCTGAAAATAGTAAAATCCAAGGATGCTCAAGCCTCTTATAACAAGTGATGTAGTAGTTTTGCTCTTGTCACCCAGGCTGGAGTACAATGGTGCAATCTCAGCTCACTGCAACCTCGCCTTCCAGGATGCAAGCAATTCTCCAGCCTCAGCCTTCCACATGGCTGGAATTATAGGTGGCCATCACCACACCTGGCTAATTTTTGTATTTTTAATAAAGACAGAGTTTCGCCATGTTGGCCAGGCTGGTCTCAAACTCCTGACCTCAGGTGATCCCCCTGCCTCAGCCTCCCAAAGTGCTGGGATTACAGGCATGAGCCACCACACCTGACCTAGTATTTGAATATAACACATGCATATATACACTTTGTTAAAATAAAATAAAATATAAGGAAAAATATCTAAGCAAAAGGTTTTATTTGGGAATATGTATATAAACAGAATTGCAACTCAGAATTGCAACTATACTTACAGACCAAGGTGGTCATCAGTATGTCCAAAGAACAAAAGAAAAGATTGAGGTTTTATTAGGAAAGAGAAATGTAAAACATTTTGAGAGGAAGTTCACTGGTGCTAATGAGGTTTTTCTGAGTGGATAAGCTGTGATTGGTGAGTGGTGGCAGTAAGTAAAGCTCTTAAGAGTCAGGACAGGTCCATTCCACAGCTACTAAAGCTGGTCTTAAGGTTACAGCAGTTCATTTCAGTGGCTGAACTTGCAAGACAGTTCCTGCAGCAGGTACTTTGTGCCCTCAGTGCTTTTTTTCACTCTTCCATCAACTTCGGTTTAGTTGGGTATGACAAGCATAACTCCAATTTGTATAATCAATTTTCACAACTTTAAATATCTCTATTATTATTTATAATACCTAACACAATGTAAGTGCTATGTAAATAGTTGTCATACTATATGTTTTTTATTTGTATTCTTTTTTGTTGTTGATTTTTTTTCCCCAAATATTTTCCATCAGCAATTGGTTAAATCCATGATGAGGAATCCACAGATACAGGAGGGTCAAGTGTAATTAGCACATCAAGATTCCAATCTTGGCCTAACTTCCAAAACCATGTTGTTTCTACCATTCTCTGCTGTCTGCCAAATTGTACAAAGAAAAATACATAATTTTCAAACCCATGAGGAACTCTGCTAACAAAATGTCTTACTAGCTCCATCATCAATCTGATAAGCTCCTGAGGGGACAAATGACAAAGTCTAAAGAATATGTATACAGAATCTCCTGTCTCTAGAATAAAGAGGGAGATTTCAAATTCAGAAAATAGAAAATAGGAAGTTCAGCAAAGGCTGGAGTGGTGGCTCACACCTGTAATCCTACCCCTTTGGTAGGCAGAGGGTGGAGGATTGCTTGAGGCCAAGAGTTTGAGGTCAGCCTCAGCAACAAAGTGAGACTCCCTTCCCTACAAAAAATACAAAATTAGCCTAGCATGATGATGCACAGCTGTACTTCCAGCTACTCAGGAAGCTGAGACAGGAGGATTATTTGAGCCAGAAATTCTAGGTTACAGTGAGCTGTAATCACACCACTGCACTCCAGCCTGGACAACAAGTAAGAACCTGTTTCAAAAAAAGAAAAAGTTCAATAGAACTCTGATCTGAGACAATTCAATTCAAAAATACAACACTCCTTTTCTGGTTTATAATGTTGCTTCATATGAATAAGCTGCCATCCTGAACTAATTAAAACATCAGTTGCAAACCAAACTTGGCAATTTGATTACTTACTAATTTAAATAAAGCATTGCAAAGGGCACATGATAACTGTATGCATAAATCATGAGAATTTCTCCAATTTTAATAAATCATATTTTTAGGAGATAAGCCACAGTTAAAAGTTAGTTTATGTGACAATTAAGGAAGCTATAATCATAAACAATTTGCCTATGCCTGGAATAAAATTTAATCAGTTTAGAATCATTTCCTTTTCATCTATGCAAAGAAAAGAGTAGCAACTTATCTATGTAATTATCGCCAAAAATTTGAAAAAATAAAAACTATTAGAATTCAAGGACTAGAGAAGAACTCTGCATCAACTGGAAATCCAACATGCACTAATAATTCAGGCACTTCCATAGGTGCTGCTTAGCCCTTGAAATGTCTCCTGCATAGCCAAGAAGGCTAATGAAAGATAAAGATCTATTACAACTTTTGCCAAGTGTCACAGAACACAGAGAATAATGAAATTCTGTAGATTAAATTGATTTTATTATCTTGATACCCCCGGCTTCTCAAAATGGTACCAGGTCCTTTTGTTGTAGATGTTATCTGACTTAATTTTCCCATTAGAATCAAATTGTTATCAAGAGCCAGAAGTGTAGGTACAGAATGAGGTAAAATGTCTAAAATAATACAAGTTAAGGCTTAGTTAGAAAAGTCAAGAAAAGCACTTAGATGCTTTGTTTTATTCATGAGACTGTGCTAGAAATCACTGACAGAAATGAACCAGTCAGGAAATCTCAGCCAAAGCCAAAGATTTCTCTAGAATTCAGTCTTCTCTCTTGAGTGTAGCTATGCCATGTAACCTAATAATAAAGTCCAGAAACCATATTTTTCATAATGTTATGACAATGCACAGACACGTTCAATGCTATAATGGCTGTATTAATAGAAATCAAAGCATAGCACTCTGTTTCTGAATATAACAGAGGCAATGAAAACTTTCAGCCTAGACAACTATGCTTAATTTAAATAGCAGCAGAATTGAATAGCGTAGGAAGAGATATTCAGAGCTTAGGAAACCTCCTCTCATGGTTGCTTAGGCACTCATTTATCCAGCTCTTAATTTTTCCTTAATTTTCCTTTTTATGCCACAGAAACACTAAAGAAAATTTGGGAAATAATCAAAAATCATCACCCATATCCCTGCCACCTTAAAACAATTACCATTTAAGACTACCATTACAATATTCTCATGGTAGTCTTATTTTTTCATATATATAAACCCGATTTTTATATCAAAAGGAATATGTTACATGCACCTTGCTTTTTTTCACTTAAAATGTTTCTTAGAGAGAATTTCATATTTGCATGTAGAGCCATCTCATTCTTTCTAAGAGCTACATATTTGTTCGAAATATGGATATAGCATATTTATCCAATTCCTACAGAACAAAAGGAATTGGGTACATTTTGCTATGACAAATAATGCTGCAACAAGCATTCTAGTACTTAAATCTTTATGCAGATATGCAAGATATTGGTGGGGTAAAATCCTAGAAGTGGATCTTTCACTTAAAGTTTTATGTAATTATAGTCGTAGTGTCCATTCAATTTGCATCCTGGCTATCTCACATTGGATATTACACACAGTAAACATTTTCCGTGTTGCTGTATAGCCTCCAAGATTAAAGTTTTAATGGTTTATTATTTCTTATTAAGTGGATACACTCAACCTTTCCTCTACTGTTAGACAGTTCAACTGTTTCTAATTATGTGCTTCATAAAGAATGCAATGATTATCCATAGCCCCTGTGTCTTACCCTTGGCCCACTTGTGCTCTCTTCTCACTGCATTTTTCTTCACAGGGAGAGGCACTCCCATTCTAGAACATGCTCCAGGTCCCCATGACCCTGGAATTCCCTAAATGGTCCCAAATCCAGTCTCTAGGCCCATGCAACCCTCTTCCCTGAGTGCCAGGGGTGGCTGTTTGAGGAGGTGCAGAAGGATGTGGAGCTAGGGCTACCAACTGGGTCTTCACTTGCATGCACACAAGGCCTATGTCCAGTAAGACATAACCTAGGAGTGGGAAAAGAAGCAGGGAGTAGTCCCTACCCTCCACTTATACTCACTTATCCCAGGCCCCCTAAATGTTGGGATGGTTCTGCCATGACACCCTTACCTTCTTTTCCCAGATTCAATAGAGTTCTATAAAGTAGACCACTGGGTTAAAAGTAAAACAGACCAACTAATCAACAACAACAACAAAAAAAAAAACCAAAACTTCATTTTCTAAAGTTATTTGTAAACTAACCTCTTTTGCACACCTGTCATACACTGCCAAAAATTATCATTTGCCAAATTTAAAGTCCTGTGCCATAAAAGGTGATTTGAATTTGCAAAAAGGACAATGGCGGGGGGAGCAGTTGACTTCACTTCTGATCTGTACCATCAAAACCCTGCTCTAGGGCCGGGTGCAGTGGCTCACACCTGTAATCTAGCACTTTGGGTGGCTGAGGTGGGCAGATCACCTGATGTCAGGAGTTTGAGACTGGCCTGGACAACAGGGTGAAACCCCCTAGCTATTAAAAATATGAAAATTAGGTGGGCATGGTGGCACACACCTGTAGTCCCAGCTACTGGGGAGGCTGAGGCACAAGAATGGCTTGAATCCAGGAAGCAGAGGTTGCAGTGAACCGAGATCATGCCACTGCACTCCAGCTTAGGGTACAGAGCAAGACCCTGCTCTATGAATTAGAGATCACTTTTCTTGCCTGCATTTTGTTTCTTTCTTTTTTTTTTTTTTGAGACTTCATTAGATAAACTTCAATGTCCTTTTTTATTTCTAATTTCTATGATCCTACATAATCGATGCAACCCTCACTTTTAAAATGCATTACTTTTTGTTCAAGCTCCTGAGACTTTTACTGATCCCCTATTTTGTATACAAATCTTTGGGTGTTGGGTGTTTGTTCTTTGCTTTTCATAGTTTATTTGAACTTGAGTCCCTTTTAAGTGAACAACATTATGGGGAAGACAACAAAGAAAGAATGAATGGCTTCTCTCTCAAAATATTTATGAAACAAAATGAGGCTCACAACCTGACACTTAGCTTTTCTACACCTAGGCAAACGGGGGGCAATATACAATAGTGCTAATTAAATTAAATATCCAAATACCAAGTTTTCAACAAACACAAATTAAGAAGAGTGAACTATACTACTTACTTGGAATATCAATGACAGCCTAAGTAACAGAAGAATAAACCTGGATAAGAAAAATGCTATGCTTAAGGACTTTCCCTGGTTACATGCTGATTACTATTGCAGTTGATGCTGATCAGTGGAGTTTTCAACCCTAGGAAAAGAATATCTATTTCCATCCCAGGATGCAGACTTTTACTAATAACTACAATTAAAGCCACTGTTCAATTAAGGCTTGAACAGTTGATGGTAACTACATAGTAGAACTATTAGAGAGAATTTAGAACATAATCAATGAAACAAAATCAATATTTACCATCCAAATTTTAAGTGACCTCCAAAAAAATGACATGATGTTACATAATCTTTACATAATCCTTTTTACTCTTAATAAATTATGAGAAATTCTTAAATTGTGTTTTATGTAAATTGTTAGCACAAACATGATCTTCTCTGAGTCTTGCTACTCGGTATAGATCATAACCCTAAGGAAAAATGAAGCCTTCAGTGTTGTCCTTCTCTGGTGGGAAGTTAAGTAAGACAGTGCTCAGGAAGGGAACACTGTATTTGCTCCCCCAACAGAGAACTAGACTGAGATATCCTCACATGCTTCTATCTATGGAATCTAGAATGACAAAGAATTTTAAAAAGAAGTCGAACTCAAGAATGTTTAAAAAATTCTACTTAGTGGATTTTTACAGTCAATACAAAACAGTCTTACGGTTCTTTCAGCATATATACTTAAATTCGGCCTATTAAAATGGATAATATGAATTAAATTTATTGACCAAAATTAGGAGTACATGGTGCTAAAACGATTGGTTGTTTCAGTGGCAGTATTTGTAAGTACACTATAAATAATTCCCAAACTGGCAATCATCTTCAGAAACTTTAAATTTTTAATGTAGCTCAAGTCTGACTCTAAGCTTTTGGGTATTCCATCTTAAGAAGCTCCCATCCTTTACTCCCACTTTCTAGCCCACTACATTATAGAAATAATTCTCATACAGCTTTATTTGTTACATTTATATCTTTATTGCATCCCACTCATCTGCATTTGTACAAGCATTGCAAAAAGATACACAGAAAACTGTTAACACTGGTTATCTAGACTTGGCCTTTTTATCTAGACTGCACTTTTATACTGTATAACTGGATCTGTTATTTATTGCTTAATGAGGAAAGAAAACAGGCCGGGCGCAGTGGCTCATGGCTGTAATCCCAGCACTTTGGGAGGCCGAAGTGAAATCGCTTGAGCTCAGGAGTTCAAGACCAGCCTGGACAACATGGCGAAACCCCATCTCTACCAAAAACACAAAAAATAGTCTGGCATGGTGACATATACCTGCTGTCCCAGCTACTAAGGAGGCTGAGGTGGGAGGTTCGCTTGAGCCCAAGAGGCGGAGATTGCAGTGAGCTGTGATTACACGACTGTACTCTAGCCTAGGCAAGAAAGAGTGACCCAGTCAAAGAAAGAGAAAGAGAGAAAGAAAAAGGAAGAAAGAAAAAGAGAGAGAGAGAGAGAGAAAAAATGGATGGAAAGAAAGGGAAAAAGAATAAACAAAGATTACTGTCTAGCTTTAAAAAACAGTAAATGTAAACATTACCATCTTCACTGCCAAACTGAGAAAAGGAATAACATAAAACAATCCATTGGGGAGTGTTCAAATGTACTCGCAAAAGCCAAATATTCATCCAGATTCTAAATAACCAGTCCTTAAAAACTATAGAATAGCAACATTTTTTTTCTTTTTCCTCGAATGATTTAACCAAATGGAACAATAAATAAACTCACATTCCATGCCAGATAAAATTAAACTGTAGTTCAACTAAAGATCAAGCTTAGGCTAATTAGTAAAAGGGGCCAGACCAGACGGTGATAACCAGCCCAACGGAAAGAGAAGCACATAATTAAGCAAGCAGATGGCCACTTGCAATTTAATGAGCAGACACTTTTTGATTTGGTTTGATGGCCCAGCAAGGGAAGGTCTTTAGCTTAAGCTTTTCCCTTGAGAACCCTGAATGGCTGCACTCCAGTGATTTGTTCAGGTTAGAGCCCTTTTCCTCCCAGAAATGGCTTCCACAATTCATAAAAACCTTAATGTTTATATCAAACAAGCACAGATCAGGGCTCCATACTCCTTCAGATGGCATGCTAACTTACTCTTTACTTCTGGCCTCTGGAAAGCAGAGTGGAAGGAAAAAAAGTCTCTTTCATCTTCCAGCAATCTCGTTTTTAAAAAAATTAGACAAAATTATATCTTATTTAAATCATTTTAAGATCCACCTTAAGTCAATGTTAGCAAAAATTTGTTGACAGCCATATGAAGGTAGAATCAGGCCACAGGACAAGGCCCAAGGATAGAAACGGATGAGCTCAGGAGACAGAAACAAGGTAGGGATTTAAAAAGGGGCCATAAACATGCCTTCATGTATTTCTCAATTTTGTTTAAAATTAGCACGTTCTATATCATTTATGATCCTCTGCAAAAGGTCTTCCCTGGAGGGAACTGTCCATGCAAATAAAAAAGTGTCTGTTTATTAAATTGCAAGTGGCTATCACATACAATAGAAAGAAATCCCAAACAAAATCATAGATATTTTTGACAAGGTATAAGCAGAATATATATACCTTTAAGTATTTTCTCTTTCATGTAAACATTTATAAAAACCAGGTGAAGAAACAAATGTGTAGAAAGGGAATTATTGTTCAGTCCAGCTATGAGTTTTTCAAGGGGTTGTTGCTCAAAAAGTAATGAAATAAATAAAAACTGGTGGCATTTAAAGTCAGTCTGAGGTCTTGGGTTTTGTTTTTGGTTTCTTTTTCTAGCTTTATATACATACAAAGCTAGAGAATGTAAAGAATATAATAATTATATAATATATTATATGATATGTTATAATAGTATAAGATGTAATAAATATATATTATATAATGTGTATATTATATTCTTTTTCTAGCTTTATATACGCATATATATGTGTTAAATATTTATATATAAAGATATATAAAGCTAGAAAAAGAATATAATATATTTTAAGTGTATATAAAATACATAATATATGAAATAATATAATACATAATAAATATTTAAATATATAATCATACATATATTTATGGTTCTCTGTATTAATTCCCCTTAAAAATCAAAAATTTCCAAATTATTTCTCACCGAGTTAATATCCTTTTCATTCACAGCAAGTTCTAAATTGAAGACTCACAAATTAAAACTCAAACCTTTTTTCCCAAGTAACTTCACGAACATGTTGAACAGGAAAAGGAAGTTAGAGTTAGGAATTGCGAGGCTATAAGAATTTTTCTTTTCTAAAGGATTTGATATGACTGCCAACAATTCCGTGGTTTTAGCTGCTTTCAAAAAAAGGAATGTGATAATAGCTCCTGGGTGGAATAATTTTGGCTGGACTTGATTAAATCTAAGCTTAAAACTTACAGAGAACAGCTTGGACTGCATTTTTTTTTTTTTTAAGAAACAGCATTGCATTTCATTTTATTTTGTCTTTGCCAGATTTGGGGCCTTTGGGAGTCTGGCACTAGATTAGACACTAACAACGCAAGCTGTAATACCCTGGGTAATATGAGTTACATAACTCTAATCAACACTAATGAGTGTGTGTCTCTCTAAAACCCTGCACGTGTAATTTTGGAAAGGAGTCTTAAACAATTTTAAGGCCCTTCGCTTTCACAAAGGGCTGTCCTATTCAGCTCCCAGAAAGTAGTCATTCCAAAAAAGCAAGGGGCACACCCAGCTGGTATTTTTGTTTGTATTCTATTGTCTTTTTCTTTTGGTAAATAAATCGTCTTACATTCTCTAGAAAAGCAACCACATTTTGCATCCAGTATCTAAAACTTTGTTCTTGACATTTTTCTGGTGACTTCAGGAGACATGATTTTAATAACACAGGTGAGAATTTTAGAATACTCAAAAAAAAATCAACTACATGTTAGAAAACCCCTCAACTCTTTGTTTTAAAAAATCTAATACAAATAGTATTAAATATTACATATTGTTCCATGAATTTCTGGTTCCAGGACAAGATGGATTTTTCCCCACTCCTTCTGCTAAGTTCAGCTAGACCCTCTGAACATTATATATTAAATACACATTAAAATACTCTGAAAGTTAGAACAAAAAAAGCAGTCCATCTACAGACCTCATGATCCAAGAAAGATGCAGTGATAAGTTTCCTGAGTTTTCTTTTTCTTCACATATTCCAGACTTAGAGCTGGAAAAGCCAGTAACTCAGAAATACCAAACAGCCCAGAAACAAACAAACAAAATATCTCAAGAAAAGCACACACTCTCTAGCCAAAAGACCTAGAAGAAGCCCCCAACCTCCGCAATACAGTATCAGTGGTGGCCACCTGGAGAACAGTAACAAGATGCCCTTCCTGTCCCAGCCAGTGTGGTGTCAGCAGAGGTCTAGCAAGAAGACGGAACTCCCATCTCTATCCATTAGTTGCAAGGCAGCCTCTCCATCCTGCGTGTCAACAAATGCCAAGTGGGGAACCTGGACTCCAACTCTAATATGGCAGTAACAAAGTGGTACTACCTTTGCCCCTATGAAATGTGATTTCATAGGAGCCCCGCTGAAAATACAAGAAGTAAATAGGATCCAGAGTAGTCTCATAACAAAATGCCTAAAATGTACTGGATATAATTGAAAATCACTCATCATACCAAAAAATCACTCATCATACCCTCATCATACCAAGAACCAGAAAAATCTCAACTTGAATGGGAAAAGATAATCAACAGTCGATCACACTGAAATGATACAAATGTTGGAATTATCTCACAAGAATTTTAAAACAGCCATCACAAAAATGGCTAACTACCCACTTGAAACAAATGAAAAATACAAATGAAATAAAGCAAGTCTCAGCAAATAGAAGATATAAGGAAGAACAAAATTGAAATTTTAGAACCGAAAAATACAATAACAAAAATTTTAAAACTCACCAAATGGATTGAACAGCAGAATGGAGAGGACAGATTAAACAATCAGTGAATTTGAAGACAGAGCAATAGAAATTACCAATTTACCAATCTGAACAACAAAGAGAAAACAGAATGAAAAAAATATGAAGAGAATTTAAGAATTTGTGGGACTCTAACAAAAGCTGTAACATTCACGTAACTTTGGTCTGAGGAGAGAGAAAAACAGGCAGAACTGAAAAGGTCGTTTTTAAATGTATGCCTAAAAATTTCCCAAAGTTGGCAAAAGACATAAATGTACAGATTCAAGAACATAAATAAACTGTAAACAGAATAAACACAGAGACATCTACACCATGACACAGAATGGTCAAACTAAAAACTAAAGATAAAGAAGAAGGTCTTGAAAGCAACGACAGTAAAAAACATCGTACCTATTTTGGGTGGTGAGTGGAAGGCAGTGGAAGAAACAATTTCATTGTCAGCAGATTTATCCAGTAAAAATATCCTTCAGGAATGAATTGATACTGTCATTTGCTCATACATCACTTCTTGACTTACTCCACATCTTTCTTTTGTTGTTTGAGAATCTTTAAGATAGTTGTTTTTAAATCTTCGTCTAGTAGATCTGCCATCAGATCGTTTTCGGGGACAGTTTCTGTTTATTTTTTAAATGAGCAAAACTTTCCTGCTTCTTTGTTTCCCTTGTGATTTTGTTGTTGTCAAAAACTGGATATTCAAATCTAATAACTCTGAAAATCATATTCTTCCTTTGATATTTTTCTGCCATTGTTTCTGTTATTCGTTTTGTTTTTCTGATTGTTATAGGCTCTTTCGGTGCCTTTTTCTAAGCATGTGTGGTCACTCTCTAATTGTGCTCATATATCCAGTTGCTTTTGAATGTTCCCGTCTTTAATATCTGGCTCCCAAAAGGGAAAAATGAGAAAAATGCAGGAGTAGGGAAAATAGAGAAATGGCCCCTTACATGCCCTGGATGTCACTTCAGTCAAAAGGCTAAAGGTTTGCAACAATGGGGGAGGTGTAGCAGAAGCAGCAACAATGGAGTGAGGTGATCAGTAGCAGCACTCAGCAATCAAGAGCACAGATCCCCCATATTTGGAGGACAGAGTTCTTTTTGCCCCCCTTGGCTTCCACAAGCTACGTGCAAGCTGCTCCAGGAATACATAACTATCATAGGACTGGAGGTGAAGGATAGGTAACTGTTACTGTCCTAAGAGCTGAAATTGATTTAACTTAATAGCAGTTTACTTGTGTAAGCCATTCTGTAGACATTGTAAGCCTTCAATAAATGCCAGAGTTCCAAAAATATTTACATCAGATTCTGCCAGTGCAGTTACTGTCAGATTCCTGACTTTTTACACTGCCATCTTCCCAGAATCCTCCTACTCTTAAAATTGTACTCTTTAATGAGATATAACTCTTTACCCAGTTTCCCCAATTGCTACAACTTATGGTTAAATAAGATGGTTATATAAGGTATATAAATGTTTACATCTTATGTGCATATTCTCCAATGACAAAACCACTGGGGAAAACTTGGTAAAGGGTACATAGGACTTCTCTACCATTTTTGTAGCTACCTATGAATCTTTAGTTATCTCAAAAACAAAACAAAAAACAAACAGAAAAAAAAAACTTGCCAAAATTGAAATTCAGGCCTGTCTGTGTGAACTTGGGCTCATTAACCAATCTGTGACTTGGTTTTGTCATCCATAAAATAACAATGTCTACCAAATTACGGTAAGAAATAACTGAAATAACAGATCAAAAGAAAAACTGTTTAATCAGATCCCAGTTGTCACTTTTTGCTTTTGTCACAATTGCTTTTGGCATCTTCATCATTAAATCTTTGCTTGTGCCTATGTCTTGAATGATGCTGTCTAGGTTGTCTTCCAGGCTTTTTATAGTTTTGGGTTTTACATATAAGTCTTTAATCCATTTCCAGTTAGTTTTTGTAAATGGTGTAAGGAAGGGGTCCGGTTTCAATCTCCTGCACATGGATAGCCAGTTTTCCCTGCACCATTTATTGAATAGGGAATCCTTTCCCCATTGCTTGTTTTTGTCTGGTTTGTCAAAGATCAGATAGTTGTAGGTGTGTCTTGTTTCTGGGATCTCTATTCTGTTCCATTGGTCTACGTGTGTTTTATACTAGTACCATGCTGTTTTTGGTTGCTGTAGCCCTGTAGTATAGTTTCAAGTTGGATAGTGTGATGCCTCCAGCTTTTTTCTTTGTGCTTAAGATTGCCTTGGCTCATTTGTATAAATTTTAAAATAGTTTTCTCTAGTTTCATATGACTTTTAAAATCGTTTTCTCTAGATCTGTGAAGAATGCCAATAGTAGTTTAATAGTAATATCATTGAGTCTATAAATTGCTTTGGGTAATAGGGCCATTTTAATAATACTGATTCTTCCCATCCATGAGCATGAGATATTTTTCCATTTGTTTGTGTCTTCTCTGTTTTCTTTGAGCAGTGTTTTATAGTTCTTGTAGAGATCTTTCACCTCCCTAGTTAGCTGTATTATTATGTATTTTATTTCTTTTGTGGCAATTGTGAATGGGAGTTCATTCCTGATTTGTCTCTTGGCTTGACTGTTGCTGGTGTATAGGAATGCTAGTAGTTTTGGCACATTAATTTTAATTAATTAATTAATTAATTTTGAGACTTTACTGAAGTTATTATTAAAAAATCAAAAGATAACAGATGCTAGTGAGATTGTGGAGAAAAGGGAAAGCTTATGCACTGCTGGCAGGAGTATAAATGTGGAAGACAGTGTGGTGATTCCTTAAAGACCTAAAGACAGAAATACCGTTCTACCCAGCAATCCCATTACTGGGATCCCGCTACACCCAAAGGAATATAAATCATTCTACCATAAAGACACTTGCAATCGTATGTTTACTGCAGCGCTATTCACAATAGCAAAGACATGGAAGCTACCCAAATGCCCATCAATGATAGACTGGACAAAGAAAATATGTGGCATATATACACCATGGAATACTACGCATCCATAAAAAAGAACAAGATCATGTCCTTTGCAGGGACATGGATGGAGCTGGTGGTCATTATCCTTAGAAAACTAACAGAGGAACAAGAAACCAAATACCACATATTCTCACTTATAAGTGGAAGCTAAATGATGACAACACATGGACACACAGAGGGGGACAACACAAACTGGGGCCTTTTGGAGGGTGAAGGGTAGGAGGAGGGAGAAGATTAGGAAAAATAACTAATGAGTACTAGGCTTAATACCTGGGTGATAAAATAATTTGTATGACAAACCCCATGACAGAAGTTTACCTATGTAACAAATCTCCCTTTGTAACCTTGAATTTAAAATAAAAGTTAAGAAAATAAAATAAATAAAAAACAAAAAGAAAAAGAAAAGAAAAGAAAAACCATTCTGTGAGTACTAAGTGATTACTCTTATATCTGTGTTTTTCCTATGTTGTATAGTGGGCAAGATCAATCCTTCTTTGAATCTTTGATTCATGTGCAAATTATACAACTATTATCCAGCACCTACATGACTAATAAAATGTTTTCAGCATCTCTCCAACACATCTTAGAAAACATTGTCCTTCAGGATAAACACAAAAGGACTAGACACTGAGTCTACCAAGGTGCAGGCAGAGGCAGGCTTATCATCGGACTTTATTCACACCTTACCTTAATGATAAAAATATGCCTACCAAAGCACAGGATGCTTACAACTCCACGTTATTCATCAAACAAAAACCACATTAATGTTTAATAGATCAAAAGCTGATTAGGAAAATTGGTACATATATAGCCAGACAAATCCAGAGAAAAAGAATAAAATATGAAGTCAAGAAATAAGTCAAGCATATATGAGGAGTTAGTATATGAAAAGGATGTCATCTGAAATTAATGGGGGAAAGATGAACTATTTAATAAATGGCATTGTAATAATCAGATAGACACCTAGAAAAATACAAATGTTATACCCACATTCTACATCAGGACAAATTCTAAATGGATCAAAGATTTAGATGTGAAAATATAACAATAAAAGTGCTAGAAGAAAATAGAATTTTAAAAATAATCTTGAAGTAAGGAAGACTTTTCTAACCATGACACAAAATAAGAAGCCATAGAAGAAACAAATGATAAAATTCACTATATGAAAATCACAAAGTTCTGCATGGTAAAAACAAAACAAACAAAAACAAATCAAAAACACAAAAAATAAGTGAGGAAAAAAATACTCATATAACACAGTAACAGAAGATCAATAATCTTATTTTTAAATGCATATTGCTATTTCTTATAACAGTGCTTATAATAGCAAAATATTAGAAACAACCTAAATTTTCATTACTAGGAGGCTGATTGAATGAATAAATTATGGTTTGATAAATTTTATGTTATAGAATATGAGGCAATTGTAACAAAACTGAGAAAGCTCTTTAAGTAAATAATATGGAAAGATCTTTAGGTATATTATTAGCTTTCTAAAAAGCAAAGTGAAAACCAGGTGTATAGTATGCTACCTTTTGAGTAAAAGGGGTAAAATACAGAAGCATATTTTTTGATTGCTTATGTAGACGTAAAGAAACTCTAATATGATTTATAATAAACCAATTATGTTGGCTATCCAGAGGGTAGGCAGGTAAAAGTGGGAAATGAACAGATAATTACAATTTTTCATCTTATACCTTTTGCAATTTTTTTAACCATTAAAAACTTATCTGTTCAAAAATTGAATTAAAAACAATATTTAAGCAGATGAGGAAAATATCATTTTATTCATTTTAACCTCCACTAAAAAACATCCCAAGAGATTCTTTTTTAAGACTAAAAATATTCTGGGAAACACCTTCTAATCAGGAACCAGGAGACTTAGGATACTACAATAAGCCCCTGGATTAAAATACTGAAAGATGACTTCCCATTCAGCTGTCTAAGAAATTAGTTAAAATTTACTTTAAATATGAACAATGGGTTGGGTGCAGTGCCTCACACCTATAGTCCCAGCACTTTGGGAGGTCGAGGTGGAAAGATTGTTTGAGCCCAGGAGTTCAAGACCAGTCTGGACAACATGACAAGACTCTGTATCTACAAAAAATACAAAAATTAGCTAAGTGTGATGGCACATACCTCTGATCCCAGATACTTGGGAGGCTGAGGAAGAAGGATCCTTAAGCCCAGAAGGCGGAAGCTGCAGTAAGTCATGATTGTGGCACCACACTCCGGCCTGGGTGACAGAGTGAGACCTTGTCTAAAAAAAAATGTAATGATAAAGTTACATGAAACATGAACACCACGTAATTTTTTGCAAATCTTAAAGGCATTAAAACCGAACATACAAAATTCTGAGACCTAGCAATGCCATACTCTATTAAAGGAACATAAAATATAAGAAAAAGATAACAATTAAGGTAGGCAATTGTCACGGAGAGAAAAAGGCTTTGCAGTAGACAGGTGACTAGTAGAAAAATATCAAAGATCTGCAGTTCATTACAGGAGTAACTAAAGTTTGAGCAAAGTATTCCAGCAGTTCGTTATATGTGTGTACTCTGTGTGTGTGTGCTTATTTGTTCATTTATTGATTGTATTCATTTATTCATTCCAAATTGTGAACCTTTCCTTTCATTTTAAATACACAAATTAAAAGCAGAAGGGAATTATATTACCAAAAGTTACAGACCTACAGATATAAAAATTGACTTAGAGGCTGGGAGGGCTGGCTCACACCTGTAATCTCAGTGTTACTGGTGGAGGGTGTCCAGGTTCTTAGCGTCTTGAACAAAGAATTGGACAAAATGCACAAACAAAGCAAGGAAACAATGAATCAACAAAAGCAGAGACTTACTGAAAACAAAAGTATACTCCACAGGGCAGGAATGGGCTCTAGCATAGGGACTCAACAATCCAGTTACAGAATTTTCTGGGGTTTAAACACCCACTAGAAATCTCCTATTGGTTACTTGGTGTACACCCTATGCCTTACGTAAATGAATCAGTTCTAGTGGGTGCAGAAAGTGGCCAATCAGAGGCTGAAGTGAAGTTACAAAGTTACATCCTATGCAAATGTCTGATTGGTTGTGGAAAGCAACCAATCAGAGGCTTAAGTAAAGTTACAAAGTTATACTCCTATGCAAAAAACTTGGTCCATGACGAGCCTGATTGGTTGCAGGAGGGGACCAATCAGAGGTACTTTCAATTTTTCATCTGCCAGGCAGAAAATCAGGGGCAATTCAAAGGGAATAGCCTCTGGTCCTTTTATTAACTTGGGCATGAAATTTCGGGGTTTCCTTTTGATTTACTTCTAAGAAATCAGTGTGACTTGGCCTTAGGATCCCCCTCCTCCAGATCCGATTCTCCTGCCTCACCAGAACTTTGGGAGGCCAAGGCAGGCAGACCACTTGAGGTTAGGAGTTCAAGACCAACCTGGTCAACATGGTGGAATCCTGTCTCTACAAAAAATATAAAAATTAGCCAGGTATGGTGGCACATGCCTGTAATCCCAGCTGCTCTGGAGGCTGAGGCATGAGAATCGCTTGAACCCAGGAGGTGGAGGTTGCAGTGAGCCAAGATCACACCACTGCACTCCAGCCTAGGTGACAGAGTGAGACTGTCTCAAAATATATATATATATACATTTAGAGCAGCAGTCTTTACAGAACATTAAATTATAAGATTGGAACAGCATAATTATAATATTGGTAAGTGACCACACAAAGCAAACATTATCATTCCTAAAACAATGAATATTAAGTCCAGAGAGGTTATAAACATACACTTTCATAACAGCTAGTCATTTCTGCCTAAGCTTTAGTTACTAAGTTAAATTATTTACATCTAAACCACGGAAAGAATTAACCATTTTTTCTGAAATATTTTTCTTCAAAAGAAGAAAGAAAAGGAAATTTTAAAATGAGTAACGTAAACTTTGGATAGAAATCTGACAATATAAAATTGGAGTTTAAATTTTTTGTGGGGCTGGGAATGGTGGCTCACGCCTGAGGTCTTCAGCACTTTGGGAGGCTGAGGCAGGTGGATCATGAGGTCAGGAGATTGAGACCAGCCTAGCCAACATGGTGAAACTCCATCTCTACTAAAAATACACAAATTAGGCAGGCATGGTGGCGCATGCATTTGTAGTCCCAGATACTCAGGAAGCTAAGGCAGGAGAATCACTTGAACTTGGGAAGTGGAGGTGGCAGTGAGCCAAGATCACACCACTGCACTCCAGCCTGGGTGACAGAGTAAGACTGTCTAAAAAAAAAAAAAAGGTTTGTGGAAGATGTAAATTTAAGTCTGTATTTGTCAGCTATAAAGTAGCCTACAAATTAAAAAAATTCACATTAATCTGGTGATATGGTTTGGCTGTATCTCTACCCAAATCTCATCTTGAATTGCAGTTCCAATAATCCCCACATGTCATGGGAGGGCCCCAGTGGGAGGTAACTGAATCATGGGGGCAGTTACCCCCACACAGTTCTCACAATAGTGAATGAGCTCTCATGAGATCTGATGGTTTTACAAAGGGCTTTTCCCTCTTTGCTTGGCACCTCTCCTTCCTGCCATCATGTGAAAAACACTGTGTTTGCTTTCCTTTCCTCAATGATTGTAAGTTTCCTGAGGTCTCCCCAGCCATGCAGAACTGTGAGTCAATTAGACCTCTTTCCTTTATAAATTAACCAGTCTTGGGCAGTTCTTTATAGCAGCATGAGAATGGACTAACACATCTGGTTTGTCTTTTATTTTCCATAATCCAAGTTGGGGTTCAGAGTTCTCCCTCAGTTCTCCCCAAGCACTCCACATATACTGTATCTTCCTTTGTTATTCTAGAATACTCTTGATGTCTCTGTCTCAGCCTAGATGGATTTTAGAGGGCCAGACCCTGTTATCTTTTATTTACAGTTGACCCTTAAATAAAAAAAAAAAATTGAACTGTGTGAGTCTGCTTATATGTGGATTTCTTCAACCTTTGCCACCCCTGAGACAGCAAGACGAACCCCTCCAATTCTTTCTATTCCTCAGCCTACACAACATGAAGATGAGATTGAAGACCTTTATGATGATCCACTTCCACTTAATGGATAGTAAATATATTTCTCTTCCTTGTGATTTTCTTAATAACATTTTCTTTTCTCTAGCTTACTTTATTATAAGAATATAGTATGCAATTATATAACATACAAAATCGGTGTCAATCAACTGTTTATGTTATGGGCAAGGCTTGTGGTCAACAGTAGGCTATCCATAGTTAAGTTTGGGAGGAGTCAAAAGTTATATGTGGGCTGGGGCACGGTGGCTCATGCGTATAATCCCAGCATTTTGGGAGTCTGAGGCCAAGGCTTGAGGAGCACTTGAAGCCAGGAGTCAAGCAAGACCAGCCTGAGCAACTTAGTGAGACTCCCCTACCACCACCCCACATAATATATATGTATATATGCTAGCCTGGCCTGGTGGTGCACACCTATAATCCCAATTACTCAGGAAGCTGAGGCAGGGGGATTATTTGAGCCCGAGAGTTCAAGGCTGCAGTAAGCTATGGTAATGCCACTGCACTCCAGCCTGGATAACAGAGTGAGATACTGTCTCAAAAAAAAAAAAAAAAAAAAAAGGATATGCAGATTTTTTTTTTTTTTTGAAACAGGGTCTTTGTCACCCAGGCTAGAGTGTGGTGGCGTGATCTCGGTTCACTGCAGCCTCTACCTCCCAAGCTCAGGTGATTCTCCCACCTCAGCTTCCTGAGTAGGGGACTACAGGTGTGCGCCATCATGCCCAGCTAATTTTTTGTATTTTTAGTAGAGATGGGGTGTTGCTATGTTGCCCCGGCTGGTCCTGAGCTCATGGACTCAAGCAATCCTCCCACTTCAGCCTCCCAGAGTGCTGGGATTACAGGTGTGAGCCACCACTCCCAGCCTATATGCAGATTTTTTTTTTAAACTATATTCAATGCATGAGTTCCCCTAACCCCCAATTGTTCAAAGGTCAACTGGTACTGTAGTACTCACAGAGCCTAGCAGAGTGCCTGGCTCAATGATGCTTAATAAACATTTTTGTATTTAATTAAGTATTCAAAAATTAAGACATAGTAATACTTTGTATATTAATGACATTTTAAATAGACAACATTTTCATTTAGGCCAAAGTTATTTTGTTTTTACACACAACATCACTTAAAAAGTGATGCCAAATTTATAAGTCTAAATAAGCATAAGAGAAATTCAGCCTTAGGAGATTCGCTTTAAAATTCTAGTAAACAAATTCTTCAGGGCTAATTTTCTTCCTCTGTTCATATAACTCAAAAGTAGCTGTAATAAAATTTACTCTGTTTTGTCTGTTGGTTGGTTTTGAGATGAAGTTTCACTCTTGTTGCCCAAGCTGGCGCAATCTCAGCTTACTGCAACCTTCACTTTCCAGGTTCAAGCAATTCTCCTGCCTCAGTCTCCCGAGTAGCTGGGATTACAGGTGCGCGCCACCACACTCAACTAAATTTTGTATTTTTAGTATAAACGGGGTTTCACCATGTTAGTCAGGCTAGTCTCGAACTCCTGACCTAAGGTGATCCACCTGCCTCGGCCTCCCAAAGTGCTGGGCTTACAGATGTGAGCCGCCACATCCGGCCATAAAACTTATTCTTTTACAGCATTTTTGTATTCAAGTATTTTGTAGAAAGTATTCGAGATTATTTGGTACCTTAGGATGTTATATAATTTTTATTTTTAATTAAAATATTTGATAAATCCTGTAGACATTTAAAATCCAAATTTCTATGTTTAGAAATTATGTGTTACTGGGAATGAGAAATTAACACTGCAGACTTCACCAGGATCCTTCTGAACTTGCCCCGCTTTAAATGGCCAACAGGTGGCAGCATGTTCTAGGGAAATATCTCAAGAATCCTGCGACAGTCTTTGTGACGAAAAACAGTCACAGCCGGGCGCAGTGGCTCAAGCCTGTAATCCCAGCACTTTGGGAGGCAGAGGCGGGTGGATCACGAGGTCAAGAGATCGAGACCATCCTGGTCAACATGGTGAAACCCCATCTCTACTAAAAATACAAAAAGTTAGCTGGGCATGGTGGTGCGTGCCTGTAATCCCAGCTACTCAGGAGGCTGAGACAGGAGAATTGCCTGAACCCAGGAGGCGGAGGTTGCAGCCATTGCACTCCAGCCTGGGTAACAAGAGCAAAACTCCGTCTCAAAAAAAAAAAAAAAAAAAAAGAAAAAAGAAAAACAGTCACAGAACTGCCACCAGAACTCTTGGACTGTGAAATGCAGGGTAAAGAAAAGTCTATTTATTCTACTGGTTCCAGTGAAACTATTTCTAAAGCAATAGAGGTCATCGTGTGGTTTCAACCATTTTACAATTAGATTCAATATCACCACTAATTATCACCTGCTTGTTAATGGATAATAATGGGTGTAATATAACACAAAATAGCAAGTTTCTTGCCAAGCTAGAGAGGACAGAAGAAAAAGCTAAAAGAATCTTGGGAACAGGACATATTGAAAAATGCTTAAGTAATCTGGAACGCTTATTATTTGCATATTTAATGACCTTTCAGTCTAATAAATATGATTAATATGTGATTATTTTCTACTGTTTATAATACGAACCCTTTACATATAACTACATTATTCACATAGATACTATTAATAGTAATACACTCAAATAACTATAAGAACTAGTGAGGATTTTTAGGCTAATTCATGTATTCATTCTTTGTACAAGTAAATTCTGTAAAAACTTAAAAGTTTATCCTGTGAAATAGATTGACATTCAATATCACATATTTACTATACCTGTAGAATGTTACTAGTATGGGGTCCTTTCATGGGATATTATACACAAGTAAAAATTATGGTAAAATTGTAGGCAAGTTAGATCAGAAAGATAATCATTTGTTTATTTTGTTCAGTTTGGTTAGATTTGTTCATTAGCAAAATGCATTCATTTGCGTATTTTCTTAATTTTACTCTGCTATGTTGTCATGCTTCCCAACACAAACTGTTAATTAATAAAATACCCTCGATTTTGAAGCTTTAAGAGATCTTGACATTGCCTCTATTTAAAGAGCCTTTGAGTCCCTACTTTTGATGCAGTTTCCTAGGATACCAAGAAATCAGTTGCTATTTAAACATTAACTAATTTACTTGAGACTTGTTTAAAATTATATTAGCCTCTAAGCTTAGAAATGTGTCAAGTAGGAGTCAGGTTATGACCTCATACTTAAAATAAAACATGAAGACTTTGGTGGCTCTCATCTTCTCATTTCCAGCCTCAGCTAGTCCTCACTGGTGGCTCTCTGGCAGCGCAGCACTAGAAGTACAATCAGGTAACATCATTCTAACTCTATTGTACAGTTCACTTAGATGATGAGTGTTGAACCACTCATTAAATTTTTCTGTACCCCCATTGTACGTAAACAGTATAAACATTTGTTAAATGTTTGTCAAAGTGATGACAACGATGATATTACTTTGGTTTTTTAAGAAATCAAAAAAAGGAAATTTACCAAATAAAGAACTAAATAGTAATGAAAAGTTCCTTTTATGGATAATTTCTAAAAATGAGTAATTTTAATTTTAAAAAGAAATTAACAGTATGTTCAAAGTGCTTTGCCAGGTCCTGAGAAGACTAACACAAATATGTTAAGAGGAGCATGAGCTGGGCACAGTGGCTCACACCTGTAATCCCAGCACTTTGGGAGGCAGAGGTTGAGCCCAGGAGTTCAACACCAGCCTAGGTAATATGGCAAAAACCCATTTCTACATCTATATATATATATATATATATATATATATATATATATGTGTGTGTGTATATATGTGCGTATATATGTGTGTGTGTGTGTGTGTGTGTGTGTGTATGTATAAGCATAAGCTGGGTGTGGCATCTCACAACTGTAGTCCCAGCTACTTCAGAGGCTGATGTGGGAGGATTGCTTGAGCTGGTGAGGTGGAGGTTGCAGTAAGCAGAGATCATGCCACTGTATGCAGCCTGGGCAACAGAGTGAGACCCTGTTTCAAATAAATAAATAAATAAGTCAAGAGGAGCTTGACTTATTTATCATAACAGAGCCCTTCCTATGGAGCTGAGGAAGGTTTCATGAGGAAAATAACAATCTGGCCTGAAGGATGCTGAGAATTTCAATCAAAAGCAAAAAGATTATTAAAAATAATATTCAGAGCAAATTCAAGGAAGATGAACAAAATGGGATGAGAGAAATGGCATATCACCTTTGGTGCCTGAGTATGTGGGATGGACAATGGGTACAGTCAGGAGAACGAAGATGTTGGATTGTACAGCAAGGGTATGTACCTTACATTCAGTGGACGTGGCAAAGCAGCAAATATTTATAAAATAGCATGATGACATAATCAAATTCATATTAAGACTCTGGCAGCAATCTGAAAGATGCATTGGAGTAAGAGAAGACCTAAGACTAAAAATCTATTACAGGAAAGACAACAAAGACCTGAATTGAAACAGTAGGAAGAAAAAGAAGACAAATTTTAGCTATTTCAAATGATGCTTGAATAGGACCACAGTCAGAGAATGGCCAATTTTTCTGGTCCCCTATACTGTCTCTAATCAGTCTTGAAATTTTAAGGCAAAAAGGAAAGTTAAGAAAGTAATGTAATTATTCAATATAATAATTATTAATAACAGCTCATCATTAATAATAAAATTTAAGAAAGAGGAAGGTAGTCAAATTGGATTTGGTCACATGAATGCTGAGGCATTGGTGAATTATTCAGAACAGATGCTCACACATATTGGATATTAAGATTTAAGACTTAGTAGACAAGTCAGGGTTGGAAGTACAAATTTGGGGATAGTTTATGCGTAAGTAGAAGAATGAAATCACTGCCAGAGAATATATGGAGAAGAGAACAGTGTTGAAGAATACCTCAACAGAAGGAATTAAGCAGAAAAGAGGAGGCAGCTGTAAGGCAAAGGTGTGGATGCAGAGGCAGAGAAAAAATAGTGCCCTAGAATCTGAAAAACTGGACAAGCTATCAACAGTGATAAATGCTAAAGGGCAGGAAGGCTAAGGATTGAGCCATCATTATGTTCAAGGATTCAACTTCAGTGGACTGGTAAGAGGAAAGTGGATTGCCTCAGGTTGAATAGTAAATGAGAAGTGAGTTTGTATCATTATTTTCATACTTCCATAATTTCCAAAAATCACACTTTGTGTGAAAGTAAATTATAGCCTTAAGAGTGTTCAATATATTCTCTAAAGAGATGGAAATGTGTGACGTAATTAGAACGTGCAAAAATTTGATAACTCTGGCTCTTGAAGAGGTAAGCTTCAGCTATCTAAAATGAACATCTCATTTCCTCAACAGCAATGTCCAAAATACATTTCTGTTTTTAATTTTTTTAATACTGTACTTAATGCATGAGCATCAACAGTAGAAGAAATAGAAACCCACCATAGCAAGTGGGAGGTATATTTAGAATCTGCAAATCAAAGGATAAAAACTGCAGTACTCAAAAGATTCCAAGAAAATAGTATTTTATCTTAATGTCTATTTTTCACAGTACTAAACAGCACTCTTACATTAATCTTAACACTCGTGTTCTTTAATTCATTTACTAAAAAACAAACCAAACAGGATTTCTGATCCTGTTTTGATCTTAGAAGTAGATAAGGACACTATTTATATTAAACTGAACTCAAATCCAAACTACTGTCAAATACTTTTCGGTATTCCAAATTTGGTAAATATTGGCTAGGCATGGTGGGTCACACCTATAATCCCAACATTTTGGGAGGCTGAGGCAGGGAGCCCTTCTAGTATCTGCCTATACCAGTTGGGGCAACATGGCGAGACCCCTATCTCTACAAAAAAAAATTACAAAAATTATCCAGGCATGGAGGTGTGCACCTGTCATCTCAGCTATTCAGGAGCTGAGGTGGGGGATCAATTGAGCAGATTGACAGAGTGAGACTATGTCTCTAAAACAAAAAAATTAAAAATAAGTCCATTAAAGTCACTCAGTGAGGCTCTGGTTGGTGCCTTAGAGTGGGAATTCCAATAAACTGTAAGGATAAATGCAGAGATATTTTTATCAGATTTAGTCTCTGCTGTAGCCAAAGAATGGTAGATGTAGACATTTACACATAATTGTTTAATGGATGGATCAGAATCCACATCTGTCTGACCCTAAAGCCTGTACTCTGTCTACCATATTACAGTGTCCTAAACTAATTGATACTAAGAATCATCTGGGGTATTTGCTAAAAAATAGACAGAACCCCCCTAGGTGTTCTGATTAAAGGTCTAGAAATGTTTATTTTTATTAACGACCCTAAATAATTATTACCATTGGGTATATCCAAACCTGCAGAAAGGTTCCTTCTTCTGCCCTCCACATTCTCCCCACCGACTCAATACCTCCTCCCACAAATAACAATACACATTTACTGGGCACTGTTCTAAATGTATTGATTCACTTGATGCTCACAACTACCTTATGAGGTAGACACAATAATTATCCTCATTTTTCAGAAGAAGAAACTGAGGTATACAGAGTTTATGAAACTTGTACAAGGTCACAGAGCTGAGAATTAAGAGAACAGAGATTTGAACCAGACTTTCTCCAGAACCTGAACTTTTAATCATTATATTATTCTGTCCATACTCACTTATCCCTTCCTCCCCAAGGTGCGAGCCCCAAAAGTTCCCTTTGGATAATAATTTCCGCCACTGGTAATGAAAGTTAATTTATTGTCTCTGTATACTTGTTTACAATTTCAAACTGGTAGATTATAAATAAAGGAAGTTCCAAAAAAAGGTATTCAATGGGATCTTTTAAATATAACCAAAAGAAGTAGCCGTTTATAAGAAAATTATTACTGCAGCAGTATAATCCCAGTCATAAAAACACAATATAAAATAATATATGTAAAATAATTTTTAAAAGGTAGACATATCCAGAAAGATAAGCAAATTGCGTTGTACCACCCGAAAGATAGTTTAAAATAATAGTATATTTGGCATTTGGGAGGCTTGAAGGTAATTTGGGGGAATATATAAATTAGTTATTCATTTACCACTATGTTGTCAAGCAAGATTAAAAGAAAGAAATTTCTTATTAGACACTGTCAAACAGAAACCCAATGAATATTCAATAAATTCACTGTCTGAATAATTCAATTAAAATCTAAATTTCCTTTTAATAGTGATAGCTACACCAAAAGAATTTAGGCAAATAATACAAGCTCAAGACAACCAGATTAGATTTTTAAACACATCCACCTTACCACATATAATAGGTATAACGAAAAGAGGTGAGTGTCTTTTATCACCCAATTCCTACACCTTTTTTTAAAAATGCTTTTTCTCCAGATGCTCAACTTTCCTACCCACAAAACTATGAGAACATGTATTTAGGCACTGCCTTTTTTTTTTTTTAAGTTCTTAGAATATATCTATGTATCATTGTTGAATTCTCCCTAAGGCAGAACAGGATCCCAGTGGAAGATCTTTCTGAAGTGGCTGACAGATTAAGAGCTGAGTTGGAGCCCTGTCAAATGATTTATCATTGTGGCTAGTCTGTAAAAAGTAAAATAGTAATAACAACCTACCTGAAGCTTTAACTCTGTTCTATACATGATAGATACAAGAATGAACGTCGCGAGAAACCTCAAAGGCTTTCTTTGACATCAGCAGCAAACAGAAACAATTTAGTAACTAAGGCCTTTGTTTACTGTTTTGGACACTACAAATAAGCAATGTCTTGCTCTGTTAATACATCCTATTATTTGTCTCTGAAAAATACAACTGCTAAATTAGTGACATCATGGAAGAGTCATAGAATACAATAGTACAGCAACTGTTCTTGATATTCTGTAATTGATAATGTGGTAGCTTAGAGTCACTGGCCAGCACTGGAGGCTCCAAGTTGTTTATACCTCTACCAACCTGTGTTTTCTCAGGCACTCAGAAATCTTACTACAAACCCTCAGACCACTAGCCTCAATATGTGTGTTTTGCTTCCTGCCTGCACATCTCCACTTTGCAACTTATTCCTACTATAGCAACAGTCTTAGCTTCAGTTCCTTTCTCTCCCACTCATTCTCACTCTCCCTACTTCTCCCTGCAAGTGGTCCCATGGCATACCATGCATCGAATCCTCTAGAACTGTGAGTAATAAATTATTCTTGTAAAGGCAATTGCCTCTGTGTTTGTCCTCTTACCACACCTGATAAAAGCAAACCCTGGGTTCATATTAAAATAGTCTAAGCATATTATTTAAAATGTTCCTATCCAGGCGTCCCCAAACTTTTTACACAGGGGGCCAGTTCACTGTCCCTCAGACCGTTGGAGGGCCGCCACATACTGTGCTCCTCTCACTGACCACCAATGAAAGAGGTGCCCCTTCCTGAAGTGCGGCGGGGGCCGGATAAATGGCCTCAGGGGGTCGCATGAGGCCCGCGGGCCGTAGTTTGGGGACGCCTGTTCCTATCTATATACTCCATTTCGTTGAATGTTTCAAAAACTATCACTAGTTTTTGCATCAATTGTCTTTCTTGTATATATGTATTATATATTCATTCATTTATTTATCAGAATATCCACACAATGCTAGGCCATGCAGGAGAGACAGCCATGGAAGACAAAACCCTTGCCCTCCTGGAATTCATACTCAATGAATTACAGTGATGAGTGAGGTGAAAGAGTGTATATTTTACTTCATTTGAATCCCTACTTTTCTTCTCAGTGTTTCACATATACAAACGTTCCATAATATTTGCTGAATAAGAAAATGATTTGGCTAGGTGTGGTAGCTCATGTCTGTAATCTCAGCACTTTGGGAGGCTGAGATGACACGATTGCTTGAGCCCTGGAGTTTAAGAGCATCCTGGGCAATATACTGAGACCTTGTCTCTACGAAAAAAAAATTTTTTCTATAAAAAATAAAAATAAAAGGAAATGACTCGTTCCCCTTGTGCATCAGAAGCCATTTTCTCTATCCTTTATTATTGAATACTTGTTTACAGTTTAGAGACTTTCAATGGGCTTAACTCACTTGATGAATATCATAAAGTAGATCAATGTTATATGATACAGTAATTCAAGTAGTTGGACTTCACTGAATGAACAACCTTACTCACTAATCACTGGTAATGCCTGGAGCCAACCTGTCATACATATCACTAAAAAAAAAAAAGAAAAATTAAGAACATCTGGAGGAGAAAAACATTATACTTCTCTACCCTTGATTCAATAATTTAGCAAATATTTTCATATTAAAGCAGACTGGGTATGTGTGAGACTGGAGGTAGCGGAAGATGAAGGGAATGATTTCAGCGGCATTGATACAATCAAGAACACTGAAAGTTAAATAAGTCATGGAAATTGTTGGCTAAGGCCCTTAAGGGGCCCTAAGGAGGCTCTAAAGCCCCACAGCCCTATGGGGTAGTTACTATCTCAGTGGGAATTTAAACTATGTCCCATAAATTAGCTCTAAATCTCTATTCTACATCTTTTTGCAAGTAATTATTAATATTTTGTATTTTAAACATATGTAACATAAGGAAGGGCAGGAGTCTGGATTTTTTCTCAGTGTCTCACTTTCTTACCTATACAAGGGAATCAGCTTACCTACTGAAGTACACATTACTGTTGCACACTCAACATTCACCTACCTCCCTTTTCCGCTTTTTTAATGCAGCCCTAATTTCATGCACTTTCCCCAGAGTGTCTGTGTCCTTTAGGAGAGTGGCCTTCTCCTTAGCCCTGGGATATAAATTTCAGTTGTCCTAATCCCACCATGGAGGCCTTACTCCCTCCACCCCACCCCCCAGCAGGCATGAGGGAGAAATCTGCTGGGGGAAAAGAGTTTCCTTAGTCTTATAAAGGGGCAGTAGATAAGGGTGCTCCCCTTCGTTGTCTCTGAACATTATCTGTAATCTGGAACTGAGGGACTCACTTTAGGACCATAAAGAAAGCCTGACTAGAGAACAACACACTTAAAGATGGCAGAGCCAAAAGAAGGAAGAAACCTGTGTCCTTGACAATATTGTCCAGACACAGAGTAACCAACCCTGGTAATGACTTTATCTCCATGCATCTAGCTATTAGGATTTGTTTTTAAAAGGCTTAAACAATAAGGACATTTAGTAAGGTTCCTGCTACTGCAACCAAAAGCATTTCAACTGATAGGCCTTTTCTCTTTCAATAGTTTCACCCTTACATAGTAGGTTTCTCAATATAACAAGGGGTGTTAGGTTGGATAACTGTCAAAACTTCCTCCCATGCTCAAGCCGCTTAATGTCTATTTTCCTTTTCTACCAATCTAGTCCCTCTGTCATGAATACTGCAGAAGTATGTAATGCCAGTTCCAGACTTAGGCTTTAAGAGAATTAGCATCTTTCCCCCTCCTTCACTCTCCTGGAAGCCAGTCACCATGTAAGAAAGCTTAGGCCAAACTCCTGAATGGAGAGAGTCCTTATGGAGAAGAATCAAGTTAGCTCCAGTTAAGAGGCAGCACCAAGACTTCAGCAATGTGAGTGAAGCCATCTTGGACCTTCCACCCCAGTTAAGTGAAGATAGCTGCCTCTGCCTCATAAAGCAGAGACTAGCCATCTCTGCTAAGCCCTGCCTGAATTTCTGGCTACAGAACTGTGAGCAATAAAATATCTGCTGTTTTTAGTCACTAAGTCTAGAAGTGGTTCATTATGAAGCAATTGATCATCTATAAACAAATTAATATTATTTGGTTTTTTGCTATGTAAAATTGCTATAGTCATTTCACAATGATAAAGAATTATTTAGTGAGTCACTAATAGCCTTGAATGCTAATAAATATTTCTCTCAAATATGTGTGTTTTAACAGCCTTGGCTCATAAAAGAGAATTTGTTTCTATGTATGTATGTATCGCCTTGTTATTATCCTATGCGCATTTTTAAAATATAACATTTTTAAAATACCTAACATTTAAACATGTAAAATGTAACATTTTAAAAATAAATACAAATAAATGGGAAACGATTCGCAACCGAGTTGTTATCCTAACAAGCAAAAAACTGTCACAAATTCAAAAAAAAAATTTTTAACCCCTTAATTTTTTAAATGGAAAAAGCCACCTCTGAAGAACCATAAATGGTAAATAAACATGAAGGGGGACCACCTTAAGCTCACAAAGTTAAAACATAAGGCATCATCTTTCACCGACTAAATGGCCAAAGAAAAATTTAAACAGTAAGACTTAATACCAGCAAGCTTCCACTGAAGAATGGGAAGACCCTGCAATAGACTCCTGGAGTCAATGACACCAGTCTCCTTCAACTATGGGGACGTGGGCGTCCCTGGTCACAAGCTGCCTGACTTTGGGCGCTGTCTACAGCAGTAAATTGGGGATGATACAGCCACGCCACAGAGCGGTTGTAAAGACTCCAGTGATACTCACAGGCAAGAGCAATGTAAGTGACTGTTCAGCCTGTTCATCCTTGCGTTTACTTTTCTCAGATATTCCGGAAAAGAACTGGAATTGCAGGAAAATCTAAATATTTTAATGGAAAATCGGGAGTGGGATTCAGTAATGAGTTGACACCAACAATGGTGCGTGGCGGCGGGAGAAGGACAGAGAGAGGACAGCCTAAGCGGGCTGCGGAGCTCTCTGGGTGAGGCCGCTCACAAGGACCCCGCCTCCTGGCTCATCCCCGCCTGGCCTTGGAGGTTTCGCGGGACTAGCTGCCGCCGGGAGTAGGCGGTGGGAACAGTAGAGCCCGCGACTCTGATTGGCTACCTGAGACTGAGGGGCGGGGCGGCGGCGGCTCCGGCGGGCGCGAGAGCGGAACACTTCGGCACGCACTTCCGGTCTTTGTGGCTTGCAGCTAGGGGTCGGCGGCTCATTCCCTGGCCGCTCCTGGGCTTCGCGGTGAGGGACGCGGGCCCCTAGGAGGAGGGAACGGGGGGAGGGAGCGCCGGCCGGGCAGTGGAGGAGCCCAGCTCCTTGGCCTGCCCAGGTCGCGGCCCCTTGGTCCGCGCGGCGTCTCCAAGGGACTGGGGGACTTAGAGGAGGCCAGCACTCAAACCCCTGCTTTCCAGGGGAAAACGCAGTTCCCCTGACCGCGTGACTTCGCAAATAAATGCACCAGGTTTAACCGAGGATATGAAAATAGAAGGCTACTTAGTGCAGCTGGACTGGTTAATAAACCACAAATTTGTAGGCTACATATTCTAATTAATCTCTAAAGTTAACCATAATGTGAGGAATGAATTTTACTCATCTGTCCTGACAAACTCAAGGGGACACACTCCTATCCATATCTCACCGTCCTAAAATCTGGTCAAGTTTGGTCTATGTCACAAAATTTAACAATATTTGTTATCATATTTTGCTTTTGAACATTTTTACTCCTTGGCTATTCTAAGCTTTTTCAGAGCTGATGTTGATCATTTTGCTTCTTTTGGGTATGTGATACCTATCATGTTTTTGAACACATGGTAAGCATTTTACAGATAATTCTTGGTTCTTGGTCAATTCCTCAGTAGACTCATTCATTCATAAGCAAAAACCTTAACCTAATGCTCAGTAAGTGCCTCAGTGTTGAAGTAATTCAGTAAACACCAAATGTGATCAAATAGCCAATATTTACATCAACTCATGTTCAGTGTGAACTTAAGAATGTTACTACCTTAAATGAAAATTAACATGACCTGCTTTAGGTAGAAAGTAACTAAAAATAAACGTTTAACATCAGTATTGCTAAATTCTGATTAAATATTGTTACCCTTGGAAGTCTGATTCTGAAGCCTGTATTTTATTTAAAAAGAGAGTTCTACAAGTTTTATGAATACATACATGTCAAAGATTTTTCTCCTTGACACAATCAGAATCGGAAGATAATTGGAAATTTTCTCACTATGTGACTGATGTTAATGTTGCATTCACACTCTGGCATCTAAAATAGTTAGGTCTAACATTAGTGGTAGGAATTCTTCATAATGGGAGACACTGATTGAGGTTAATTATTTTTAGTTTGTCATCGCATTATTGTTTTAGTGATAGCCCCAAATCTGCTCCCTTTCAATATATTACTAAAGTTACTCATCTTTGTTATTGCAAGTTCTTAGAGATTTTTGTGATTGCTGTAAGTTAACTGCTTTTATATTCTTCAGGAAAGAAGAGATCACTCACACTCTTCAAGCACAGAACCCAGGTGTACTGAGATTTTTGCTAAGTTCTTTCAGCCAAGAATGGCTGTGGAATCTGAAGTGATTTCAACCTTGATACCTCAGGATCCTCAGGAACAAGAACTAATACTAGTGAAAGTAGAAGATAACTTTTCCTGGGATGAGAAATTTAAGCAAAATGGGAGTACTCAATCCTGCCAAGAATTGTTTCGTCAGCAATTCAGAAAGTTTTGCTATCAGGAGACACCTGGGCCCCGGGAGGCTCTGAGCAGGCTCCAGGAGCTTTGCTATCAGTGGCTAAAGCCAGAGTTGCATACAAAGGAGCAGATCTTAGAACTGCTGGTACTGGAGCAGTTCCTGAGCATTCTGCCTGAGGAGCTGCAGATCTGGGTTCAGCAACATAATCCAAAAAGCGGCGAGGAAGCTGTGACCCTGTTGGAGGATTTGGAGAAGGAGTTTGATGACCCAGGGCAGCAGGTGGGAACAGAGAAAAGTGATGTATTGAGGGAAAGGGAAGTTAAAGCCTGGAGCATGTAATCGTATCATAACAGTAGGATAAAAATTTTTATGTCTCTACTGAACCCTAACCTGAAGTGACTAATAGAGCCATACCTGTCTATACCCTTGAATGGTCTTTTTCCTGTCCTTCATCCCTGTAGATGTCCTCACTGACCTCTTTAAGATTTTTACTAAGCAGGTTTCCCTAGGACTTTTCTCACAAAACTAACCATATTTTACTGATTTCAGGTCCCAGCTAGTCCACAGGGACCAACCATGCCATGGAAGGATTTAACATGTCTCAGAGCATCCCAAGAATCAACAAACATCCACCTCCAGCCCTTACAGACACAGCTGAAATCCTGGAAACCGTGCCTTTCCCCTAAAAGTGGTGAGGAATAGGAAGTCATCTGGAAACTCTTGACACTTATGCCTCTGTTTTTGAGAATACAGAATTAATTGCACTTGACAAACTTGCCACGTGAGCATCACCTTTATGATTCTAAACCAGAGGTGCTCACTTCAGCAGCTTGGTTTGCAGCACCCTTCATGAATTGCTGTCAGCCCTCCTGTGTCAGTTTCCCTGTTATTCATTCACTTATTTCATTGTTTTATAACTTTATAAAATGTTAATTCTGGTACTGTGGTAGGCCCTGGGTCTCTGTCTTAAAGAGGTTTCAGGTCTGGGTGGTGATGGACAAGTAAAAAGGCAATGTACTGTAGTAAATTATAGAATAAAAATAGGCACTGGGTACTGTTGGAATGCATCTAAAGGCACCTAACCCAATCTTAGAGGATCAAGGAACACTTCCTGAAGGAAGAAAATCTAAGCTAAGACTTAAAGAGTAGGAGAAAGCCTATGAATAAATAGGTGGGAGGAGGAGTAGCCCAAGTAAAGGCCATACTATCCCAAAGGTGGGAGAATACAACCCATTCTGGAAATTGCAGGTAGTTAAATTTGACTTGAATGGAGAATTGATGGGGGGAAAATGGTAAGAGAAGAACCAGAGAGGAAAATAGGATCCAGGTCCCCCCTTTATGTCATGCTAATTTGTTTGTATAGTTTCTTAAGTGCAGTGGGGTGCAGTTGAAGGATTTTGGACAAGAGAGTGACATAGTTTGATTTGTAGTTTAGAACTTAGCTGCAAATGAAGAATCCTGTGAGGAAGGCAAGAGTGTAGTCCTATTAGAGACTGCTATAATCCAAGTGACCACAGTGCATTCAATCAATATGTGTTAGGGTGAGGGGTGGAGAACATAAAAGCTGACTCCTGTTCATCAGCATTTTTTTTTAGTTTTTTATTTTTTATTTTTTGAGACAGAGTCTCACTCTGTCGCCAGACACCAGGCTGGAGTGCAGTGGCACGATCTCAGCTCACTGCAACCTCTGCTTCCTGGGTTCAAGCAATTCTCCTGCCTCAGCCTTCCGAGTAGCTGGGAATACAGGCATGTGCCACCACACCCAGCTAATTTTTGTATCTTTTAGTAGAGACGGGGTTTCACCATGTGTTGGCCAGGATGGTCTCGATCTCTTGACCTCGTGATCCGCCCGCCTCGGCCTCCCAAAGTGCTGGGATTATACTGCACCCGGCCTTATCAGCATTTAAATTGCATTGCAGCATCTGGTAATTGTTAAAACTAGAGTGTGGGCCGGGCGCGGTGGCTCAAGCCTGTAATCCCAGCACTTTGGGAGGCTGAGGCGGGTGGATCACAAGGTCAAGAGATCGAGACCATCTTGGTCAACAAGGTGAAACCCCGTCTCTACTAAAAATACAAAAAATTAGCTGGGCATGGTGGCTCATGCCTGTAATCCCAGCTACTCAGGAGGCTGAGACAGGAGAATTGCCTGAACCCAGGAGGCGGAGGTTGCGGTGAGCCGAGATCGTGCCATTGCACTCCAGCCTGGGTAACAAGAGCGAAACTCCATCTCAAAAAAAAAAAAAAAAAAAAAAAAAAACTAGAGTGTGAAGGAGAGGAATTAAGGATAATACTGAGGTTTCAGTCTTCAACAGTCTGGTTAATGGTAGTGCTGTTCATGTAAATGAGAAAACATAAGGAAAAACAAATACATCTGATGATGTGTTTAGGTTGGTACATTTTGTTACTTGTTAAGTATTCAAAAGTAAAATGCCCAATTAGCATAAGACTCTAGAGCTTAATAAAATAGGGATAAAATTGGGGATCTGGGCAGACATTAGTCAGACAATAGCTTACAATATAAGTTGTAATGGAAGCCAAGGGTAGAGAGTTTGTAGAATAAGGTTGCCTGAGAGCCCAGAACAGAAGCTGGAGGAATGCTTGTGTTTGAGTGATTCACCCTAGAATCTAAAAATGAACAGCCACAGAAATCAGGCTAATATCACTGGAAGAGAATGTCTCTAGATGAAAGGTGTGATCCTCAGTGTTAGTGCCAGAGAGATTAAGTAATAATCCAGAAAGTACCCATTGGATTGAAGAGCTATGAAGTTAGTGACCTTGATGACAGTAGTATCAGTGGAAGTAGGGGATGGGGACACAGTAAGGCAGAAACCAGATTGTAGAATGGGGATCCTTTCACTTGAAAGGCTGCAGACAACTCTTTCAAGAAACCACTATGAATGAGAGTGAGTGAGGTTGCTTAAGAGAGATATGTAGGCAAGGAGGTTGATTTTAAAAGGTGAGAGACACTTAAGCTTATTTAAAAGCTGATGAACAGGAGTCAGTTGAGAAAAAGGTAAATAGAAAAATATTACAGGTAATTGATCAATTGATGTCTCAAAAGAGGCAGGAAAGGATGAAATTCAAAGTGTAGTTGTAGACTATTAATAGATAAGAAGAGAGACCCTCTTTTGGCCAACTGAAAAAAAGATACTGGAGGAGAATGACATCTTTGTAGGTAGAAGCTTCTGTTTTCTCATGTAGAAAGTATTGAGAGTGACTAGAGAAAGGTAATATCTATTTTTTTGCTATTTATTGTTTCAGATTGTGAGAACAATGAAACAGCAACAAAGGAGGACATCTCAGAAGAATCACAGGGACTCCCTCAGGAACCTTCATTTGGAGGAATTAGTGAGCATGAAAGCAATTTAGAGTGGAAGCAAGGAAGTGCCACAGGGGAGAAACTAAGATCTCCTTCCCAAGGGGGCAGTTTTAGTCAAGTGATCTTTGCAAATACATCTCTAGGAGAGAGAGACCTTTATGATGAGGCTGAAAGATGCTTGATTCTAACTACAAACTCTATAATGTGTCAGAAAGTTCCTCCCGAAGAGAGACCTTATAGATGTGATGTATGTGGGCACAGCTTCAAGCAGCATTCCTCTCTAACACAACATCAGAGAATCCATACTGGAGAAAAGCCCTATAAATGCAACCAGTGTGGGAAGGCATTTAGTTTGAGGTCCTATCTTATTATTCATCAGAGAATTCATAGTGGTGAGAAAGCATATGAATGTAGTGAATGTGGGAAAGCTTTCAATCAGAGCTCAGCCCTCATTCGACATCGGAAAATCCATACTGGTGAGAAAGCTTGTAAATGTAATGAGTGTGGCAAAGCATTCAGTCAAAGTTCCTATCTCATTATACATCAAAGAATTCACACTGGTGAGAAACCTTATGAGTGTAATGAGTGTGGGAAAACCTTTAGCCAGAGCTCAAAACTCATTAGACATCAGCGAATTCACACAGGAGAGAGACCCTATGAATGTAATGAATGTGGAAAAGCTTTCAGGCAGAGCTCAGAGCTGATTACTCATCAGAGAATACATAGTGGAGAGAAACCCTATGAATGTAATGAATGTGGAAAAGCCTTCAGTTTGAGCTCAAACCTTATCAGACATCAGAGAATTCATAGTGGAGAGGAACCTTATCAGTGTAATGAATGTGGCAAAACCTTCAAAAGGAGCTCAGCCCTCGTTCAGCATCAGAGAATTCATTCTGGGGATGAAGCTTATATATGTAATGAATGTGGGAAGGCTTTCAGGCACAGATCAGTCCTTATGCGCCATCAGAGAGTCCACACTATAAAGTAACTTGTGAATACTGTAAATAGTATAAATACTTCAGTCAAATTTTTATGTTTGTTAGTCAAAAGAGTTTACTTTAGAGCTAAATGCCATAAAGGTTATAAAATACTAGGTCTTGAGTCTAGCTTGCTTTGTACAGCATTTCCCAGTGCTAAAGTGTTCCTTGAAAGCTATTCCTGTGACTAATCAGAAGACAGAAGAATCATTACTTTCAGCTCTTTTCTTATCATTAGGAATACTCAGGAAATATGAAAAATGGGAATGTAACATTGAAACCTCATTTTCTATGAAAATGTCATGAAAAGGATATAGCAACCCAAGTTTTGTCACTGCATCTGATTGTTAGTGTACCAGCTTAAGGGGCTGATGTGGACCATGTGAGGCACTTTGTCTCAGGAACTTAAAAAAAAAAAACTGACCCAAAAAAGAACAGTGACAAAGCAGCAAGAAAAGTCGGGAAATGGCTTGATCAATGATTTGTTGAGCCCAAGGCAGGCCAGGAATGAGATAGGCATGAGAAGAAAGAATATAAATTAATTTACCCAAAGGTTATTTTTGAGTAGCTACTTTATGCCAGGGACTAGAAATACAGTGGAAAACAAGACTGTAATCTCTAGAGTCTAATGGGCAAGGCAGCCAGATAGGCAGTGACAGTGGAATGGTCGGTGCTATGTGACCTTAAGGAGCACCTGACTTAGCCTTGGATAAGGAAATGGGGGAAATGGCCTGAAGGATGAGAAGGAGTTAGCCAAGGTGGTAGGCCAGGGAAGAAGCTTCCCAGTAAAGAACAACAGCCAAAAGCCAGAAACAGTGTGGAGCATTCCTTGAGCTCCTGTTGTAGTGACGTCTTGTCTGTCAGAGAAGTCTGAGTCTGGCCACACTCTTAAGTGTGCCAATGGAGAACTATGTTAACAGACAAACCCTGGAGCCCTTGGACCACAGGGTAGTCAGAAGCTCTGTCTTGGTTTATGTGACCCCAGGGAAAGGCAAGTGTGTGGTTTCCTTTCCCAATCTGTAGGCTAGCCTAGAACTTCCATGAGGGTAGTGGTGGAAATGAAGGTGGGAAAGAGCCCAGCCTATACCTCAAGAGTCTGTTAGTGTTAAGACTCCCTCTCCCAGCCTTAAGATTCTCCATTAATTCTAAAGACAATATCAGATTTCTTCTAATTGCAAGGCTCTGGATCAGAAGCTGCCATATCATTTGTTTCTGGGGCTGTATCCCCACAAATCCTAGTATATTCCCTTGGGCTTTGATGCTCAAAAATTTGTCAGTTGCTGGGTCTGTGATATTCTTTAGGTACCTCATACATGTTCAGTTTTGTCTTATGTTACCAGTATTTCATAACTTTTGCCAATTTTATTAAAGACAATGCTAAAAGGAAGTGACAACTGAAAGTCGAGACTTCCCATTTCTGGGGAGCCTAGCAGGAAAAGAATATTTAGACTGATGCTGAGTGCAAGATGGAATATTGTATGGGTTAACCAGCAACACAGACATATTCAGAAGACCTAATAGGTTGGAGGAATAACACACCTCACCAAAAACAAATCCGTATGGAAATCTAGAATCCTGTGCATAGAAAAAGAATTTTCACGAGGATAAAAAGAAGCAAAGAGAAGTAATGCTCTTATTGGGGCATACATCAGTGGACATGTGCTAACCAGTAAGAACAGCAGGAGGCCTAAAGGCCCAAGTTTGGGGAGAGAATATGGAAAAAAAAATGGATGGCATCATTTGGAAAAGATTTAAGAAATTAAAATACATGGTAAGAGCTACTCAACTCTTATTTTCCTCCTTTTCCACAAAGACCTGAACAAACTGAAAAGGTAGGACATTAAGTAGGAATTGTGTATTGCAATAGGGAAATACTCATTATGTAAGAAAGCTCTTCTATATGTAAGAAACGTAATAAGCCAAGCACAGTGGCTCACACGTATAATCCCAGCACTTTGGGAGGCCAAGGCTGGAGGATTGCTTGAGACCAGGAGTTCAAGACCAGCCTGGGCAGCATAGCAAGAACCCCATCTCTACAAAAGATAAAATCTGCCAGGTATGGTGATGCATGCCGGTAGTCCCAACTACTTGGGAGGCGGAGGTGAGAGGTTTGCTTGAGCCCTGGATGTCAAGGCTACAGTGAGTTGAGATCACACCACTGCACTCCAGCCTGGGAGACAGAGCAAGACCCTGTCTCCAAACCAAAAAAAAAGGAAAAAAAGAAATGCAATAGATACTTGCTAAGGGCTTTGTATATACTTATTCATGTTATTTCTCATCACAGTTGCATATGTAGCAGATGAGGAAATGAAGGCTAAAGGTCATATATCTATAAAGTGGGGAAGTCAGAATTTGAACTCAGAACCTGACTGTGGAGCCACTTCAGTATACTGTCTCCCCATAAGAGAGTTCCAGTAGAAAAAAAAAAAGATACTTAAAATAGGAAAAATACAAAATAAGTGCCAATGAACAATACATAAATGTTCAACCTCACTACAGTTAAAATATATATTAAAGCAAGAGGTGAGATGATACTTTTCTTTATAAAACTGACAGGAATTCAGGGACATTGGGACTCTAATGCTGTTGGTAAGACATGAATACATACTGTCTCTGGCAATCAATACCAGAAGCCTTAAGCATTGCCTTTTCACTTTGTACCTGGAGATGTATATTTCAAAAACCATCATGAATGTATGCAAAATCCTAAAAGCTGTTAAAACTGATTTCAACAGGCTGGGCACAGTGGCTTATGCCTGTAATCCCAACACCTTTGGGAGGCCAAGGCAGGTGGATCACCTGAGGTCAGGTGTTCAAGACCAGCCTGACCAATATGGTGAAACTCTGTCTCTACTAAAAATACAAAAAAGTTAGCCAGGTGTGGTGGCATGCACCTGTAGTCCCAGCTACTTGGAAGGCTGAGACAAGAGAAGAGAATTGCTTGAATCCGGGAGGCGGAGATTGCAATAAGCCGAGATTGTACCACTGTACTCCGGCCTGGGTAACAGAGCAAGACTGTCTCAGAAAAAAACAAAACTGATGTCTATTAATATTAAATGAAGTATTCATGATATATTGTTAAGTAAAAATATTACAAGACAGTATGTACAATATGATCCCATGTAAAATATATATTTATGCATTAAAAATACTGAAAATATGTAAACTCACAAAGTGCTATACTGGTTATCTCTGGGTGCTGAGGTTGTAATTTTTCTCTGGTGTTTTTCTGTGTGTTTTCCAAATTTTTCTATAGTAAATATCTAATACTCTTAAAATTAGGATGAAAAGTGAATAGAAGTCCAGGATACTTGAGAAAATATTTTAAAAGGCACTTGCTGGCGGGCACAGTGGCTCACACCTATAATCCCAGTTCTTTGGGAGGCTAAGGCGGGCAGATCACCTAAGGCCGGGAGTTTGAGACCAGCCTGACCAATATGGAGAAAGTCCATCTCTACTAAAAATACAAAATTAGCCGGATGGAGAATTGCTTGCACCTGGGAGGCTGAGGTTGCAGTGAGCTGAGATTGCACCATTGCACTCCAGCCTGGGAAACAAGAGTAAAACTCTGTCTAAAAACAAACAAAAACAAAAACAAAAAAGACTTGCTTTTCATAGCATCTCTGGCTCTTCCTAATCTCAGGAAATTAGCTAACTTGTTAACTCTGATCCCTTCATCACTGGTAAAATGACAATGGCAAACATATCCATCTCACACATAGTATATTAAAAGCCTACAAGTTATAAATCCTGGTGCAAAAGCAATTACTTGCCTGAAAGATTTACAGTTCAGAAAAGCAATAGCTTTGAAGTGGAGATCTTTGAAGGTCTTTTATTATTAGAGCTTTTCCATGTATTCTGTAGCCATAAGCAAGTCACCTTCCAACTCTAGACCCTCACTTTAAAGGAGCTGATGTATTCAACATTCCATTTTTTATGAAATGGAAGGGGCAGCAATATAAGGTGGATGTCAAAGGAAATTTTTTCTTCCTTCACTCTTTTTTGGAAGAAAAGTGATTCATGCCTTTCCCTTCTGCTCAGGGCTGTCCTGTTTCTCTTGGTATAGAAGTAGTCTGGAGAGCAATAATGTCTACCTTAAATGAATCTTACACAGATTTTAAAAGATAATATGCAATTTAGGCAATAACATTGTTTTCCTGCCTTTCCCCTTCTTCCTCATTTCCATAGCCTGCAACTGACACATGCAGCTAAAAGGATTGGAAATTTAAAGCAAATCTGACCCTCATCTCTCCAAGCTCACGGAGAACCTGCTGAGGGAGAAGGAAGTCATGGCAGGTCCACAGGTCGAAGTTTGGTCTTTCTCAGCAATTACTGTTGAAGATTCCAATCTAGTACATATAGCCACCTCCTCTAAAGGGACAAGAGAGTCCTCATTCTGATGGACATAGGATGTGTTTATATTTAAAGAGAACCCTTCAGCCGGGCGCGGTGGCTCAAGCCTGTAATCCTAGCACTTTGGGAGGCCGAGGCAGGTGGATCACGAGGTCAAGAGATCGAGACCATTCTGGTCAACATGGTGAAACCCCGTCTCTACTAAAAATACAAAAAATTAGCTGGGGATGGTGGCGCGTGCCTGTAATCCCAGCTACTCAGGAGGCTGAGGCAGGAGAATTGCCTGAACCCAGGAGGCGGAGGTTGCGGTGAGCCGAGATCGTGCCATTGCACTCCAGCCTGGGTAACAAGAGTGAAACTCCGCCTCAAAAAAAAAGAAGACCCTTCTTGCTCTCATTCCCATTGTCTTTCAACAACAACTAAATCTCAGATGCCCCCTCACTTTGGTTAACCGCAGGCCCAGAGACTGGCTATTTTAGTTTCCTGACATGTTTTGGCCCAGGAAATAGAAACTGAGAACACCAATTCCCTGTCTTCTTCCCACAACCTCTTCCCCATCCTCCTGTCATTAGCTCCATGCATGTTATTGTGTTCCCTATTCCTGAGTGAATAATTTCAAAGCAAACTTTTAAAACTCAAGTTTTATTACATCTTGCATTACATTCTAATAATAAACAGTTCAAGTATACACTCAAAGGTATAAATTTTGAAATTAGTTACCAAAAATTATTTACTCAACAGTTTTACTAAAAATAATAGGATTGGGAAAAATAAACACTAATAGACAGTACTCCAAAATGTTAACATTTCTATGGGCAATGAGATTGGAGGTGATTTATACTTTCTCATTTTCTGTATTACCAACATTTAGAATTCACAATCAGGAGAGAAACCTATTAAATGATATTTAAGACATTAAATCTGATTGTCAACTATAGGAAAAGGCAACTCACTATCCATTTGAAGGATCCCTTTAGACTTCTGATCTACCTCACTTGATAACTGCACAACCTCTAGACACAAAAGGAGTGAATTGTCCCCCGAATTTCACTTCCCCTATTACCCACAACTGCAGTGATATGGTTTGGCTCTGTGTTCCCATCGAAATCTCATCTTGAATTGTAATCCCCAGGTGTTGAGAGAGGGACCTGGTGAGAGATGATTAGATCACAGGGGCAGATTTTCCCCTTGCTGTTCTCATGATAGTGAGTGAATTCTCATGAGATCTGGTTTTTTGGTAAGTGCCTGGCATTTCCCCTGCACTCACTCTCTTGCCACCTTGTGAAGAAGGTGCCTGCTTCCCCTTCACCTTCAGCCATGATTCAAGTTTCCTGAGGCCTCCCCAGCCCTGCAGAACTGTGAGCCAATTAAACCTCTCTTGTTTATAAATTACCCAGTCTGAGGCAGTATCTTTATAGCAGTGTAAAATGGACTAATAGAAGCAGTGATCACAAGTCTTCTTTAGAAATGACACCATCTAGAATGACATCTTAGTAGAGGAATCAAACTTTCTCTTAGGTAATTAATTGCCCTCAGCAATTGTGGGTTAATTAAAAATGCCAAAATAAAAATCAGCAGAGACTTACAGGCAGCGGTTATAGCACATATAATGATGATAAGATAGGATCTGGAGACACCCCTTCATCAGAACTCGACTCTGCAGCAGGAATTAGTTACCATAAAGCCTGGCTCAGAATCCCCATGTGTTGGTTTCCCTCTTCCTCTTAAAATCACAGAATTGGGGAACCTATCCTAGACCCAGTGTGACCTATGAGACCCTAAAGTGCTCAGAATTAGTGTAGTGAGAGACTCTGGTGCATCTTATGGGAAAAGGCATGTATGCACACAGGGAAAGAATGCATCTCAAGAGGCCAGAGAGACAGTGGGGACTGGAGTGTCTCATGACTCTGGGAGTCAGGAAGTGGGAAGCATAAAGGAACACAGTGATCTGCAGGCATGTATACACATAGGGAAAGAATGCATATCAGAGGCCCAAGAGACAGTGGGGACTAGAGTGTTTGTGTCTCATGACTCTGGGACTCAGGAAGTGGGAAGTATGAAGAAACACAGTGATCTGCCTTCCCAGGCTCCACTATTCCCCCTTCCCTGCCCCCTTCCCTCCTTTCCAGGCTTGCAGACCCTGAGCTGTTATACTTGAGGGCAGTAAATATTTGTTGAATTACTCCCTCAAAATCCTTTAAAAAAAATTAGGTCTATGACAATTTCTGCAGTAGAGTCGTGATGAAGGGGTGTCTCTAGATCCTGTTCTTCTCTTTACCCCTGCTCTTGCTACCTTCTACCCGCCTTTAGGTCTAACTGAGATGTCATCATAACCAGGAAGTCTTTAGTGATTCATAGACCATGTTTAGGTATCTCTGCCATGTACTTTGACAGAACCCTGCATTTTTCCCACCAAAGCATTTATCACACTTTACTGTAATAACTGTTTAGTATATATGCATATCTTATTAGCCCTTAACTCTTGGAGGGTAATGATCATGTTCACCTCAATGCATAGCACATAGCAGGTGCTCAATAAACAAGTAGACCTGCACTGACCTCAGCAGGAAACTCAAGGTTGAGGAGAGAACTGGCAAGGGGGCAGAATGAGGCAGCATTCCTTAGGTACTAGTTAACTGCCTCAGAAACTATTAAACTAATAGCATAATTCAGTATTTCACAATCCCTCAATCCAACATTTCAGATAGTTGAATAACTCTCAGCACATACCTCCACCTGCCAAAATACAAATCCTCTTTCCAGGTACATTTGCCATCCTATAAGACCCTCTTTCAAAATCTCTGTCCCAATCCTGACACTACTGTGAAGGTGCCCAGTGGAAATTGTATCTGAGTTGGCAGGGAGTGGAGCGAAGAGGATACTGATAAGTCTTATCTGGAAATGGGTTAGGCATTTTGAGGAAATATCTACCATTCTTTTTGGAGAAGACCTGGGTAAAATTTTTCTTCCATTCAACAAGTCAATAACCATAACAAACATCTTTGTGTGGATGTCCTCTTGGAGTACTGAACTGGCTGGAAGGACAGAAGTCCTGCTCTCAGGAAACTTCTGTTTTCTGTGTAGTCTCACCCTACAGTGAATTCCTTGCATTTCACAATTGTATAACTCTTACCCACAGAGTTAAACTCTGGTGTGTGTTCTCTGATGCTGCATAAGGCCTGACCTATGCCTAAATGTTTTTCTACATTCACTACATTCATAAGGCTTCTCTCCAGTGTGAATTCTCTGGTGCTGGGTGAGGGCTGAGCTCTGATTGAAGGATTTTCCACATTCATTACATTCATAAGGTTTCTCTCCAGTGTGAATTCTTTGATGTTCAATAAGGATAGAGCTTCTACCAAAAGCTTTACCACACTCAATACATTCATAGCCTTTATCTCCTGTGTGAATTTTCTTATGCTGAATAAGGGCTGAGCTCCGGCTGAAGGCTTTCCCACATTCTCCACATTCATAAGGCTTCTCTCCAGTATGGATTCTCCGGTGCCTGATGAGCTCTGAGCTGCCCCTGAAGGCTTTTCCACATTCACAACATTCATAAGGTTTTTCACCACTATGAATTCTCTGATGTCTAACAAGGTCTGAGCTCAAACTGAAGGCTTTGCCACATTCTTTACATGCATAAGGTCTCTCTCCAGTATGAATTCTCTGATGTCTGATCAGCTTTGAGCTCTGGCAAAAAGCCTTCCCACAATCAAAGCACTCATAGAGCTTTTCCCCAGAGTGAACTCTCTGTTGTGTAATATCATTTGAATTCATACTGAAACTTCCTTCACTCTCATGAGATTCAAGGACACTGTGTTCTGTGGGGATTCTTTTGTTAAAGGTTGCCAGAGTGAGATGTCTTTCCTGAGAAGGAAGCTGACTGATTTTGTTCCCTGCAGCATTTCCCTTTTGCTTCTTAGACTTGTCCAGACCTCCCAAAGTTTCTTCAACTATCTGTTTGGAAGGTGTTTCCCCAGGAAGTTTTCCTGGAGATATCATAGCTGCTGAAGCTACACATTCAATAATTTCTTGCTTTGCCATCAACACTTTGCCAGCCACCATCTTGCCATCTACAAATGTGAATAGAAAGTGCAGATAGCATTTACTTCCCATGACAGAAGAAAGGAAACTGTTGTAGCAGGAACAGAAAATAAACCTAATGAAATAGATATTTACCTATTAAAAGGACAACTCTCAAAACTAGATTCCCAATCTAGAATTCAGAGAAGTAGCCTGGGGTAGCAAAATACGGCCCCCTCAGAGAGTAATGTAGACAAAGAAATGAATTAGTGTTGGAAAAGAGGGATAGTGAACAAGATATTAGTTAGAGGAAATAGTGACAAACAGGAATATTGGTGATAAACCAGGAAGCTAGGAGACAATCATGGGTTAGAGAAGATGCATTCTTAGGTAACGAGATAATGGCGGGGGGGAAGTAAAAAGAAATGATCAGGATAAAGAAAGCTATCTAAGATGCTTAAATCTGTGGTCTCCTAGGAACATCAGAGAACAGAAGATATGATTAGGAAATACTCTGAGAGTTAGCACTGAACAGAGGTAGTGGGCAGGAACTAGAAAGCATTAAGGTAATTTCAGATTCTGATAGGTTTCAAATCAATCAAATCATTATAAGCAAACAGAATAAGACACAGACCCAGAAAAAAGACATACAGGTTCCTGACTCATTCTTGAGTCAGGTGGGAATTTAATATTAAAAAATTTTTTCACTTAAATTATCCATGGATACAAAATAATCTTATAGTTTTACTTCTTAAAATGTATACATGGCCAAAGAAAGCGGTGGAGACAACTCCTTCTTTGAGCATTTATACAAAAACATGACTGCCCAGAGCCAAATCTTCTGGCTCTCACACAACATGCCCCATCTTTAGTAGTCTCCTGTTATGAGTTAGTGGAAATCTATCTTGATAAGTACAGTAACTCATAATAGGAAGCTACTAGAGATGGAGCATATTTTATCAGCCATCTACTGGTTATATCTAGGGATTTCTAGTGACTAGAAATGGCTGATATAACTTGAATTATTTTATTCTGAAAAATTGTTAAGTTGGTCTCATCTTCCCAAAAGTCCTCTAAATGTATATGCATTTTATAGATCAGGAAACAGGCTCAGAGAGGCTAACTGAAGCCATAGAATTAATAATTGTTGGAGTTAGGATTCAAATAAACATTCTTAACATCAAAGCTTGCAATCTTTATGCTATCTGCCTTCCCTATTGGAAGGATGCAGGACCATAGTTGCACTGAAATGAAATGTAACTTAAAAATCATTTGGCCGGGCGCGGTGGCTCAAGCCTGTAATCCCAGCACTTTGGGAGGCCGAGGTGGGTGGATCACGAGGTCAAGAGATCAAGACCATCCTGGTCAACATGGTGAAACCCCGTCTCTACTAAAAAAAATACAAAACATTAGCTGGACAGGGTGGCGTGTGCCTGTAATCCCAGCTACTCAGGAGGCTGAGGCAGGAGAATTGCCTGAACCCAGGAGGCAAAGGTTGCGGTGAGCCGAGATTGTGCCATTGCACTCCAGCCTGGGTAACAAGAGTGAAACTCCGTCTCAAAAAAAAAAAAAATCATTTAAATCTGGCTTTGGAAAAGCATTACATTTTTATATAAAAATGAATACCTATTTCTGATATTGAGTTTATAACATTTCAAGCATAACAAAAAAGCATCACAGTTGATACCTGACAAAAGGAGAGGGCTGTCTGGCTTCCCGTTTCCCCATTCCTTACCAGAAATTAAACACAGAAACATCACCTCTAAAATTCATATTGCCCTTAAATTTTAGATAGAAATTTGAATTATTCAGTTTCACTTATTCAAAAAGAAAACATTTATGAAAAAATATGCTTGTATACAATAAAGGCATAAAAATTAAAAGTATCAAATAGGTTATTAAAGTCAGAGACCTGACAGCCTAATGATAAATTTTCTAAAAGTAAGAAGTAGGTCAAATTATTAAGAGTACCAATTATAGGGTATAAGCTGACAATATAATTGTGTAAGGGCAAAATTAAAGGCAATGAAAATCAGAAAAGCAATGTAACTTACCTTACTTTAAATATATCTTCAAATTCTATAACTACATGAAGTCAAATTATGAGAAAAAACTAACCTCAGATGTATACATCAGGAAGACATCAAGATTTTTATTTGTTCAACTATATATTTATTATTATATTAAAAAATCAGAATAGATAGCCAACTAGAGAAATTCTTAGAAAAGACAAATAGAGATTACAATCTGAGGCTAGGTGTGGTGGCTCACACCTGTAATCCCAGCACTTTTGGAGGCTAAGGCAGGCAGATCACTTGAGGCCAGGGGAGTCCAAGATCAACCTGGCCAATGGGCAAAACGCTATCTCTACTAAAAATAGAAAAATTAGCTAGGCATGGTGGTGCATGCCTATATTCCCAGCTACTCAGGTGGCTGAGGCACAAGATTCACTTGAACCTGGGATGTGGAAGTTGCAGTGAGCCAAGATCATGCCACTGCATAACAGAAAGATACTGTCTCAAAAACAAATAAAGAAAAAGAACGATTACAATAAGAAATGGTCACTTGATTATTTAGAAATACTGGCATAGAGATAACCCAATGAATCCAATTAATATCTCCCAAGAATGAAAACTGATTCATAATCAGGCCCAAGTCTGGAGGTTGGAGGGTGGGGTACAAATGTATAGAAGGCTCTTTGGAGAAGAAATAAAGTACAGGTTTCTCTGTTAGAAGAGCTCTTCTGTTTTTGTTTGTTTGTTTGTTTTTAACAGAGTCTTATCCTGTCACTCAGGCTGGAGTTTAGGGTACAATTATAAGTCACTGCAGCCTTGAAATCCTGGATTCAAGGGATCCTCCCCACTCAGACTCCCCAGTAACTAGGAGTACAGGTGCATACCATTCCACCCAGTTAATTTTTTAAATTTTTTGTAGACTTGGGGTCTTGCCAGGTTGCCCAGACTGGTCTTGAACTGCTGGGCTCAAGCAATCCTCCTGGCTCAGCCTCCCAAAGTGCTGGGACTACAGGCATGAGCCACCACACCCAGTTAGCTATTCTCTTTAACACACCTCCTGTTATTCCCACTTGTTCTCTGGGGTGGCTCCTCAGTGAGTTCTACCAGCTCAGCACTTCAGTGAGCAATTCCATCCTGTTTGGTTTAAAATCCTTTTAACTAGGGATGTGGTCTTCAATTGTACATTGAAGAGTATGCTTTTAGCCTTAATGCTATATCAGTGATGCCACTGCTCACCTAGTTCCCCTTTACCAATATGATGTCTCCTTCCCTCAGCCACCGTGAATTTTGGCTTCCTATCATCTGAATGTCTCTGTCCCCCAAAAATTCATATGTTGAAGTCCTAACCCCCAAGGTGATGGTATTAGGGAGTATAGCCTTTTGGAAAGTGACTAGGTCTTGAGGGCTTAGTGCCCATTTTATAAGGGCCTAGGGTGCTCACTTGCCCCTTACATCATGTGAGGACACATGAAAAGGTGCCATCAACGAGAAAGTGGGACCTCACCAAATACCAAATCTGCAAGCACCTTGAACTTCTCAGCCTCCAGAACTGTAAGAAGTAAATCTGTGTTGTTTACAAGCCACTTGGTTGATGGCATTTTGTTATAG